>NW_028324314.1:8098750-8470000 GCF_058129835.1 Hydra viridissima
AAGGTTCTTATGTGGTAAACTTAAAAAACAGCGCAAATCATTAACAAAGCTTAGCGCATTGTTAATATTACAAAAGCCTCAAACCGTAAGACAGAATAGTATTTTTACTAGTTTATTTCTTTTGCATTTGCATTAGTTTTATAGTTCTTGCTTCCCGTCTAGAAATTTAATCCGAGTAATTTTCCATATGAAAAACCGAAATC
The DNA here is from genome assembly GCF_058129835.1 of Hydra viridissima. NCBI lineage: Eukaryota > Metazoa > Cnidaria > Hydrozoa > Anthoathecata > Hydridae > Hydra > Hydra viridissima. The sequence goes on from NW_028324314.1 coordinate 8,098,954, forward strand.
ACTCTTTAATCTTCTTTTTAAAACAAAAGTTATTTTACAATTAGTAAATTATTCTAAATACATCAACATTATTGTATTTTTAAGTTTTTGCACGTATATAAAATCATAATCTGCACGTAAAATGATTGAAAAGTTTGAGCAATAGGATGGGCAAACAATTAAGGTGGTATTATGGTTGATGGAGCATCTATTAACGATATAGGTTTATCAATCATCACACATCATACGTTTCAACATAGATCATCCTTGATAATCTATTTCCACAAAACGAATTAGTATTAAATCGTGAAACCAAAGATGATAATTATGGGGTGTTATGATGATGTGATTGGATGATCATGATGCAATGTGATAAAAATGTGACGCAGTTAACAAAAGATTCTGTCTCAACATACGAAAACTTCCGAAAGTTAATATTAAATTTACATTTTATGGGGTCTCAACTGTAAAGATAAATAAGAAGTTCAGAGTTGTACCCGTAACTGCTACAGCATCAAAAGGATATAAACAAAGAGAACAAACGTGTAAAGTTGTACAAACGTGTAAAGAGGAGTTTTAGCAGAAAAATCTCAGCAGTTGCAAGTTTAAGTTAAAAAAATCACGAAGTTATTTAGAAATAATTTTAATAAAATAATTTAATTTTAATTTAGCGCAAAATATCACATCATCTATTTTTAAAATGATCAAAGAATAGCTAAACTGATCTTTAAAAGGATTTCCGAGGCGTGGATATTGGCGTGGTATAACTTTTTATGATTATTTACATAGTAGAAGTGAAAAAATAATATTAGCAAATAAAAAGTTTACGCAGTCTCTTTCATTTTTCACAGTGAAATGAAACTATGTTTTTGGTCCTGACAATTACATTTGTGAATTTAAAATTCTATTTCCAACTTTAAAATTTGTTTACTTGGCTGTTAACTCGCCGAAGTTCGATAATCAATGCATTCACGAGATTATATTTGCCGTTTACAAACAACTAAAGTTTGCGTCGTTTTCTTATAATCAACAATAAATCGAGATTAAAAATTGTAAAGTCGTTTTTGGAACGGTTTGTGCAGCAATTGAAATACTTGCGTTGTTTCAGTAACAAATAATTACTGATCTTTTTTTTTTTTTTTTTTTGTATGGTTTTAGTTTTTTGCTTTGAAAAAAAATTACGTCGCTATTACACTTACCCCTCCAGACTTTTAGCGATATACATTTCTCTCAGACTATAAATTATAATAGTATGCACATTGTAAATTTGTTCAAGTTGGACTCCTATTATCCTTCTGAGATAAAATATCTTAAAAAGAAAGCAAAATCAATCTTGTTACATGTGATGTTGCTGATCAATGTGATGTCCCTTCACTCTTTCTCATATCACTATTTATCTATTACTTAAAAATCTAAATGAACTGCTGCCAGTGATGGCTCACGAGGTAACTGCTTTTACATTTATTGTTAACCACTCCTTAACCCCGTCGCTAAGCCACTGGAACTTGCAAAATAAGAAACTAGAACTTGCAGAAAGAGATTTTTAAAGAAAATAACTTTAGAATATCGCATTTACATTAATGAATAGAAGTGACGTTACCTTATTAACGTAAATAATAAAAAATGTCTGTTTGTTTTTGAATAACGCTGCTTTAAAATGCAATCAGTTTTTCATTTGTATAGAGGCTTATATATTATCCTTAAGTTTATGGAAATTTTAAGCATAACGCTCAACAAAAATATGCATTTTAAATCAAAAGAGAAACGCCATGCAACAATCACTTTCATAGGCAGAACCATATTCTCGGACGTCCCAATTTGATGTAATATTATCGCAATAAAAACCTGTTTTAAATTTACTATTTGCTTTGCGCTCTCCTTTTTAAATTCGGACGTCCGAGAACCTAAAATTATTTTGTAATATTGTTAACGCACCGTAAACCGGCCTTTACTAAGGATTCCTTGATTAGTTTTACCGCAAAATAAAAACGTGAAGAAAAAAAACAACGAAAGACTTTATTTTCTCAATTAAACTTGTGTGCGGATTTTTCAGACGTTTTTCACTATACTATAAAATTAAAAGTGCGGATTTTCTTTTCAACGTTTTTTTTTTTTGGTAATTTACATTAAAAAAAAAAAAAAAGAGGAAAATGTTTTCGGTATTTTACAGTTTTACTTTAAAAAGTCCGAATGCTGCTTTTCAGTGTATAAAATATAAATTTATGCATTTTGGTTTGAAAATTTTGAAATATAAACAATAAGTTCTTAACTTGTATTTAGTATTTTAGAATGTCTGACGAAAGTACGATATAAAACCCATGCGTTTTTTTTTCATTTAATATTTCCATGAGTCTGTTAAAAAAATGTCTATTTAAAAATATAATTTGGGAGGAACGAACCGAAAGTAGTACTTTAAGGCGGACATGGCAGTGTGGTCAAGGACATTATTGGTTTGATTTCTAATAATTCGTTTACAAGCTAATTCCTGAGAAAATTGCAAATATTTTTTTTTAGATTCTGATCTTATAAGTTTGTAAAATAGCATCGGGCTTAGAGAGAAAGTAATGTTCACGAAAAATCGTCGTTGCGTCCCGTTAGAAGTTAATATTAAATTCGTAAAAAGCTTTACAATCTAGTGTCTTGTCAACCGTTACAAAGTACTCCAATTCCCTTATAAGCAGAACTTAAGTTAATGTTTATAAACAAATATTACAAGATCCTGTGGGAGTATCTTTTACGTAAGCACGTTTTCTTACATTCGTGCTTTATTTCACGCTTCAGAGAATAGTTCTAAGATTATCTGGGCTTCGTAATAAAAGCCAATGACGTCAAAGACATCAAACTTTTGTACGTCAAGTATAACATAACGTTTTTGTTTTAAAATTTAGATGGAATTACTTGATAAAAATTTTATTAATATTTTATTGGGTTGTGCCAACCGAAAGTAGAGTAAATAAAGGTTTATTTTCATTTAAAAGAAGCTATTAATTATTTAATAAGATACAGCTTTCTGTTTATTTCAAGAACCTTAGTTTTGGTTAGACATTCGAAAAAAATGTTGCTGAGAGAGCAGGCGACGCCCTGTAGGTTATGGAGACTTTTGATTAATAAAAAACAAGCTAAAAGTATTTTTAAATGCTTTTAGCATTTTAAAATGCTTTTAGCTTGTTTTTTTGAAGCTATCTTCTATAAGATAGCTGTTTATATACGTTGTTATGTTTAAAATTTCCTTTTTTTAGGAACTAACTTATCTAAAATATCTTCTCAGCTGTTAATTCAATAATGATATGCTAATGTAATACCTCTTAAACTGAACGACAATTTTTTTTTTACCCGAACATGATTCAGCTCAACTTGGTGGAAGTTATGAAACTATAAGCATATTTTTTATTTTTTTAATAGTCACCAAAGTTATAGTATCTGAAGCATGGCAGTACTTCCTGATAATGTTACAGTTACCTGGGGGAAGTTTGAGGATCTTCCAGAGAAAGTGAAAGTTTTTGTGGTTGAGAAAGTAAAGTTATGTCAGCCTGTATCTCTTCACATTTGTGATGGTTCAAGTGAAGATGGGGATTTTTTAATAAACTTATTGGTTGAAGAAGGCACTGCTGTAAAACTAGAAAAGTTTAAAAACTGGTAGATCTTAAATAGCTAATTTTTTTATGTTAATTTTTGCACTATTGTATAAATACTGCTTATATATATATATATATATATATATATATATATATATATATATATATATATATATATATATACATACATACATACATACATACATACATACATACATACATACATACATACATACATACATACATACATACATACATACATACATACATACATAAATACATACACTCACACATATAAATATATGTTATGTATGTGATTATTTAAAGTTATGCTGTTCGAACAAACCCAGCAGATGTAGCTCGAGTTGAGTCACGAACAATAATTTGTACAAAAAATATGCATGATACACTTCCTTCTCACAAAGAGGGTGTTGAAGGCCATTTAGGATATTGGGCAGATACAGATGAGGAAGATGTAAAGCTGCAAAAACTCTTTAATGGCTGTATGAAAGGTACGAGTTTCACTAAAAGGTTGCATTAAAGTTGCATTAAAAGGTGTTTACTTCTTAAAATAAACAATTTACTGTTAAGTAAAATTAATTACTATATTAGTTTGCTGTTAAATTAGTTGTATTAAATACAATTGTTTTATTAAAAGTATGAAATTTTTTTTACCTAGGTCGAACTATGTATCTACTACCTTTCAGTATGGGACCATTAGGATCACCTTTGTCTAAGCCAGGAATTCAGTTAACTGATTCTCCTTATGTTGCTCTATGCATGCGTATTATGACCCGATTAGGTAGCAATGTTCTTGTTTCTCTTGGAGAAGGTGATTTCATTAAGTGCCTACATTCAGTTGGACAACCTTTACCAGTTTCAACAGATCCTTATCATTGGCCCTGTAATCCTGAGCAAACAGTTATTGCACATTTTCCAGAACGTCGTGAAATCATGTCATTTGGATCTGGTTATGGAGGAAATTCATTACTGGGAAAAAAGTGTTTTGCATTGAGAATTGGATCTGTTATTGCAAGAGATGAAGGGTGGTTGGCAGAGCATATGATGGTAAAAAAGTTTGTTTTTTTTTTGCCTTTACACTTGTTTGAAAGTAAAACTTTAAAGAAGTTTTTTTTAAAACATGCATAAGTTGAAAAACAATTTTAAATATAGATTTTGAGTCTTACAAGTCCTGAAGGTGAGAAAAAATATATTGCTGCAGCATTCCCCAGCCAATGTGGTAAAACCAATCTTGCTATGATTACTCCATCATTTCCTGGCTGGAAAGCAGAATGTGTTGGTGATGATATTGCATGGATGAAGTTTGATGAAGAAGGTGTTTTAAGAGCTATTAATCCTGAATATGGATTTTTTGGGGTTGCTCCAGGTACTTCTAAGAAGACAAACCGAGTAGCTGAAGAGTGTTGCGCACATGATACTGTATTTACAAATATTGCAACAACTAGTGATGGTGGCTACTACTGGGAAGGTATTGGGATGTTATAGTTACTGTTAGATTTGATTATTAACTTTGTTATTTTTTAATTTGTTCTTGATTGATATTTGGTTTTTAATAACCTTCACTTTTCAAGGTTTGGAGGAAGAGATAGATTTGACTGGTTTAACTGTCACAGATTGGCTGGGTCAACCTTGGACTCCTGGTAGTAATAAACCTGCTGCTCATCCAAATTCTCGTTTTTGTTCACCTTCTAGAAATTGCCCAATGATGGATCCAAATTGGGAAGATCCTAAAGGTGTTCCTATTTCTGCTATATTGTTCGGAGGACGCCGACCAGAAGGTGTGCCTTTAATTTATGAAGCTTTTAGTTGGCAACATGGTGTTTTCATTGCAAGTTCAATGTGCTCTGAGGCTACATCTGCTGCTGAACATTCTGGAAAAACTATTATGCGTGACCCATTTGCAATGAGACCTTTCTTTGGCTATAATGCAGGTAATTATTTTAAACACTGGTTAAGCATGAATAAAGAAGGTCGCAAGCTTCCAAAGATTTTCCATGTCAACTGGTTTAGAAAAGATGCAGCTGGACATTTCTTATGGCCAGGTATTTAATCTAAATATATTTGTGTAAATATAAACTTTTTTGGGGTTATTCTGTTTTTACATTAATCATTTTTTCATATTTAAGGATTTGGTGACAATATACGTGTATTACAGTGGGTTTTTGACAGAGTAAACAACAAAGATGTTGCAGTTGAGTCTCCTGTTGGTTTAATACCAAAAGAAGGAAGTATTGACATTAGTGGACTTGGGGATATCAATATGAAAGAATTAATGTCAACTCCTAAAGCATATTGGATTGCACAGCTCAATGATCTTCAAAAATATTATGAAGATGAATTTCTTAATGATCTTCCAACTGAGTTATGGGACGAATTGAAGAGCTTTAGACAGCGAATAGAACAACTTGAATAAATTTTAAGTTTAATTTTTTGCTTGCTAATTTTGATTCTTTCCAATGGTTGTAACAAACTTACCATATGTATATGTACGTAAATGCATATTCATATGTATGAATATATAGTTTGTAAATCTATATACTTAAAGAAATAAGCTAAAATTAATAGTGTTTCATACTTTGTAGCCCATGATGCAAATACTTGCTTCTATTTGAGTGCGGAATATAATACCGATGTAAGTTCTTTCGTTTATACGACGTACGCAAAACGCGCTTCAAAGTTTAAGTGATCTTTTTGAAAACAACTTGGTTTTGACCATTTATATGATAATAGCTGATCAAAAACAATTTCACGAACTCAAGAGAGTTCTTATATAATCCAAGCTATAGCACAAATAAGTAAGTATCAGTGTCTCGGAAGTCTCGTATGTACGATACCATCAACGATACTTCGAAGTTGGTATCGGAAAAATCAATCCTTCCGAGACCGATGCCAATTCTGTATCGGTATTTGTACCGGAAAAAATGACTGGTTTAGTGACTACACTATACTTTCCATACCGAAGCTGTGATGCTTACAAGTAAGCATGGAACAACAGTTTTTTTAGCGGATTTTTTTTTTTTGATACGGATGGACTTAGAATTTTTTGAAGTTTAAAAAGTCTATTTATCAAAGTTCGACAAGATTACCGTTTTTTCTCAGAGTTACATGGAAGTAATCGAAAAAAGTGTAGTTTTTTTACTTGAGTTTTAATTCAAATTACTGGACACTTAGTGAATTAAACAAGAATGAGAAAAGATTAGGTCACATTCATTTTCAAACATTTTAAACTAAGAATGAACTTGATATAGTTAATGATGAACTTAATGATCTAGAAATTCCTTTCTTGATAGGCGGTACTTTTTCGTGACGTTACTTAGAGTTTTATTACATAAAAGATAACATTTTGGCATTTTTATGGTCGAAGAACCTTGGTGTGACCTAACAAAGTCCTATGCTTTAAGAAAGTCCTAATTTAAGAAATGAGAAATTTCGTATACATAAAATAGACATTTAGAGAAAAAAAAATTTGATATTTTATCTAACTAGATATCTAGTTAAAACAACAAAGTTATTTTCCGCAAATATTTCTTTTATGTATACGAAATTTGTCATTTCTTAAATTAGGACTTTCTTAAAGCAGAGGACTTTGTTAGGTCAGACCACGGTATCTACTGTTAGTATTTTTATATTACTAGACTACTGTACAGTCCTGCTAAAGCAGCACAAATCACCGGAATTGTATATTTAATTCCCTTGCTGCATTTTCCAGGAATGGAATTTATTTGGACCTAAAACAATTGTTAGTTGTTGATTGGGTTTGATAAAATTCCCTCAAAGCAAAGGCATAATTCCCATCATCCTTTTTTAACACTGCTTTATTAAGTAACAAAAATAAAAAAAAAAAAAGTTCGTTTTGTATCGTTTTCTTCAAAAGTCATTTTCTATTTCGTGTATTTGATACGAAGTATTCTTAATTTTCTTAACGCTAGTCAAATTAAAGGGAATAACTTAAGTTCAAATAAAGTCTAGGGTTTTTTTTTGCGGTTTCCGAAGGTCTATTTAAGACTATTAAGTTCAATAAAAATTAATGCATACGATTTAAGAACTTTTATCTTCCCACAACATTAAGTTGATTCTCATTTCAACAACAACCTTTCTGCATCCAACTGCGAAAGAACATTTTAAACAATTAGGTGATTAGAATATTGAGAAACTTTATTAATGTCCTTTTAGCAGCCTTTATTTTGTTGAATCAACTTCTTATAAAAACTATCTTGAAGCTTTGAAAAACTATCAGATTAAATCTTTTAGCGACCTCAGATAACTTATATTGGGAATTTGATAGCTCATTAAGTCTTTAAAAATTTATTAAAAAATTTAAACGTATGCAATATACATAATTTAATTTTATAATTTATACTCGTTACTTTAAAATTGCAGATTTAATTTGTAAACTTGTTTGAATTCTTATAAATGGTGCAGGGGTTTTCTTTTTTTACTTAAAGGGAAAACTTTCATCACAAGCTTATGTTTTGCTTCAATTGTAAGATAATTAAAAACATTAACTTAGCATTATAACACGCTCTCATCGGATTGTGATGGTTTCTTTATTTCGACAAATAAGTTTTAAACTTTGTCATCAATGGTTTTTTCTACTTTATTCAATTTGTTATAGGAATGAGGGAACAGAGATCTCACGCTCATTGATGGCTGATGTGGATGATGAAGCCAGTTGATTAGTGTTAACCCGTCCCCTTTGTAACATACAGTCGGAACATTTTGAACGCAAACGGCATATATAGAACGATATTCAGCGGATGGAACTACATCTTTTGCACATGGGGAATCGATGGTATCTATATTCAATAAGCTATTTATAAATTCTGGATATCAGAACAACAAACTTCAAATATCTTTGAGTTTCTTAAACCTTACACATTTTTGGAATATCAAAAAACATCTCGTAGATTTAAAAAAGGGTATGATATTGAAACTTACAATCTGTTTTCATCAGCCATTCTTCAATGCCGTTATTACAAATCAGAACTTTACTAGTTTCTGATATTATTTGGACTATATCTATTTCATGAGCTACTCTGTTTACACATGCTTCTCTTGTTTTTCGCACGAGACAAAGGGTATTTTGTAAGCAAAACAAGAGCAACAAAGATAGAACTTTCATTTTTTCTCCAAAAAAAAGTCTTTTAAGTTAGACCATTTTTACTTGTTGAACATTGAGCAAACTCCCGTCGAGCACAGCGTAAGTAGAGCTGAAGGTGAGACTTTAAAAATATCGAAAACTTGGAAATACATGCGCTCCGCAAAGTTGCTAAAGATTACACACAAATTTAACATAAGCAGTTTACATAAAGAAAAAAATTCAAAAATGCGAAATATGGTGCAAAAGATAAGAGATTTTTAGAAGCAAGTCTTAAAAATTTAAGGTACCTACATTTCATATTCTTCAAAAAAGATCGAAAAAGATGTAAAAAAACCTAAAATGTTAAAACATGAAACGAGATTTTCGTAACTCCTCGAGACCTACTTTTTATTGTCCCACTGTGCATAAAAGCTTAATTTGGTTGATAAGCAACCTGTTTTTGGCTATATGTTTTCTTGAATAACAAGTAATAGGAGAACAAAAAACAAATATTATAAGGTAAAGCACTGTAAGTGAAACTTATTGTAATTTTTTATTCAATGTTACCACTGACACATGCATAATTGCTTTTGCAACTATTTACAAGTATTGGATTTCTCGGATCTTCATGGCAAAGTAGAGATGGCCATGCCTGGTACGAATTCAATAGCACAAAATAAATGTCTAACTAATAGTTAATTAATATTAATTTGCTGAGAAAAATTCTAACTTTAAAAAGTAAATGTAAATATCTAAATAAATCTTTTTTTTGACACAATATTTATAAAAACAGGCTTTGATACTTTTTAAGCAAAACGTCGCAGGTTACAGAAACAATAGACACTTGTTCCTGTAATATCAGAGTTCGATTTAGACATTTACTACCTATCGTGGTTATTAAACCCTTTAATACGGGAAACATGGGCATTACTTTACTTCTACCAGTTTTTGTCATCTTTCTAACAAAAGCATTATTAGTAAAGGTAAAAACAAAAAGCAATCATCATATCGGAAAAGAATCGTAAACCATTTTTAAAGTTTTGTAATAGTTCATACTTGTGATTAATTTTTGATAGCTTTTTTCTTCATTTGTTCCAGTTGGTGAGATGTTTTGCAAAAACGTAGTTTCTTTTAAATCTCTTTTGCTTATAGATGTTGCTATAAACATTAATGATGGTGTGAAATCTATTCCAGAATTAGTCAGAAACAACAAATGAAAATTCTTATTTACTGTGGGAATGGGATTTGTTGACGTTTCTGAAGCCGATAATTTTTCTAAAATCACTTTGGCATGGTTATTTAGAAAAATACCTCTGGTTTCAGCAAGTGAATAGCTCTTGCAAAAGCAACAATAGTAATTGACATGAGAACGCACCATTTCAATCAAATGCAACAGCGCGTCTGTTCATTAAACATCGTCAGACGTTTTCGCTTTTACTAGTTTTATTGTGAGGAGGGAAAATGAATGGCCCAAACATATAAAACTTATTTGAAGGATAAAAAGTGTGAGACAGCTGAAATAAAAGTGAACTGGCGAAAACCTTTTTCAGAGAACCATGACACAGAAGTCGAAATAAAAACACTGAACTAACGTTAAGATAAAGTTGATTGTCTATGTTAGATCAACACTTTATTTAAGAAATATTTGCTGATTGAAAAAGAAAAAGAAGAGTTGATAAAATTTAGCAGATTTCGGGAAATAGAAAAGAGATTTTAGGATTTTTGAAAGAGAGATTTTTAAGAGATTTTAGAGAGAAAAGAGATTTTTTATAGCAGAAAGAAGAGGTAAAGAAAAAAAAACAGAAAAAAACGAACATTTTCAAAGAAAAAGAGAAGATTCGTATGGTGAGAATAATTCTAGTAGTATAGACACTTTGGTACGAATCTCAAAGGTGGTAAGAGAGAAGATTTTCTAAACGACGTTTGATTGCACATTACCATTTGTATTTTTAAAATTTTAGAATATATTTGAGTTAAATATAAAGGACTATTTACTTGCTATTATAAAATCCGAGAAAGAATAGGAATTATTATCTTATAGATTACGATTTGGAAGTTAGTATATTGCTACTAGGGAAAGGAAAGCCGGTTTCCGGTTTCCTGAAATTTTTGGAAAGTGAAAACCGAAAATGTTACTTTCAAAACCGGTTTTGGATATACAGTACAATCTCTCTAATTCGAACTTTATGGGAAAAAATAAAAGTTCGAATTAGAGAGATTTTCGAATTATAGAAAGTTGACTTTTCTTTTGCGCATTTCAAGGTGACTTTACATTTAATCGAATTATGGAGATTTTCGAACTAAAGAGATTCGAACTAGAGAGATTATACTGTATATCTTTTGTACAAAATTTACTTGGTTATTTGGCAATTCTAAACCACTTTTCTTGATGTGAAGTTGCTCAAGAAAATAAATGAAAACATTAAATTTGCTTCCACTTGAACTTTAACAGTAATTTTACTGCAATTTGTGATGTAAAAAAGTGAAACAAATTTTCACAAAAACGAAAATGTCGTTTTCTGAAGTCCACAAGGATAACACATCAATTTGGAAGCACTTTTTGCACTCAAAAGAACTTGAATTGGCCAAGTGCAAGCTCTGCGGCCAAGAAATTAAGTGCAAAGGAGGAACCACAAACTCCAAGAGAAACCATTTGAGGACAAAGCACAACATCACATTTGCTGTAGTTGTTACTCCTGAGAGGAAACTCGAAGTCATCAAACCCATTGATTCATTTTTTAAGGCAAAGGACCCTGTTGATGTTGTTTTTGCTGAGCTTATTTCATGTATTGGGCTGCCCTTTCGTGTTTTCTCAACTAGTCAACGTTTGAGAATAGCTCTAGAGACACAAGTATACAAATTACCCAAAGATGCTAAATCGATTAAGGCTCTGCTAATGAAATATTATGAAGATATCAAGAAAACATATCAGCAGCAGTTTGTAGAAAAGAAGCTTGTTAGTCACAAATTTAGCTTAACCCTTGATGAGTATACTTCATCCAGAAACAGAAGATATATGAACATAAATGTTCATATGGAAGGTGATTATTGGAACCTTGGAATGATCAGGGTACATGGGTCTATGCCAGCAGAGAAATTTTATGTAATTGTTGACGAGAAGCTAAAAGAATTTGGGCTACGTTTTGCCTGTGATATTGTTGCAGTAACCACAGACGGAGCTGTTGTAATGAAAAAATTTGATAGCTCAATTTTACCAGACCATCAGCTCTGCCTCGGACATGGAATCCACTTGGCTGTCTGTGATGTTCTATATAGACAATCTAGGAAAGAAGATAATAGCACACCTGAGCAAGTCACTATTCTAGAAGAGGACCAAGAAGATGATGACAGCGATTAGGAAGGAGGATTAGAAGTTTCAGCAGAAGTAGGTGCATCAGCTCTTCCAATGATCAGGGAGGTTTTCACAGAACTCATCAACAAGGTCAGAAAATGTGTCAAATTGTTTCGAAAGTCTCCAGTTAAAAATGACATGATTCTGCAAAAGCATGTCCAGTCTGAGTTTGGAAAGGAGCTGCAGCTAATCTTAGACTCTAAGACACGTTGGAACAGCTTACTAGATATGATTTCAAGATTTGTTACCCTTAACAAATGTATTCAAATGTCACTGATTGAGTTATCAAGCGACATTATGATTTCTGAGTCTGAATTTACCACCCTACAAAATCTAGTAAATGCTTTAGAACCAATCAAAGTTGGTGCTGAAGCACTTTTCAGAAGAGATTCGAACTTGCTCTCATCTGATGGCATTCTGAAGTTCATTTTCAAGCAGCTAAAAAGCCAGGAAAACACCTTTAGTCAAGAACTAGTTGACTCATTTACTAAAAGAGTCACTGAGAGGAGGAATGCTATATTAGTAAACTTAGTTAAATATCTGAATAATCCTGATGTCATTAATGGAGTAACTCATGAGATTTTTAAAAATTCCATGCCAAAGAGAAATGCAATTGCTACTACTGCATCAAGTTTGTTTAATCGTTTGTTTGAGCAAAAGAGAAGTGAGTTTATAGATGAGGAAAACTTGTCAGATAATGAAACTAGTCAGGAACAAGTACAGTAATTTACTCCCTTGTCAGAAGAGCTCGAGTTCTCCATTAGAGAGACAGTCAAGGGGTTTCACCAAAGAAACAAAAAGTAGAATCAACTTCCAAACTAATGCTCAAAGAAATGGCAGTATTTGACCTAACAAAAAAACGAACAAGCAACTTAGATTTGTTGTACACGGCTTTGAAGTCAATCCAAGTAAGGGGCATCCATAAAGTACGTACGCAGGTATGGGGGGAGGGGGTTACCAAAAAACGTTCAAATGCGTACAAGGGGAGGGGGAGTGTTCAAGACAGCGAGTACGTACTCGGGTGATTTAAGGCCAGTCTGAGAAATTTTCGTTTTATTTTCGTGTTATTTTTGTTTAAACGCGTGTGACGTGTTTTCACCTCGCGGGATTGATCTCATTAAGAGTGAGACGTTAAATATACCGTTATTAAAGGCCGATATTGTTTTTATAGAAACAGCCGATAATAGATAAAAATATACATCTATCAAATCTATACATTCATATTTAACAAAAAATAGTTTTTTATTTTTATTAAATATAAATGATTATATTTACCTATTTAAAGTGTAAGTTCTTACTGAACTTGAGGTTCCAAAATATTACATCCTTTTTGAGAATACTGCTCAGAAATGCCTTTATTGGTTCAACCAAATTTTTTTTAAAGGAAAAAATAGGACAATTTACTAGATCTTTCTTCGATACGAATGTGAAGAAACTGGCACTGAAAAATTTTCATACTTTTTTTTTGAGAATGATGAATTTCTTTTAGGCCTCCTAAAATTTTAGCTTCCATATAAAAACACTTATAGAGTTTAGCTATGTTCTTAGGTTCAAATTTAAATGTTCCAAACCTATTCAACTTTGTACACTTTTTTTTTTTTTTTGCGAAATTGAAAATTTGCATGGTAGAAATAGGAAAAATGTAGTAAAATACCCCCTAAAAGTCTTTTGACTTTTTAAAGGGTATTTGTCACTTGCCTATAATACAAAAAGGCTAAAGGTTGACGCTGGTGTATATTTTTCCTGATAATTTTATTTTTTCACTTTTCATTACCCCAAGCACAGGCTACATCTTAACATTTGACTCAAACAAATCAGGAGATAATAACTTACTTGAGTTTAGGAAATAAAAACTTATAGATAAACATAAGGTAGTAAAATATTTTCTTTCTAAAACAAAATACAGTTAAAGATTGTCTTTTAAATTGCATTAAAATTAGGTTTACTGGCCCTGCCATCAGTCTGATCCACCATATGCTTTACATAACCTTGGATATATCAGCCTTTGTCAACTTACAAAAGTTTTCCAAAGTATTTTCTAAAAATTAACAATAAAGAAGCTGGATGAAAGAATGAAATTTAGCAAAACCCTATTGTGAGATTTAATACAATTATTTAAAGTGATCAATTATTGGTAAAAAAAAAAGATTAATTAGTATTTAACTTTATCATTTCTTACCTTTGCGATGAAAAAATCTGCTTAACACTATGATCTCATTCCCATACATTGCATTTTGAAGAGTTCTTGATATTTATTTTTCATTGTCATATGAGAAACAAGGATTAAAAAATTGTCAATATTAATCCAGCACCTTGTATTTTATACACATTATAATGTAGTTATCATATAATGAAAGAAAAAAAAGTGTAATGGAATTCAAGGAAGAAATTTAAAAAATTTCTCTTTTATATTTGTATAGGTTTTATTTAGACCCACCACCAATAAAAGCTTCAAGGTTGACTAAAGACAAATAATTGATGAAAAACATTTGGATTTTGCAACTTTTCCTTGTACTTTCAAAACTTGTCTTGTTTTTTATCATTATTACATTTGCTGAAAAATGAAAATTTCACAAAACTTGTAGTAGTAATTGAAAAATTAACAAATTAGATGTATGTATGAATGCATGTATGTATGTATGTATGTATGTATGTATGTATGTATGTATGTATGTATGTATGTATGTATGTATGTATGTATGTATGTATGTATGTATGTATGTATGTATGTATGTATGTATGTATGTATGTATGTATGTATGTATGTATGTATGTATGTATGTATGTATGTATGTATGTATGTATGTATGTATGTATGTATGCATGTATGTACTTCCTACATATACCAAGTATATTACACAGAAAATGAATCATAAAAATTAGAAAAGATTAGGTGAAACATTAAATTCATTTTCAAGTAAAAACCAATAACAAAAAGATAAACATAGCAACAAAACAACTGGTTTAACATATTTTCATGTAAAACTTTCAAACTAGAAAATGATTTTTGTTTTGCTTGAAACAGCTGCAAAATATTTAAAAATCTAAAACTTCATGTCTAATAAAATGTAAATTTGGTCACATGGTTTCAGCCGACAAAAAAAATCTTAATTATTCTTATCGACTTTATTGCTCTAAGTGCCGTTAACGATGATTGCTTCTTTTAGTAGTGTTAGGGACGACGCCGGAAGATTATAAAAAACGTCGGATTTTCTGATCGTACCATCAATCACTAATTGTATAAGTGGATAATAACAATTATCGAAGTGTACTAGATTGAAAATTACTGGAATAGATGTGCATAGAGATCATTTTGTTAATTTTTAAAGATATTCTTCTTTTTCAGAAAAGACAAAATCCGTCATAACCCATAACGTCGTAAAAAATTAATATTTTAATTTTTAACAGCTTTTGCCTGGTAATGTTCATTTTAGTGAATTGTTTGCCAAAAAAAGTTATGCTCAAAAGAAATGTTTGGTGGTGCAACCGAACACTCATAAAAACGAGACATGCCTTAAATCACCCGAGTACGCGGTTTGACTATCTTTCTCAGGAATTATTTTTAAAACTTGATCTGTATAAAAAGCAATGAACTTTTCGAATGTAAAAAATCTTTTTTTTATATTACGCAACCTGGTTTTTATCTTTTCAATTAAAACATTACAACAAGTTAATTTTTTATTATTTTAAATTAATATTTTATTATTAACTTTTTATTAACAATGTACTACTTCAAACTTTTATTAAAGTTTAAATGTATTTTTTCTGATTATAAAAAACAATTATTTAAAAAAAAAACAATTTTAATGCTAATAGAGACCAACACCTTTCATTGCGAAATGTAACTCCAATTAATTTGAGTCGGGTTATTTTTTTACGTTCTTCGCTTTAACGACACTGAATCTTATGATTAAATCGTTTATTTCCAAATAAACAAAAAACTTTTATCTTTCTAATCGAATAACTGAAAACGTTGCAACAAAAAAAAACTGCTTACTCCCAAGATGTCGAACGAATTTGTTGGGAACGAGAAAAAGTATCTTCAACTCCTTGAGTTATATAAGAAAGCATATTCAACACTTGAAAAACTAAAGCAGTATCAGCACGCACAGGAGGTGTGGAAAATAGTAAAATATGATCAGTCTTTGTATGAAAAAAAAAGTAAACGAATTAAAAGTGAAAGCAAAAAAGTCAAAAGGATCAATCATGTCATTCTGGGGAAATGCTTTATCACCGCCTAGCAAAAAGAAAAAAGATATTCATCCAGTGCCGTCTTCGTCAAATAAAATACAAAGTTTTCCGAACGCAACTACGACAGAACCTGAAAGGATTGAACTTAGTAAGCCATTTTTTGTAATAATTTACAAACTTTTTCTCTCGTGATTTTCTATATATTGAATTCAACCGAATTGGTAATTAAACTACATTGTACGACTATATTGCAATTGCATAGTTTTATTCATCATAATTGGACAACTTGACCATTTTCTCTACATCCAATCTCTATAACTGTCAAGAATTTATAATAGTTTATTTTTGGGTATTTCCTAATTTAGATTTAACATCAAACGAGAAGGAAAGAGCAAATCCGGCGCAAGTTAAAAGTCGGAAGAAAATCTCAGATCTTAAATCAAAGCTTTCATCCTTGATAATCTTACGCGATTCTGGTTTGTCTACTGTAACGAGGAAACAATTAGTCAATGTGAAAGAAAGCATAAGAAGAGAAAAAACAAACTTGGACAGGTAAATGTTAAGAGATATATCGAATAGAGCTAAAAAGTATAGACAGACTTCTTGGCCATAAAAACCAAACTTTTAAGCAGGCAGTAACTTTCAAAATTTTTTTAACTTTCAAAATTTTTTTTTTCAAATTTTCAATAAGAACTTCTAATTGAGGATTTACAAAGTTCGCAGAATCCAGGAAACCTTAAGTATAGAAGGTTTTATAACGGAATCAAAGATTTGTGTAATATTTTGTTTTCAGATTGATTCGTGAATCGGCACGACAAAGAAAACGGAGACAAAAACTTAAAGAGGGCATCAAAACAGTTTGTCAATACAACCCTGAAGTATCAAGTGCTTTGTAACAGTTTATGCGAAACCATCCTGGACGACCACGGCTCGAAATTGATCAACCAGAACTTTTATCAACAATCATAAAAATTGTGCAAAATTCATCAGCAGCAGATAAGCGTCGAAGAACAGAATGTCTTCGCAGTGTCTCCACTTTGGATGATCTTCAGAAAGAGCTGACAAAAATAGGGTTCAACTTGAGTAGAAGTGGTTTGTACCTTCGTCTTTTACCACGACGTGAAAACACTCATGATGGAAAAAAGTATGTAAAAACAGTTCCTGTGAAGCTACTACGTCCAGAAAATTCACTGCGAAAAAGAAATGATGATAGAATGTTTGCCAAATCTTTTATTGATGACTGTTTGAAGTTTGCAAATTGTTTGGACCAAATGCTGTGCTTTTCATGTCCAATGATGATAAAGCCAGGGTACCGTTGGGTCTTACTGCTGCAAGCCTTCAAGCGCCGTTGCTGATGCATATGGAATACAAGGTCAAACTTATGGATCATGACTTTGTCGTTGGCCCACAGCACAAGTTAATCCCATCGGTGTATGGCAAATGCGAAGTTAACAATAATGGAAATGTATCCTACAGTGGAGACACTTTCATACGCATAAGAAGTGGGAAACACGATACATCGAATGCTTTTACACATGCTTTTGATGTTAGGGAGCTTTTTGAAACCAAGATGGTTAGACGTAAACCAATTATGTTAATGGAGACTGATGGAGCTCAAGATGAGGCACCACGCTTCCCTAAAACGTTAGCAACTGCTGTTGGTCTCTTCCGCTTGCTGGATTTAGATGTCTTGCTTCACGGTGTGAATGCAGCTGGGCTTTCAGCCTTCAACCCCATTGAAAGAAGAATTGCATCTCTTTCTCGTGATTTGGCTGGAATAGTTCTTCCCCATGATTATTTTGGCGATCACCTTGATTCTTCTGGAAAGACAAAGAACTGGAGGTAGAAAATTTCCAAAAAGCGGCTGACGTTTTACCCCAAGTTTGGGAGAAAGCCGTCATCGACGGTTACCTTGTTAATTGCCGGGCAGTACCAGTTGGAAAAGCATATAAACCGCCGAATCCTGATCCTGTTTGGGTAGAGAAACATTGCCAGCAATCGCGATACCGTCTAAAAATTTTGAAATGCCAGGACAAGTTATGTTGTTCATCGTTTGAAACAAGTTGGCTGAATACCATCCCCCTACGTTTCATTCCATTTCCGGCCATCTACGAGTACTGCGAGAATGGTTACAAAGCGATGGAACCGTCTCGATATTTTAAAAACATATCAAACCATTCAAACTTTGCACCTCTGACGCATAGGCTTTTGCTACAAGATATACCTACAGAAGGCTTAAAGTACAAAATTATACCATTTGATCTGTATTGTCCTTCATTGGAAAAAAAGCTTTTAAACGGAATTTGCGACAAATGCAATAAATACTGGCCGAGCGAGGCAGCAATGAAACGGCACAAGAAAGCACATAAAAAACAAAAAATAAAGATTGATATGGAGAGTGATTTAAGTGAAAGTGAAGAAGTCAGTGAGGAGATTACTAATGAAATATTAGAAGCAGAGTCATGCCTGTTTTCCATAACATTTTCAATTTATTTAAGTCACCATTTGTGGAAATATAAATAGCTAAATTGATCTTTTTTGTATTTAATGATTTGAAAACTTTTTTTTTTTTGGGTGGGGGGGGGGAGGTCATACTTTTTAAATAAATAACGCGTACGTACGCAGAGGGGGAGGGGGTATTAAAAGCGTACAAGTGCGTACAAGGGGGGAGGGGGGGTCCAAAAGCATTGGTTTTACTGCGTACGTACTTAATGGACGTCCCCTAACAAGTGTGGAGGCTGAAAGGTCATTTTCTGCAAGTAGTCTATTTGTCACTAAACTAAGGTCAAGGTTAAATGATGAAACACTCAATGCTTTATGTTTTTTACGTGCTTATTGTCTAAAGAAACGTAAAATTAACCATTAAAAAGACTTATTTGTTTGCTGCTCAATTGTATTCAATGTACGTATATGAAATTGTTGCTATATATATTTATGTTTTTGCTGCTGTTGTTCCCCTGAAATATACATAATAAAAAGATACACTAGAAAACCGGAAAACCGGTTTTTAAAACATTGAAAACCCTAGTAAACAGCATCTTAAAGAAAACCACCGCTAAAAGATTTATCACCACCTTCTCAGTATTGAAAACTAACAAACATGTTCACTTCTGCAAGCACGGTCTTAATGCATTCATTAATGATTATTGTGCTGTGCTGACTCCATCCATAAGAAGTAGAATGTGTATCTAAGGCTGGCAAGACCACCATTTCATCAAGTATTGTACAAATGTAAACCATTATAAACAGCTGAGGTAAATATTCACCTATTGCTCACTAGTTCATTTCGCATTTGTGGATTTTAAGCCTCTAGTTTGTGCGGATTTTTAAAAACAACCTAGTAACGCTAGTGGATTCTAGAAAAGTTGTCCTTAACTGCAGGATTACATTCTAGTAAATCTGTTACAACCAATTTGACGGCTTTGTATTCCATTTCACTAATCCAATGGCCAAATTTCTGCAGAGCATGTGCTGATGTCAGTTCTTCACCTGGTGTTCATGCGGATGGTCGATAACTTTGCCGGTATGTTGTTAATTTGTTTCTATTATTCAAAAGTTTAAGAAATCTTTAAACGAAGTTGAAAAAAAAAGAAGTCATAATAAAAAGGGACTTTCTCCGGGCTTTTTTCAAGCCCACTTTCTCCTAATCTTTTTTATAAGAGACTATATCACTATCTACTAAATAAAATTCTCAAATATATTTCTAGTCTCAAATATAATTCTAAAATGTAATTTAAAGTTGTTTATAATTTTAAGAGAGAATTTTACCCCCTGAAAAAGTTGTAAAAAAAACTATTTTTTTTTTTAGCTTTAAACATAGATCTGTAAGTAAAGAATGAACCCAGTAAGATTCAAAAAATTTGACAAAAAGGATCATCAGCAATTCCAGATTAAAGTTAAAAATAAACATTAATTGAGAAAAACTCATTTAAAGACATAAAACAAAAACAATACTTAACATTACCCTTTTTATTGCTTTGATTTTTTTTCTAGGCTTTTTATAAATAAAACTTATCTTTTTGTCAGACCATTTTACATGTTCCATATCATAATAACCGAAACCATTTACACAAAAACACTTTAGGTTGCAAACCAATTCATAAACACTCTAGGTTGCAAAACAATTTTTATGAACACTCAACAAACCACACCCACTTTGATTGAAACATATCAATGCAGACGTTACTGTAATATCAATGAATAATTTTCCAACAAAAACTTCTTTAAGGCACCGCTTCTAAACTATTCAACACTCCATAAAGGTTCTGCGTTTCGCCATCAAGATATGTGTTAAGCAGTGCATCTTTACCTAGGTCTTTATAACTGAAGATATCTTTTATTTCTATTTTTAAAGCAAGAGGAATTTTAACTTTACTTATAAATTAATTACTTTAATTTTCAATATCAGTTTTGTACTTACATGTTGAATTTGATGAACAATACTTCTAACGTTCTTCATGTGGACCGTTTTTGGAGCAGTGATGAATAATTGTAGCCAAATAAACCTTTCGACTTCGTGCCACTGTACAATTTCATTTCCATTTTCATACCATTCAAGTTTCATTTGTTGGCTCTAATGGTTCTGAATTGAAATTTTAACTCGATCAGGAGGGCGTTTACGTCCGGGTATATTTTTTCCATCGGCAAGAGTTTTTCCTTCAACAGAAACTGTTTATTGCATGTAATTGTGTTCCCATTATTTTCCGCAGATAAACAACACATTTTTGTTTCTTTACTTTTGATTCAGGACAAGGATTATTTTCACGACTTTAAGAAACTTTACTATCACCAACACCTACATAATATATAATTATTTTCTGGTACTTATAGATCTTTGATAATTTTTTTTTACTCCATTGAACCAGAACTTCTTTCATGACTTAAAACGCAGATGTGAACTGCTTGCCAATTTTCGCAAATGCTTTTTTTATGTTTTCAATTATATAAGATTACCTTTTAAGTTGACTAAACTCGTTTAACATTATTGAATCCAATAATGAATTAATAAAAACTACTATCAAAGTTGCCGCTTTAACAGTAACCATAACTAGTAATTAAAGTATTTCCCAACTGCGTTTTTTCAAGCTATGCATCTCAACCAGTATAGATACTATATTCAGTATAGATATTACACAAACCTACTCGATGAAAATTAAGGCAGTCCAAAAGAGACAAAGATTAATCTTATAAGTCTTTCTCTGGTTATCATTATCGGTTTTGCATATATAGCAATTTTTTTTCAAAAACGTTTCTTATTTTAAAGGGTTTTCCAACAAAGATTGGTTAAAGTTAAATGGTAACAAGCTGAAGTTCCGTATATGGGACGACATCAACTCACCAGGTGAAAATTCATCAACAAAAAGTTAGTGTTTAGAGCAGATTTTGGGCTGGCGCAAAGTCAGAAAGGTAAAAAAACGGCAAAAATTATATAACCTTCAAATATAAACATGTGATACATCAATACTAGTACTTTTGGGTCAGAAAAGCTAAATTTGTTACTAGAAATAAATCTTACGCATACTTTAGACGCGTGTTACGCGGGTGTACGCGTTTTGGTCCCATTTATGCGCGCAAATAATGATTTAGTTAAAAAGTTTGGATCCCTCCATCTCAAATACCATATAATACCACGTATAAACTCTATACCACGTATTTTTAAAATAGATTTTACGTGATCTAAGGCGCGTACAACACACGCGTGTTGCTTTGATATTAGAGATGCAGGGGTTTACAGTAATGTGTACTAGAGGGCTTCTTATTCAACTCTACTGTTTCCTTCATGATGGTTAATTTAAGTGGAACAATAGCTGTATGAAAATGACTTTGCTCATTAACTTGGGCCTCGCCAATATTTCTATCGGTATGTATTTGTTTATACACATCTTTGAAACACCATCAAAACCCCCTTTAAAGTGAAGTACACCTTAAAACTTTCCCCCACTCTCAGCAAATATTCTCATTGAGTTTTGACATTCAGTAAGTTAGTATACTTTTCAGAGTATTGTTAAACATACTCCGTAGAGAAGTTGAAGCAGGTATTTCTGTCAGAGCTACACCCTCAGGATAATATTTCTGTCTTTTATTCTTAATTTCATGAAGTAAAGGATAAATATCAGCATTTTGTATTATGGATGAATTTCTGATCATTTGATACTGTTCATCGGAAATATCACACTGAGCTTAAGGCAACTTCAATCTTCATTTTTATTGCAAAATTAACCTTCATAGTTTTAACTTTGCCAAGATTTGTAATATTTTTTATGACAAAAACAAAATATTTCTTGGTAAGATCTCCAGAGTCTTTTCTTATTGAAGTTAATGCCAATACTTCAGCAGGATGTTCAGCCAACTTGGTAACCATAAACAAGATGATATTAAGTATTTAGGTGAGTAAATTACTTTTTGAATTGGTTTGAATTTAATTGATTTATTACTTAAATCTTTTGTTTCCCTCACTTAAATCTTCCCAGCCCTTGTTCTTTCTACCTGGACCTGCAGCAACGTCTCTGTTAACTGTTTTTTCTTTATCCAACCAGGTTTGCTCATGTTCCAGAAGTCTTGAGTTTTTCAGTTACTTAGATTTGAATTTTCAATTAAATATTGATAGATCTTTTTTGAGATTTATCATTTCAAGTTAATCAATACCTCCACGGTCTATATCTTCCAATCTACGAAACTCAAGTAAAAGAGACTCAAGCAAATTTTCATGATTAATTCCTAACTCTTGAATGGTAGGAGCTAAATGTATTTTCATGATGAATGTAAGCCATGAATTATTATTCGTTATTTTGTATGAAAGTTTTATTTTTAAACGTTTAATTCAAGCAGTAGGCAGTCAGATCATGCAACTTTTGGTTTTTGAGGTTTGAAATTTAAAATGATTTGTTTGAGCATGAGTATTTGAATGTTAGCTTTTGAGCTTTGAAAAATTACCTCTGTAGTGCTGATGAAGTGTGAAAAATGTGTGAAAAATGTGTGAAAAATGTGTGAAAAATGTGTGAAAATAACTAACATAAAATTTTTTATTTTACTTTTGTTGTATATTGAATTTTGGCAAGTTCGGGCGACAGAATTTTTTATTTTCTGCTTTCATATATGCCTATCAATGGGAAAATGTTAAAACTGCCATGGATTCTCGTGGGATCTCTTACTTTTTCATCCAAATTCATGATTAAACAAGAACAACAAAAAATCAATATGGGCACTTTTTTAAGATCTTAGGAATGACAATCTAAAATCAAAATGCAATGCCAAGAATATTGTTTATTGTTACCAATTATCTTAAACATATGCCTTCAAATTAAATTTTGAACTGTGTTTACCCGTATCAACCTTAAGAGAGTGATACTAAAGCGAACATTTTGTGCGCGAATGTCGCAATAAAAAATAAAATAATGTGACTTGGGAAAAGGTGTAAAAGTTAGTGAATCCTTAGAAATTAACCAAAAAGCAATTAATTCCAGTTTTCTGTTGGTCTTAGTTACATTATAACTCAATTTATTAGTTCCTAGCATTTGTTTTTTTGGGGGTTTTTAGCCAGTTTTTTTGAATTTTGACTCACTGTGTGGTGGTGTCATTGGCCTACACTTCTTCAAAAAAGACTTTGGTGAGGCATTACCGTCAAGGGTGAGCTCTATGATAATCAGTTCCTTTTGACCCGAATTAAACGATATGCTTGTAAACGAAAAGTAACTCCAGCAGGATGGGCTACGAACCACACAGCAAACTCCGCGATTGACATTATACATATAATTTGAGAGTATGCTTATTTTAAAGTGGCAGCTTCATTCCAATTCAAGCCAATTTATCAATCTTTTTATCTATTAACTAGCATTTTGTTGCTTCCCTAATTGTTTTTTTGAACCATTTCTATCTGAGCTTTTAAGTTCTCAAAATCTCAAAAATAAATCTTAGACTACATTATTTAAAACCTTATGCAACCTTCAATAAAAATTAAGCTAACATTAGTAGAAGTATCAGATAGTAGCATTAAATAATTAGTAGTTTTAAAACAGTTGAATTGGGAAAAATAGTGGAAACTAATTTAGAAGATGTTGGCCTTTTTCTCTTCTTAAATATCCATCAAATAATATTTGTAGAAAAAAAAAACAATCATAAAGCGTGTCATAAAAATGATTGTGTAAACCAGTTAAAACTTGAGCAAATGCAGCTTTTGACATTTTTCCAAGTTTCATTTGGTCTCTTGAATTAAATTATTCAGCATTGATTTTTTCTTATGTTTTATTTACTTAAGGTAACTACTAAAACATTTTTTTGTGATGACGTTTCGTGATTTTGCTCCCTCACAAAATAGCCAATTCTGACCACAAAATACGATTTTCAGAACTTCACGAAATATTAGTACACACGACAATAGGTAGTTTTTAAATTATTTCAATGCTAGTATTAAAAAAAAAAGAATTAACTACAGACACGTTGTCTAACGTCTTCGTTATCGAAATAATACAACGTTTAGCAAACTATATTAAACTTTAAATAATATATTACACATAAATATCTTATTAAAATTAATGTAAACAGTTAATAACAAAGATTGCAATAAATTTATAAACATTTTTATAACGTTATTTTTTTTACATATAAGCTTCAGATACAAAAATTTAGATAAACTCTGTTTGGATTACCCAATTTTTATTAAGAATTTTAAAAGAAAGGGACCAAAGATTTTCACCAAACTCCCAAAATCAATGTTAAAAAATTAACTAAGAATAACTTATTTGTATATATATCTTATATGTTTATCTTAAAAACTGAGTTTGCATTTTTTAAACAATATGTCGGGTACAACAGCACTTACGAATAGCACGCAAAACAATGTCAAGTAAAAATAAAAAACAAAAAACTGCAATCAATCCGTAATAAAAAGTTATTACTCCGAAAGAAAAGTTGTATACAACTTTATTGCAGTACAAATATGGACCAGATACTGAAGAATTATTAAGATTTAAAGATTTCAGTCCAGTGTAACAGTACTGACATCCAGGATTTGTCTGATAAACCCACATACTTCCCACAATGAACCAAATAATAACAATATAAACTAAGGGATCTTTTTTGTGACATCTTTCTTGCAAAGAATTTGTATGAGAATGATACTTTGAGTGAAATATCTTATATCCAATTCGACCAAAACATTCCATTATTTGAAAAAATCCCAGCAGAATAAGATACAAAGGAATTTTTTTTTGAATTGGACATTCCTGCATATATAAAAAACCTATAATGATCATTGCTAATGGAAGGAACAGTATGAAAGTCAATAAGAGAAAAAACAAAGATCCATTTATCACAGCTGTTAGTATTTTATTCCGTGATACAAATCTATTAATAGCAGGTGTTTCTATATATTCACCACTTGATTGAGAATCAAAAACTGTCATAATTGCATCTGTAAATATTGAATGATAGCTTGGAGGAGGATCTGATAATACTACAACTTCTGAATATGATGGCAGTTGATATAATGGAGAGATACTTCCACTCATGACATTTTCTTTTTTAACTACTGCATCATATAAAGGTGGGGAGTCAGTTGAGTTACCTTCATTTGAATATTGCGAGTGCATGGCACACAAGTATACTGTGACAACTGATTATATTCTACATGTGGGTTTTGTAAAGTGAAGGAGAATTAAATCTGCTTCTAGCTAATCACTTTAATTTAACTAAACAAAAGTAAATACATTTAAGTATTATGACTTATATAACTTATCTCATTCTAATAAAATTCAACGAATTTTTAAAAAAAATTATTTAAAAAAATAAAGTGTACAGCAGCTGACATGTTTACACCAGGATCAATCTTTTAGGCTTAAAAGCAATAACTCTTCATTCTTACCTTTTAAGCGAAAGACTATTATCTAAGACAGTCAACTGTGCAAAAAATGTGGGATTATATTTTGAAGAAATCTTATACTTAGTCGACACTTCAAAAAAAAACACCTCATTAATGTATGTGCAGAGATTGCCAAAAACAACATTAAAATTTTTTCGAATCATGCAAATAACAACAGAGTCATACTCCTATCACAAGAATGTAGCAAGCTACGTCATGTGAGAAATTTGCAAGATAAAAAAGTTGAGAGGCAAATCTCATGACAACGATTCTTTCCAAGTTTTATCTAACCACCTACTGAAGATATCAAGTAAGCGCTGCTTTATTAGTCAGAGTTATCTCCTTGAGTGTTTAAAGCAGCAAAATAAAAACACACGCAAATTAAAGAGATAACTCATATTTTAGTTTGCCTTGAAAACAAAGCGAAAAACCGTTAGGGTTAAATGGACAGAGCCCATTAGTTACCATCGTCTTCAGTGGTAGAGATAAAAATTTGGAAAGAAAATTTTTTATTTGTAAAAAAGACTTATCACCTGGTCTTACAAGCCGTGGTCTCGCATACTATATGTATGAGCATAAAACATTATATCAAGTTAAATTTATCATGAGACCACAGAAGCTAAAAAAGAAACTAAAATCCATAACAAGAATTTTAACCTTTGACTTTCGCAATATAGGAAGACTTCACACAATTTTCACGCTCAAAATGATTTTTAACATGATTACTAACTTTTAATCTAAAATTTATCAACTTTTTAATAAAAACTGAATTGAAAATTTAGAAATTTGAACTTAAATATGTAATTGTTATATCATCTAAATTAAACTTTATTTCACAACCTGACGCCTTTTAGATATAAAGATTACTTAACCAGCTATCTTCTTCAGTTGTGTCTGTTCTAAACATAGAAATTCATTCTTTGCTACTTATTTTGAATATTATATTGGTTTATTATCTAATGATACTAGAAGAGCTAGAGTACATATATATTTTTTGCTTTAGAAAAGTCTGAAAAAACAAAAGAACAAAACAAAAAAAAACAAACAAAAAATTAGATTATTTATTTAAAAATTCATATTGGAAAATAAATATGACTGGGATTATGACCTTAGTTTTTATCATAATTTTTTTAATGTTATTACAACCTTGCCACCTATCAGATGATTATAATGAGGAGTTTGACTATAGCTCCAGTATAGTACCAAATGGTAAACAATATAAAGTTATATTTAATATAATTTTTGATATTTGGAAACAAAATGAAGCTGTGTCTTTTCTTAAACTACCTCTGATTATAGAGTTCATTGTATCCTTCAGTGGCTATCATAATTTTTCAAAACGTAATGAAATACTGCTTGAAGCATTGCAAAATTTTGACGAAGCCTCTTGGAAAGAACTACAAAGGAAAAACTCAGCTTCACAGTATCATAGTGACTTTTCACTATTACAGGTAAAAATAAAAAAATAGTTTCCGATTCTTTTATTTTGAAACCAAAAATTTGTCTAAATTTTATAGATAAATCATACCTGTCTACTTTTTCAGTTTTTTACTTACATGTTTCATCAAGAAAAAGTACTTTTAAGTAATAGGCACATTCTACACATAGAGTTCTACACATAGAGTTCTACACATAGAGTGTAAAATATGCCTATCACCTAAAAGTACTTTTTCTAAATGAAACAACTCAACTTAACTCAAAGTTTTTTACTCTATGAAGTAGGTTAAACTATTTAGCATACTTATTGGTGCATAATATCCAAAAATGAATGGTATATTATATATATATATATATATATATATATATATATATATATATATATATATATATATATATATATATATATATATATATATATATATATATATATATATATATATATATATATATATATATATATATATATATATATCACATCTTTTGCTACTCTCTTCTTCCTAAGAGAGACAGCATTGACACACCAATAGTTTCCTGTTAAAAATGATTTTAATGCAGAGTGGACTACCATGGCATAGTTTTAGTATGAATGACATGGAACTCTTATTTTCTACTCACAATGAATTTATTATTTTATGAAAAACAAAATTGAATGCAGAAGAAATTAATGCATAAGATATTTACAGATAAAGGTAGTTGCAAATCTTAGAAAATATTTTTTGCTGGAAAGGAAATAACCAGTATTACTAAATATACATAAAAAAGCTCATTGATGCAGATATGTGTAGCAAATAAGTTTTGTAGTTATATTATATTTTCTTGCAAAATTACTATTGCACAGTCTATTTTTGTCTTGAAATCTTTAAAAAGAAGTTTTGTGCACAGCACCACAAAAGTTAAAAAAATCTTGAAAAATTGTTGGGTTGTAAAAGATCAAATGTTGTTAATGAATTTAGAAAAATTCATCCAGATAGAATTTGAAGGGATTTTGTACAAACCAGAACTATGATCTTGACAATCTGCAATTGCTGCCCTCCTTAACTACTTCTACCTGCTACTTATATGCTGGACATAGTATTTTGCTAATACTAAAAAGTCTATTTTGGTATAAACAGTAAAAATATGGTGTAAAACTATGTTTCTGAGGAAAAGCTGATTGGTTTTAGGATTCCAAATGGAAAATCAGGTTAACTATAAATCTATATTTAAAGCTAGAGTCTTAGTTGGATTAATATCTAATGCCTTTTTAGATTTATGATATAATTATAAAGCTAAAAAAATTGTATTAGGCAGATATAAGGAACTTATTAGTTTAAAACTGAAGAGGACAATTTTAAACCTGTAGATATTTATGTTTATGTATTACTCATAATATAAGTATTATACACTAAAATAAAATAAAAATAACAAACATATGATCACACTTTTTATGAAATGTTTTATTTAAATCAAGATCTAATACTGGTTTTCTAAAAATGTTTTGTTTAATGGTGTTGTATTTTAATTGACTTGATGTTCTGTCAAGTTGTGTTTAACTTGATCAATTTATTGACTTTCATTTTTAAGAACATCAAGATTTTTTTTTTGTATTTATGATGATATTTTTTCTTTTTAGATTTACAAGATTTTTTTTTTTTTTAGATTTATGATGATATTGAAGCAAAAGTTTTGACATTAAAAAAGCATTTTTTAATCAAAGGGGTGACTGAGCAGCGCAAGATTGCACGAGTGTTAAAAAATGTCAATCCTTATCATATGGATGCTGATCCTTGGGTTCCAAGGTTAATTAGAATTATTTAATGTAATTAATAATTGTATAATTTGGAAGTTATTTTATTTATTTATAATCAATTTAAACATTAGTGAATAAAACTAAAAAATTCAATTTCTGTCAATTTTTCTTTACAAAAGAAATTTTGTAACTGTTTTTATTATGTTTTTATTTTATTTTTTTATTTTTACTTGTAAGTTGCGTATTCTGCTTCACTTCTAACCATAATTTCTAAATCAAGTATCAATCAATTTTTTCTTTTTTTTTCTATTTTGATTTATTTATATTTAAGTTTAACTTTTGTTTCAGAAAACTGAAAAGATCAAGTTATGATTCAGTAAGAATTTTGTGCATTCTGTTTCATGTCTCTAGTACTTTTTTTATTGAACCTTTGTTTTTATCTTAATATGAAATTATTTAACTCTTACTTATCACATTATTTCTATGATTTTTTTTAAATTTTAAACTTATTTATGTCCAAAAAATGTGTATAGCAGCTTTGTTTTTATTGCAGTCTGTTGATGAAGATTCTGTTAAATCACGAAAAATATTAAGAGCTATTCCAAGACAGGTACTTTGTTAAGAGCTATTGCAAGACAGGTACTTTATTAAGAGCTATTCCAAGACAGGTACTTTAACAGCATGGATAATACTTTTTTTCTGTAGAAAAAAAAAAGGTTTTTAGTTAATTTTTATGGATAACTATTACTATATATAGATATCTCATGTATTACAAGCAAATATATTATGGGGACTTGGGCATAGAGGTAAGAATTGTAAAACTAATTTTAAATGTAAATATTTTCTATGTAAAAGAATCTTGATTTTTTTTATCAATTTTCTACTTAACTCATGAATTTTTTTTATTAATTATATATTCTCTCATAGAAATTAATAATACATAATCAGACCTTATTTCCTTTTAAATTTTCTATAATTTGTAAAATTCCTTACAAAATCTGAGTCCTGGCATAATTTTAAACTAAATCTTGTTTGACCAGGCAAAGATGTTAAAGTGGCAATTTTTGATACTGGTCTTCCTAAATCACACCCTCACTTCAAGAATATTAAAGATCGAACAGATTGGACAGAAGAAAAAAATGTAAATGATGGTAGGATTAATAAGAATCTTTACTTTTGATTTCAAAAGATGGGATTGTGCTCTGTTACTTTTTATTTAAAATCTTACAAATAGATGTTCAAATGTTGAAATGAATATTTTTATAGATTTTTTGCATAATTTTCAGAGGTTGGTCATGGAACATTTGTTGCTGGTGTTATTGCAAGTGATCGAGACTGTTACGGGTTTGCTCCTGATGCAGATTTATACATATTTAGGGTATTTACAAATAAGCAGGTAAAGTTGTCTTTTTCTGTTTATAAGAGTAAGGTTATTTTTTTTTATCAACAAATAAATTATATTTCTAAGTTGTATTTAAATTTTTATAACTTTATTTTATAGTTTTCTTTTATAATTTTCTTTTATAATTTTCTTTTATAATTTTCTTTTATAATTTTCTTTTATAATTTTCTTTTATAATTTTCTTTTATAATTTTATTTTACAATTTCATTTTATAATTTTCTTTTATAATTTTATTTTATAGTTTTAGTTAAAACATGCACTTTATTAGAAAGTTTCCTATGCTTGACAAATATTTGTAGGTGTCATATACTTCATGGTTCCTTGATGCATTCAACTATGCCATCTTGAAAAATATTGATATTCTGAATCTTAGCATTGGCGGTCCAGATTTTATGGATAAACCTTTTGTTGATAAGGTTTATTCTTGTATTCCTTTTAGTTTTTTTTTTATAATGATTAGAAAATTTTTCTTTATTAAATTTACTTTTTGTTCAATTATATATATATATATATATATATATATATATATATATATATATATATATATATATATATATATATATATATATATATAGGAATAGTTAGCCAATATCCAAAAAGTATTGATTAAATTATAAATAATTAAATAAGTTTTGAATAAATATTAGTTAAATAAATGTTAACTAAATAAGTATTAGCTAAATAAGTTTAGATGAACAAATTTATATGAATATTAAATAAATAGATATTAATTAAATGTAAATTCAAATAAATATAATTGCATGTTAAATAAATATAAATGAAGTATATATTAATTTATTAGATATATTTGCTGAATTGAATATAAGTATGCTTCAAATTTATATAATGGCTGATAGTGGTATTTTAAAATTGACTATTTTGTTTTCATCAGGTTTGGGAGCTCACAGCAAATAATGTCATTATGGTGTCTGCTATTGGCAATGATGGTCCTTTATATGGGTATAAGCTTCTTTATAAGGTTTCATTATTTGTGAAAATTTTAAGTCCATAGTTTGATAGTGTAAAAATAGCTTACATTTCTAGAGCAACCTTTCTGTAAATAAGAATTCTAAAAGTATTAATCTTGATTTAATTAAAGAAAAAAATTTCATTTTTGTTATCTTTTATTTACCTTTTTTTTTTTTTTTTTTTTTGCTTTATTGTTTTATTTTTTCACTTAGTTTTTTTTAGTGTTTAAAATTGTTTTATTCTAGTTATGAGTCAGGTTAATTTAACTTCACACGATACTATCTTAAATTTTAATGATTTTTGATACACAAACTTAAATTCATGAAAAAAAAATTCACTGCAACATTTAGTGTCTAAAATGAAAATTTGTGCCTTACTATTTTTAGGGTATAAAATTAAAAAATGATGATTGAATCACCATTAACAGAAAGTTTATATTAAACAATTCAGTTTTAAAATAATGTAACAATTTTCTCAGTTTTTTTTATGTCCTGTACTAAAAGAAGTATATTTTGAGATAGCTAAAAAATCTGATTCTGAAATATTTTCCTATATGTAGCAAACTCTGTATTATGAAAAATATTTTCCTATGGTTCTAAATGTAGCAAACTCTGTAATACAAAAAATTTGCGAGTTTACTTTTTTTAATTAGATTTATTTGCATTGAAAATTTTATAAAAAAACAACAAAAAGCTTTGTTGACATGATAATACATATTAATCTTCACTCGTTTAGCCAAATTTCCTTGGCAAAAAGCATCAAAGATTTTACCTTTATTCTTTTTCCAGGTTAAAAGAATGTTAGGTGGAATATCAAATATTTTCGAAACCTCTATTTGTTTTTCCTTTCTCCAATTCCAGTAGAACATCGTGTTTCCGCTTTAAATTAGTTTCTTTATGCAGTCTCTTTGATGCCATGATGTTTTTTAAACAAAAGATAATAATTCACATTAATCGTTTTTCAAAAACTCATAACATTTAAAATTTAAAAAAAAACTCAATGGTTAACAAGCTTTTTACACGTCAGAAAATAAAAAAATCGATTTACAGAGAGATTCTCACTAAAGGGTCCAAATAATCCAATCGAATTATGGAGGTTTTTGAATTATAGAGATTCAAATTATAGAAAGTTAAATAAAAGAGTTTCTTAAGCGCATTTCACTGTGACTTTACATTTAATTGAATTACGGAGGTTTTCGAATTAAGGCGATTCGAATTAAAGAGATTGTACTGTATTTCTTATATCTCCTTAATGGCTTCTCTTTATTGTAAATTTCTAAAACAAGTAAGATACTCATCAAACTACTAATAAGTTAGTAGTTTAATTGTAGATTTTTTTTATTTGATGATGCAAATCAGGTTTCTTTGATCTAATTTTAGCTATTTAAAACAACAGAAAATATTTTTAAAATTTTGTTTAAAGATCTTTAACAAAATTCTTTTTGTTTTCTTTATCAGGACTTTGAATAATCCTGCTGACCAGATGGATGTTATTGGTGTTGGTGGAATTAGTTTTGATGACAAGATTGCCAGTTTTTCCTCCAGAGGAATGACTACTCATGTAAATAACATCAGTTCTTTTAATTTTAATTGCAGAAATGATTTTATTTGTTATTGTAATTACTAGAAATCTTGTTAGTTATTATAATTACTCATAAACCTTGAAGAATGTTTGTGAGTTTGTGAATTGGTAGTATGCATAGAAAACATTTCATTGGTAATTTTATATACTGTCTCAAACCTGCTATAGGAGTTACCTTATGGATATGGGCGCATAAAACCTGATATTGTTACTTATGGAGCTAGTGTTACAGGCTCAAATCTCAAGTAAAAAATCTAATATTATTTTTGTAATAATAGTTTGAATTTGTCTTTATATGTAAAATATATTATTGAAATTATTGCCATTAAAACTGAAACAAAATGTTTTGAAAAATATGAAATTTTTTAATCTACTTTTCATTTTAGTTTTATAATTTTTAATTTTTATGAAAGAAGTTTAAGTTATATCTGCACTTTAATTCTAGTGGTGGATGCCGTTCATTGTCAGGAACAAGTGTTGCATCACCTGTTGTAGCTGGAGCTTTAGCTCTATTATTAAGGTATTTTATTCCCTTAAGATAATGTAATTAGTTAGAATTTTAAAATGATCAAATTTCTAACAGATTTATTTATATGATTTAGTTCTGTAGCATCAAAAAATGTTGTTAAAAACCCTGCCAGTGTGAAACAGACAATAATTGAGTCTGCTACAAGAATTCCAGATGCTAATATGTTTGAGCAAGGTATTTTATCTAAAAACAAATAATTTATACTTGAATGATTATGAAAAATCATACTTATCAATTAGAACTTTTTTGTGCTAAGGTCATGGGAAGTTAGATCTAATCAAAGCTTACAAGGTTTTGAGTAAATACACACCACATGCCAGGTATGATTATCATCTAGGGGAGAGAGGGTGTGTTAAAAGATCAACATGCCTTCAGTATATTTTGTTATGCTTTTTAATCAGAAGTTTGATGAGTTCTTATATATACATTGTAAAATGATTTTGTTGTAGTGTGAGTCCTAATACTCTTGACTTTACTGATTGTCCTTATATGTGGCCATACTGTTCCCAGCCCTTATACCATGGTGGAATGCCTGTTGTTGTAAATGTAAGCTATTTTGATTGTATTCTTTGCGTTTGACTTACTATTTATACATTTTAGTTAATATTACTTTGTAGTGAACATTTGCTAATGCATGGTACGTGCTCATTTATAGCTATTTACAAGTTATACTTTTTATCTATCAGATGACTGTTCTTAATGGAATGGGAGTTACAGGAAAGATACAGGAAAAGGTACTTGTGGTGTATTTAAAATTACTGTTCTGTATGTGTGTGTGTGTGTGTGTGTGTGTGTGTGTGTGTGTGTGTGTGTGTGTGTGTGTGTGTGTGTGTGTGTGTGTGTGTCTGTGTGTGTGTGTCTGTGTCTGTGTGTGTGTGTGTACAAAAATAAATGAAAACTTTGTTGGTACTCTTCCTATCAAACTGGCTTCAATCAAGTATACATAACAATAACATACACAACTTCAATCAAATATACATAACAAAAAAAACTGTTCTAGTATAAAATGTTAAAGAATAATTGTTTTGAAGTAAATCTCAGCCATGGTTTCTTGATGATCTAATCATTACTGCAGAATGACAAAATATTTTATTTTTTTAAGTCTGCATTTGCTACAATTCATGTTTTGTTTGTGTTATGATGACCCTATAAGAAACAATTTGACTTTTTTAAGTTTAATTTTTGGGGCTCTGATTGTATAATGATTATTTTGATACATATTCTGATACATATTCTTTGGTTATATAATTAAATCTTCTTAAAATATTCTCTTTTTAGAAGATATTTCAGTAATTTGTTGAGTTGATAGATGTGATAAAACTTTAACCAGGTTATTAGATAAACAGTATTTTCATCTAACATTAATTTAGCCACAATGGGAGCCATTCATAGGCAATCATGGACATTTACTTGAGGTTGGTTAAGGTTTTTTTAATTTTTGAATATTTTCTGCAAAATAGCAGTCAAATTCAGATTATTTGAAAGGATTTAAAAATTAATAGTAAACTTTATCGTACATTAAGAATATTTTGCAAATATATTAAATATTAGATACAGTTTTTAATGGTAAAAAAATTTTCAGGTTGCTTTTGCATATTCAGAGAACTTGTGGCCTTGGTCTGGTTACCTTGCTGTTTATTTTACTGTATCTAAGGAGGGAGAGGCTTGGACTGGAATTGTTCAAGGTGTAATAACACTAAATGTGACATCATATCCTAAGGTTTGTTTCCTATCTTAATATTTGTAAAAAAATAATATTTTTGATAATTACTTAAAGTCATTGGTTTTTATAATAAAACAGTGTAATAGTTCAAACTTCTTTTTAAATAAACTGTCATTGATTTTTAGTCTGAAGGTGAACAAGAACAATCTTCTAAGATTGTAATTCCAGTCAAAGTAAATATTGTACCAACACCACCAAGGAAGTAAGGAGTTTTGTGCATTTTATCCAAATAGTTATAAAATGTAGTTTCAAATGAAGTTTGTTTTTATTGAGTGTTCATGTTGTTGTTGAGTATGCAAGTATTATCTGAGATTACCGGGCTACATTTCTAGTGCTGAATTCTTCTGGTCTTGAAAGAGCTTTGATTCAGTTGCAGGGTAACAGCAGAAACAGATATCTAGAGTTTCAAAAGACACTTGAATGTTAGATTAACTTCTATATTTTATGATCTTAAGATATTTTGTAACTATTTGTCAACTTAGATTTTAATAGGAATAGAATTGAGTATTTTGATTCAATAAAGTCTTGTTTAGCTAAGATAGAATCATCATTCAACACTAACTGCAATTCAGTAAAACAACTGATTATCAATAAAAATGTTGCTTTATTTTGACAGGTTGTTAAAAAACTCTATTTTTTGGAAAGCTTTTTATATAATAATGTATTATGTTTTTTATATACTAGTGTATTATGGTTTTTATATACTAGTGTATTGTGTTTTTTGTATTATGTTTAAAACTTCTTAACCTTATTGTTAATAGTATTAAATATTTTTCTTTAAGCAAACGTATTCTTTGGGATCAATATCACAATTTAAGGTATCCATCTGGTTATTTTCCACGTGATAATCTTAACATGAAAATGGATCCATTGGACTGGTATATTTAATTGTTAACATGTTATTTAAACATTTTGATTCCATATATATAACATATTATTTAGTTATGTATTTACATAATAATAATGATAATAATGATAATAAATGATGATAAATGATGATAAATGATGATGATGATGATGATGATGATGATGATGATGATGATGATGATGATGATGATGATGATGATGATGATGATGATGATGATGATGATGATGATGATGATGATGATGATGATGATGATGATGATGATGATGATGATGATGATGATGATGATGATGATGATGATGATGATGATGATGATGATGATGATGATGATGATGATGATGATGATGATGATGATGATGATGATGATGATGATGATGATGATGATGATGATGATGATGATGATGATGATGATGATGATGATGATGATGATGATGATGATGATGATGATGATGATGATGATGATGATGATGATGATGATGATGATGATGATGATGATGATGATGATGATGATGATGATGATGATGATGATGATGATGATGATGATGATGATGATGATGATGATGATGATGATGATGATGATGATGATGATGATGATGATGATGATGATGATGATGATGATGATGATGATGATGATGATGATGATGATGATGATGATGATGATGATGATGATGATGATGATGATGATGATGATGATGATGATGATGATGATGATGATGATGATGATGATGATGATGATGATGATGATGATGATGATGATGATGATGATGATGATGATGATGATGATGATGATGATGATGTGATTTTTTTTTTCCTGCTATATTTTATCAATACAAACATAAATAGCAAAAAACAAACAAAAAGAAACTTAAAATATATTTCTGTTAAAGTTTAATATAAAAAAAAATGTATATTTTTTTTTAAGAAAAACTTTATTTGAATTAAACTTTTGTGCATAGCTGTATTTAAATTGTTTTTATAGGAATGCAGACCATATCCATACTAACTATAAAGATCTTTATACACATTTGCGATCAGAAGACTATTTTGTTGAAGTGCTTGGTGAGTGATGTTGTTTACATCATAATATTATAAATGATCTTATAATTTATATTATAGTATTAAATTATATGTTTTTTTGAGCTGATTTTCTTTTAAATGTTGTTTTTCTATGCTGATCATACAGTTTGTTTGTTTTTTAATCAGTGTATTCTATCACATAGTTTCACAATTTTACATTTCAATAGGAAAAATTTAAATGAACTGTCTAAACTTTTAGGCTCACCATTCACATGCTTTGATGCCGAAGATTACGGTGTGTCTTTTTTTTGTGTGTGATTTTCTCATTTATTCAATATTTGTTGTTGCACAAGTTATGAGAACTGTGTAGTATCAGGTTTCAGTGGGAAAAAAATTGTATCTGCAAAATTTCAACAGGAAAAAAAAGGCTGCCTTATAAATTTAAAATACTAAGTAAAAAAAAAAGTTTGAAGTTGGATTAGTATGCTAAAGCTGGACAGCTTTTTAATGAGAAATAATATTTTAAAATGAAAATATTTCTGGATTTATGCATTATATATTTATGCAAGTCTTACACTTTGATATTAGAACCAATGATCCAGGTGAAATAAAAAAATAACTCATAAAACAAAAACATTAAGGTTGCATTGAGACTTCATCAGACTTTTTAAACAATGAAAAAACTTATTTTGCTTTCTTTTTTAGATTTAAATGATTTTTGTTTTTAAACCGCAACTATTTTAAAATGTGTTTTTAGTAATAAATAGTAAAAAAGTAAATTTTCATATTCAAGTAATGTAATTAGTTTCGTGTATTGTTTTTTTTTTTTTTCATGTTTCGTGATGCTCACTAATTTTCTAAAACTAATAGCTGAATTTTGAAAACTTTGTGATTTTAAACATCATCAGATATTGGTAAATGTTGCTAATTCTTATTTCTTACTAAATTTTATCAACATGTAAAATTTCCTAAGTCACTTCAAGATCTAGAACTCTAAACTCATGATTCAAGAGATATTTTCACTTGAAAGTCCCATTTCCCATCAAAAGGCTTCACAGCTACAACTATCCTGTTTAAAAGACTTTTAGAGAAGCAAATTATGACCTTAAAAAACTGTGGTTTGAAAACTGTTTCTGAAAGGTATCTTTTTTTTTACCAGTTTTTTTTACCAGGAAAATTCCATAGGTTCACACAACTCAATTGCGTTGTAACATTTTTCATTGTATTTTTTTTACCAGTATTGGATTTTACATGAAAAAAATCCATAAGTTCACATGACTCAATTGCATTGTAACATTTTTGATTGTATTAACAGCCTGGTTCATCTTGCTAAAATGTTTTTAGGGGTACTATTGCTAATAGATCTTGAAGAAGAATTCTTCACTGAAGAAATTATTAAGTTAGCAAAAGATATTTTCCAAAATAAACTCTCAGTCATTGTAGTAGGTATATCATATAATTTGTTTAAAAAAAAAAACAACTGATTATTCAAGTTTTTTAAAAAACTGGTGTCTAATATATTCATATAAAAGCTGATAAGTCATAGCTACAATGGTAAAATGAATCATTTTAGGGGAATGGTACAATACTAAAGTGATGGAAAAAATACAATTCTATGACGAAAATACTAGACAATGGTGGATGCCAGTTACAGGTGGTGCAAACATTCCTGCTCTGAATGAGCTAATGAAACCCTGGGGAATATCACTGACTGATCATGTTTATTCTGGAGAGTTAAGTATTGGAAATAAACCAGGTATATTTAAGGTTTTGTGTTTTATTTTGGAAAATCTTATAAAATAAATGTTCTAGAATTTCTTTGAAAAGTATAACTTTACTTATATACATAGTCCCTTATTCATCTGGTACTAGTATTGGGGAGTTTCCTAAAGAAGGATATTTAATAAGAGCTAATAAACTTGATGATCAAGTTGCTGAGATTTTGTTTGGTGATATAAAAGCAGATTCTGATGTGCCTATCATGGGGTTTTATGATCCGAGTAATCTTCATCGAAGCTCGGGTCGAATAATTGTGTACGGTGACTCAAACTGTTTGGACTCCGCACATATGACAACAGGTAAACTTTCAAAAGAATTCCTTTAGTAACAGGGTGATACTTTTGTGTGAACAAAACTTTTTTTTGTCTTTTTGCTATTTTTTTGAATATTTTTTAGCATATGGATGAGATTTGTATGAAAAAGTCATCCAGCTTTAAAACTTTTTTTTTTTTTTTTTTAGATTGTTTCTGGCTGTTCGACGAAATGTTAAATTATACAACAAAAGGTGGGGAAATATCTAAGTCAATACTAAGCATGCAAGGTGCGCAAATTACTGAGCCGCACACGTTGCCTTCTCGTCTCCCAGGTACAAGAACATTAATTTCTTTTTAAAAATTTTCTGATTTTACTTGATACTTTATGTTTGAACAATGATAAAAGCAAATATCCAATAGTATATATAATGCATAGTTACAATAACGTAGTGTCAATAAAATAAAATTTTACTTAACAAATAATTTATTAAGGCAACAAGTTACACCTGTATTCGAAAGTTATCGATCAAGTTAGCGATGTGATACTCCAAAAAACACTTCCAAGTTGCCCTTCAATAAAATGGAGTGTTCCGTTACCTCGAAAGGGTTTAGCACCTGATAACTTTTTTCCAAAAGCCTTACCGATGACGTAAGTTACTTAAAGGTTATTCCTTTTGTTGCTAAAAAATGTGATTTTATTTTACCGCAAGAGTAATGAAAAAAGTAACGGTAAGAAAAACTTTGTCTTTTAAAAAAAAAATCACAGGTGTCAATAGCTTCAAGCCTAATAATTTTTACATTAGCATAGATTTAAACTTGAAATTGCATAGAAAATCGGTAGCTTTTCTGTTTAGGGCTCCTATATAAGTACTTCTACAATTCCTTTCGCAAATCCACATCCGATGAAATACGTGAT
Source organism: Hydra viridissima (assembly GCF_058129835.1). Classification (NCBI taxonomy): domain Eukaryota; kingdom Metazoa; phylum Cnidaria; class Hydrozoa; order Anthoathecata; family Hydridae; genus Hydra; species Hydra viridissima. The sequence continues at coordinate 8,139,213 of NW_028324314.1, forward strand.
CGGAGAGGTGAAATTTTATGGTGCAATCACCTGCATCTCCTGCTTTTTGCTTTTCATTGTGAAGCGTACGTGCAGACGAAGAAATGGACGACTGCGTCTAATTTAACATGAAAAAGATCTAAGATTTTCTGGGAGCAACCAGCAATCTTAAAATCGTCAGCACTATAAATTTTTGTGTTGCAAGGGATAATTTCAGACGACACTCAAAAAATGTTTGGTGTGGTTCCCATTCGGCATAAAATTTTAAATACAAACGAAAAAACATTGTTAAGAATTGCGAGATATTAGTTAAGTTTTATAGCCATTTATATTACTGATTTTTTTTTTTTTTTTTTTACACATTTTCCACGTGACTTACATGTATGTTTTTTAAATGCTCTGAAAAATATTACTCAAGGAAGAAGGATCTTTGTGAACTAATAATTAAGATAACTTAACATAAATGCTTTTGTGGCTGCTTTGGTAGATAAACATAAAAAAGGAGCTTTGTGTTCTTTTACAAAAAATAAAGAAAACTTGATGACGTGTGACCACAGAAAAATGAGATTTGTGTAAATCCTGAGCAGAAGACGTAAAAGGATTTAAAAAAAAAAAGAAAAAAAAGAAAAGGAAAAACAATTCATTAAATTGGAATAAAAAGTATCGTAATTCACAATTTTTTTCTGACAAGCCATTTTTAGTGGATGTATTCCTAACTTCCGTACGACTATTTTTTCAAAAAATTCCCCTTCAAATAACTTTTCAATTGCGTGAGAATCTGTACAAAAATGCTGGATTGTTTTTCTTAGTTACAAAATTGACATTCTCAGCATTAAAGTAATTGACTGTTGTCTTACGCATATTGCAATGATACTAGGTCAGCCCAAAATAAGAAACTGTTATTGAGAAGAAATTGCTATGAGAGAAGAGAAAAAGCTTTGCTTGTCATTAAAAGAATTCATACCTTATGAGGGCGTTACTGATAATTTAGTAGTGATTCATAGCGATTTAGTACTTATTCACTAGTGTATCTGTAAAATTTTGATTACCAGGGATTGAGTGGTGACTCGTGGATAAGCAGTGATAACCACCGTTGATTTAACAGCAGTGTTGTATCCTCCAGGAACTTATTTGCGTAGACTATTTTTACAGCTTCTTGTTGTTAAGTGTAAATATGTTGAAGAAGCTTATTTTTATTTGAGTAATAACCTTTAACGTTGATAAGTATCGCATTGGTTTGATATTTATAACATCTTTAGCTAAATAAATCACTTTCAAGATTCTATAAGCAGTTCACTAGTGATTTAGTTGCGATTGATAGTTGTAATTGAGTACTTATTTACTGGTTATCTGTAAACCTTGCTTATTAAAGATTTCTAATGACATTCTCATCATCTTCTTCATCTTCTTCAAAATATTAAAGGTTATCCATACGCTTAGTTCGCAATGGTATGTACGATGATCGTACGCAAGACAAAAAAGAAACGGAGTCGGTATCATTTTCAAGATAAACCTCATTAGTATTAAATAATTTTTCAAAACTTCCACAACCTCTCATGTAATTTATCAAATAGTTCTTGCTCTAGTTTTCCGCCATATTTAATTCAAACTTCGTATTATTGATCAAACAAAACAATCACTATTAAATGCGCATTGAGTAATCTCTGACAAAATCTTATCTAAATGTTTGAGCTTTATGTATTCGCGGCGATCCAGAGGTGATTGAGTGGCGATCACTAATGATCGTCACTCCATCACCACTGAGCAGTAGTAAATCACCAGTAATGCGCGCATAGGGTAGTAGAAGATGATTATTCAACAGATACAAAGTTGCAAAGAATTTTAGATAGTGCTTCTCGTTTGTGTCAAGGATAAGGGGATGATCTAAAGTCAGAAGGCTTCGAAACAGTTGTTTTCTCCTTCAATATAAAGTTTTACCAGGAAATCCATCTAAAATGAGACAACAGGTGATAATGGTTTCAGGTGTCTGGAATGCAAAAAAACGTCTTCTGACTAACACCTGTACGGATTTAGAGAGTCCGTTTAAAATAGCCTAATCGGTTTAAAAATATTTTTAAAATTTTACTCGGAAATTCAGTTGTAGAAAGGCCGACTATGCTTGTGGAGCAAAACATTTTTCTGCTCGTCTGAACTTATCGGTATCTTGAGGAGATCAACAACAACAAATAACCAATCAAAATGTAACCAGAAAGTGTTTCTGAACTGCTCCTAATTATAAATTTCTGTTTCTAATGTATTTAGCAAATAAGTTACTTAGTTCTGGTTTGATAATTTCGGTGACATACAAAACATCATTACAAAATATTTTATAAATACACAACTGTTGCTATACTATTCAGATGTACTTAGTAACCGAAAGATGGCTGTAAGAGAAATTAGTCCAATAAGTTTGGTCCGGTATGAAACGTCAAATCATTTTGTAACTCTAGAAAATGAGGTATTCTATGCATTTCAGCTGTACTCAACAACTGAGTTATTGCTTTTGTTTAAAAAGTCCGAATCAATATCGGTGATTTGGACTTTTAAAATAATAGCAATAAGTTGTATATTACTCTTCTGACTACTTAGTTTGAACACTTTATTAAGTACCACAAAACGTTGTTATTACCCGTTTCTCACTGTAATAACAAAATATTAACATAATTTGAATGAACTAAAAGAACAAAACTTATTTCCTGAAATAGTGGCTTTTTTTTATATGCATGGTAGTAATAATTATCATAATCAATCACACATTTTATAGTTTGCTCTCAAGATTATAATTTTTAAAGTTAGACTAAAACCATCTTTACTTGTTAGAGTGGCTTTGATGCAGCTTTTACATCAGCTTGATAAGAAAGAATTGACTTTGATCTGTAAAAACGACAAAGTGTAAATACTAAGTAAAAAAAAATGAAAATAACTATGTTCTTGTTCTTGACTTAAACAGAGGCATGAAAACACCCTAAACTTCTTGTACTTAATAACAAAAACATTCTAAACTGATAGGTTTCCAAAATTAGCAAGATTAAACACCATTGAATGAAGATTAAAAGTATTTTTCTGAGTTTGGGGAGAACCTTAATCAATGGGAAAATTATTGAATGGGACAAACTCAAATTCTTATAGAAGCATCGATGTAAGGATATTCAAACTCCTGTAACAAAGAGTGATAGAAACAAGAACTCAACTGAACGACTCATCCATCCTATTGCTCTATGACCGTAATGACAATGGATGTTATTGTGTTTTCGAATGTAAAAAGTAATTTTTTTCTGATTTTCCAGTAACTTTTGAAGTTATGGAAAATAAAACACCATGCCTAAATAGATAGCAGTCTCTAGTACAACTGTGAGTAAAACATTCAAGCTTAATTATTAAAATTGTTTTTGATGTGACTAATCATTTTTGGATAAAGTGATGCGCATATTGAATGGGACAAAATACTACCTATTGAATGAATTTAACAAAGTATTATTTACAGCTCAGCAGAGGGATGCTGCAGTCCCTTACTTTTATCCCCATGGGTAATGGGTATTATTTGCACACTTTTATACTGCAATATTTTACTTAAATAAAAATAACTAAATATAATATTCGAAAATGAGAAAGTTCTGCTTTGATTGAAATTTAACTAGAACTAAAATGTTTAAAGTTAAAAAAATTTTTTGTGTGGTCTTTATGTTTGTATCTGTATATTTAGCTACATTTACAATTAATAAACTAATTTGAAAAATGATTGAATTGAATACGTTTATTTTTAATTCTTTTATGTTTGTCCCATTCATTGAGACATACTTAATGAATGGGACAATTGTCATTCTCCAATAAAACTCTCTTTTTACCAATAGCCAAATGCAAATCCAATTTTTTTGTTTTACTATATCATTGAGCAAGAGTCGGTGGTTATCAAACATATTCAAATATACATATATATATTTAACAACATGTATATATTAAACAACTTTATCTACGTTTAAAAAGCATTTTGCAAAAACCTTCCCATTCATTGAGGTTTTCCCCTACCTTCAATTGCGACTGCTATCAATGTAAAATTTTGCACGACTTCAAAAAATTTGATTTTGGGTGCTTTTTATAAAGTCCTTTTTGCCAGAATAACTCAGCGACTCATAAAATGCTGAAATGTTTAAACAACTATCTAAGGAATTGTCTAGCATCAAACATAATACCGCGTGCAAGAACGCAGTGAGCTTTTCGAGTGCAATGAAAAAACCTTGTTTTATCCAAATTCACCACCAGAGCCAAAGACACCCCAGTTTATCGGAGTTTTTAAGTTAAAAATAGAAAGATTTTAATAAAAAAAAAATTTCTTTCGATATTGCTGTCGTTAACGTAGAACGTCGTAACCGTGATTTCGAGGACCCGTACGTAAAAATATCAACAAAGTTGATAGCGTATTTATTTGGCTTATTAAATGTGTTCATAAAGGGATGAAATCTGCATTATATTTAAGGAATTTTTATACAAATAGTAAACAGGCGCTGAATAGAAACTTTAGTCTTCATACCTGCACTTCTTTGAAACAAAAGAATGCCTTGTTATTGTGTCCGTCGCAAGGAACCCAATTCGTGGGGATGCTGTCAAAAGCAAACAGAAATAATCCTGTTTACAGCTCTTTAATCAACTTAAGTGAAGATATTCTAGGATATAGTTTGCTAGAAAAATGTCAGCACGGACCAAAAGAATTGCTAACTAGGTAACTGTTAACCTTAAAGTTGATTTAACTTTTAAAGGATTTTTTTTAGCATCTCTTATATAAACATCTTTATAGAACTTAAAAATTAGAATGAATTTTTTAAATCACTCATTTTTAAACTAATAACGAATAAATTAATTTTTTTAAGTAGACATTTTAATAAACTTTAAAAAAAAACTAAACTTGTATCCATAAAAATATTGTTATATTTCTCTTATTGATTGTTTTAATCTGATTTTCCAGAACATTGTACAGTCAACCAGCAATAATGCTATCCACTTTGCTTATAGCTGAAAATCTAAAGCTGGACAAAAACATCAAGGTACAAAACAGTTAAACATTGATTTTGTATTTTTTTTAAAATCTTCTTTTGATATAATGATTAGATAAAACAGTTTGTATAATTTATTCTGTATTATTAAGACAAGTTGTGGTGAAAAACAAAGGGGAAGGGGGATGGATTTTATATTTAATGATCTTAATCTAAAATTAATTAAGTTTTAAATGTAAAATGAAGGAATATTGTAAGAAGAAGAAGAAGTTTATATTCATTGATATAAAATTTATTTTGAAATATTTAGTATTAACTTATTTTCAAGTAGTGGAAATCTATTGTTGGTTATAGTCTTGGTGAGCTCTCTGCATTGGCTGCTGCTGGTTGCATACAATATGATGATAGTGAGATAATTAACACTTTTTGCATCTCTTGTTAAAAAAGTATAATTTTTACTCATGTTTTAAAAGAAATTATTCTTTTCAAAAGTTTTTCACTTTTGTTCCATTTATAACTTTGGGTGCATGATTTGTTTAAGCTATCACTCTTAACTTTTTTTGTGTGACAAAAGTTAAGAGTGATACATTTCTTTTAAATAGTGTTTTATCATAAATGAAGTTGCTAAGTGCAATTTTAAATAATATTAGTTAAAGGTTATATTGCTATACTGCCTTTTTTTTTTTTTCAGTAGTGTATGTATTGTAATGTTCTTGTTGTATTGTTTTAGTTTTTAAGATTGTCAAAGTGCGTGCCTCTGCAATGGAAATGGCTGCTAATTTAACACCAACTGGAATGATTTCTTTAGAAGGGCTGACTGTAAATGAAGTAAATTGTCTATGTGCTGATCTATCAAAGAGGAGTTCGAATTGTTTGTTTTTGGCAACCCAGCTGTTTGAACAAGGTGTAACTGTTGGAGGGAGTCTTGATCTGCTAGATATGATAATGAATAAAGATCATGCTTTGGTTAGTTAAGCTTTTATGTGTGTGTGTTCTTGTGTTTGTGTGTATAAATAAATGGTCCCACATATTTTTCTAAGAACGAATGAATTTTCTAGGGATCACATTTCTACAAGTAAAAGGTCCCTATAAGAATCATTTATATTAAGGGGTGTTAACTAAATGTTTACCTAATAAATAATGCATATATAATCTTTACTAACAGCTGAAAAATAGCAAAGTAAAGATTGCAAAAGTACATGTTAATGGAGCATTTCACACTCCATACATGCAACCTGCACAGGATCAACTAAATGAGGTTCTGCAGAAAGTAACATTCTATCCAACAACAGATATCAAACTGTATTCAAATGTAACCGGAAAACCCTATGAAAGTGTTGGAAGTATAAAGAACCTTCTAGTTCGACAGGTTTGTGAACCTTTGTTATGGTACTCTGTTTTGCAAAGTATCAATGAAGATTACTCAAAAGGGTTATATGAGAGTATGTATGAACTGAGTCGTGTAAAGCAGATCAAAATAACAATTGGCAAAGTAAATAAAGAGATGATGGAGAAGGTTATTAGCTTATCAGTTTAATTTGAGATTGACTTGCAAAATACCATTCTTTGTTACATTAAGCTTTCTTTTTAGCAATTAATGGTAAAATCTGAGATTGTAAAAGAAATAATATGCATTATTAAATTATACCAGGTGCTAAAATCTATTTTGTATGTTGTTTACTGATTTTTGAATCTTTTGACGTGATATATTTTTCCACATAATTGTGGCATAGTTCTTATTTTTTTATTTGTGCCCGGATTAATGTGGTTAGTATGCAATCTTGATGTTACTTTAAAACCTCTGTGTGAAATACAAACAGTCACTAAAGTGAATTGTTGTGTTTACATAGATTTTTATTAATGACAACTTTTCTTTATTTTTATTAGAACGTGGCCTGGTATCTATTTTTGTTGTTTTCATATATGTGTAGTCACATTTATTGGTAGTTTAAAAAAACTTTTGGTCTTTTTTATTGAATAAGAATGTTTTTTATAAAAGAAATAGATTCCATTAAATATAGAGGCTAAATATTTAGTCATGAACATGCGGGTTTGACGTTGATTTTGATACAGAAGTAACAGGTTCGCTTTTTTTTATAGAAGTGTTTGGTACCGTATTTGTCTCGAGTGAAAATTGTTTAAATTAATTAAAATTTCAGCAGCTCAGGCATTTTAATATCCCTTGGTATCTCTCCTAAGTTACCTTAATGTTCTGGTGAAATTGCTGTCAGTGATCAATCACTTAAATGGCTTTTAACTTTTCAATAAGCTAATAAATTTTTCAATACTTAGATTAGAAAAAAACTGTATTTTGAAACGAAGACCATCCTTGTCGACTGCTTAATCAAACTGTTTCATTAAGCCCAGTTTATTATTGAAGTATTCTCTCTTCCCTTGGTTTTTTCTCAATTTCTTTCTCATACCGTCAAATATTCCTTCAGTGGCCGATCATATTTATTCCAGTTGTGAATCTTTGCTACCCCAATCACAAATGAAAGACTCTTTTTATCCTAGCTTAAAATTTATCATTTTTAAGTTTAAAAAACTACAAAGAAATCAAAAAGTTCCGTTTGTTGGCTGAAGCAAAGCTTTCTGATTCCTTTGTAGATTTTAGATAGTTGGTTCGTTCATACTTATTCGATCCTTTCCTAACCAAGAGAGGGAATTTTCGGAGTAATCCAAACTACGTCTTGATTTAATAAACTTAAAATAGTGAACAGGAGGAAAATCAGGTCAAAAATTGCTAAGCAACAACGTAGAGGTCTAAATTAAGAAACGTTTAACAGTTTATTAAGGGAACTGTGTAGGGAGCTACCTCTAAGTAATCTATATATTTGAAGTCCATATTGAAAAAATACTTTTTCTAGTTTTGTGTAGACTTTTTAAAATAACTTTATTAAGTATCAGTAGCTTTAACAAAAAGTAATTATCAGTGATAATCATCCCTTTTATCACTGATTTGTAAATTACTCTGAAATATCTATCACTTTTATTCTTGCCGAAGAACCTGGCCAAGATTATTTCGGTCTACCATGCCTCAATCAGCATTCAGGTTATGTAAGGATCAGTATTTAGATTCTGATACAAGTCACTCTCTAAGAATGTTTACCTCCAATCTTTTACAAACTCTACTCAGTCTTCGGAGTGTGTACGGTACTTTAAAAATGTAACGTGAAGTGTCTCTTGAATAAAAATGCAATTACTGTCAGCTAAGTTTCTAAAAGTTTTACAAAATTCATATTTCAAATTAGAAAAACAGTTTTAGCCATTTTTTACTCAGTGCATCGACCTATGAACTATTTTGAACATAATATATGAAATTAAAAGCTATTAAACTCATAATGTTTTTAATAAGCAAAATATTATATAATATAGAAAAATTTGACTTAAGGTAATTTTCTTTTTATATAAAAAAAATTATGTAAAAAAAAAAAACAAAAAAAAAAAACATTGTTATGTAAGTTTTTCTACATTTAATTGATCTAAAAGTTAGAGTGAAAAAATAATTACGTCGTAAACTAATGTTCAATTATAGAAAATATGTAAAATTAAATACCATAAATTCATATTCAATTATAAAAAATATGTAAACGCTAAATACCAGGGTCTTAATGTACAAGTGCACAAAGATGGTCATCTATGTATCTCGTTAATAGAGAGCATTTTAACTGTATCATCTGCGTTTTGATTGTACTGTTTAATGTTTTGATGAAGGTTTTTTTAAGCTAGATCAATCAATCGAACTTTTCTTGCACATAAAATCTGAAAAGTTTTTGAAGATATCAAAACAATTTGTGAAAAAACAAAAGCAGGAAATAGTATTCAAAGGATGCATTTATCATTAAAAAAATGTAAATAAACTTTTGAGATAAAAAAAAGCCCCGACCAAGAGGAAACTTCACACAGCGTCAACTTTGCAAGTTTATTTTTAACGCTTATTTTACTCTTCACAAGAGAATTTATGAAAAGCACGTTTTAACGTAAATATTTTTAGTTCTCAAACAAAGTTTACTAGTTTTGTATTTCGGCGTTTCTTAGTTTATAAAAGTTTAAAAAGGAAAAAATCAACTTGTATAGAACATGTGATTTATGATTGCGTCAGTTGATAGGATGAAATAGTTTACTTTATACGAAAGCTCTGTGCAAAAATACTTTGAGGCCTGTTACATATTTGCTTGATTAAATTTACATGTAAATCTCTTAGTATTGCTGAAAAATTTTTAATCAATTTGAAAATTTTGAAAATATTGTTGAAGAATTTTTAATCAATTTGTTGCTTTCATTTTATTTTATTTTTTTCGTTTTGAAGAAACTAAAAAAAAATTGATGTTGAAACTTTGAAGAAAAAAATCCGAAAAATGTAAGTGAATATTTCATTTTTAGTTGTGACGTTAGTGCGCGTTTTAAAAGCTATAGTTCTCTAGTATGTCTTTTTTAAATTGTGATGTTCTTGCGCGTTTACAGAGCTATGATATTCTTACATGTTTTTTCTAAGTTGTGATGTTTTTGCGCGTTTACTGAGCTGTGATATTCTTACATGTTTTTTCTAAATTGTGATGTTTTTGCGCGTTTACAGAGCAGCGACATTCTCGCACATTTTAGGAAAATATAGCATAAATGATAGCAATTTCAAATATTGAAAACTTGCTCAATATATTTTCGGCGATCTTTCTAAGACCTCTTTAGTTAGTGTTTATTTTATTTATATAAAAGACTGCAGTTAAATAGAAAACAAAGTCAAAACACTGAAAATTACAATTAGTCGTACCTCCTGGACAAACTACTTTTACTTTTTATTATTATTTTATTATTATTATTATTATTATTATTATTATTATTATTATTATTATTATTATTATTATTATTATTATTATTATTATTATTATTATTTATTGGTTTTTATCATTATTTTTTATTAGTATTTTATTTCTTCTTATTTTTTATTGTTATTTATTATCATTATTTTTTAATAACATTTTTTATTATTATTTTTTTATAACTATTTTTTGTTATTTTTTGAAATTATCTGTTATTATTTTTTGTTATTATTTTTTATTATTTCGAATTGAAAGTTAGAACAAAATTAAACAATTAGTTTTTGTGCACTTAAATCTCAGTTTTTTATCTTTCCACTATTTAAACTCTAAAGGCAATTCATGTAAAGGTAACCGTAAAATAATCGTAGAGTTTTTCTTCTCACACAATATATTCCCAGTTTGAGTCCTAATTTTTTTTTCTTTAAAGAAACTCAGTAACAATTAGCAGTTTAATCATAATTATAAAACGATAAGTTTATCTTAATTTTCATTTAATTGTCAAAACTAAAAACAAACAAAAATCGATATATCGATTTTTGCTTGTTTTTAGTTTTGACAATTAAATGAAAATTAGAATTTAATTAAAAAAGTGAAATCAATTAAATGAAAATTAGAATTTAATCAAAAAAGTTAAATGAATTAAATGAAAATCAGAATTTAATTAAAAAAGTGCCATTTTACAGGGAAATTCGTATACGAATTTCCCTGTAAAATGGCACTCTATTCTGAATTTCGTGGTAGGAAAGAGAATAGAGAATTTTATTTTACCGGCAAATTGAGACTTTAGAGTCTAAACTACAGCGTGACACGAGTTTAACAATTTACATTATCAGGGTTTCGTAACACAATAGTAAGTAATAACAAATAAGATTAGCCCAACGCACAATTTTACATCAACAACTTAAAATGTTAAAAAGTTGTTATTTAAAAAGTCTAAAAATGATCATTTTAATTCGTATTATGACTAATTTAAAAATTTATAATCAAATACATTAAAATTAAAATATCTGTGGTCAAAATTTGTCTGTAAATTTACTGAAATTCACTGTAAATTCATTGTAATTCACAGCAATTATCAGTTAGTCTTAAAATAATATACACCTTAAAATCAAAACTACTTTATCTTGAAAAACTCACTGTTCCATTTTAGAAGCCTAGTTACCTAAAATGAAATGATTGGTTGGTCATGATCACTTGAGTTTTTATAATACAAAGTTTTATAAATCTTTGTATTTGATAACAGAAATGGTAGCAAGATGTTAATATTATTGATAAACTTTTTTTTAAGATTTAATAAAATGACTGAGCAAGGTACCTTTTTTTGCGATTTCTCGTTTTGCCGTAAAAGTTGAATTGTAAAATAAACTTTTTAAAAGTCATCTTAACTAACTATTTTAACAATTACAATCTGTATTTTATTTTTTAACGTAACTCATCGCATACTTTGATTCAATCTGTCAGTTCTCTGAATACTTTGATTCAATCTGTCAGTTTTAATTATCGAATTATCGAATTAGATGTTTTGGCTTGAAGTTGTTTTTTTTTGCGCTTTTTTTTTTTTTTATTTTTTTTCTTCTGAATATATTAAGTGCAAGTCCGCTCAAAAATTACGTAGACGAGGGCAGTTGTTTTAGATAGTTAACATATATTTAAATCGGCTTTCGTTAAAAAAGAAATGGTAAACTTTTGGAAAATCAAAAAATGTTATTTTAGTATTCTTCATAGTTAAACATGAAATTGTAAGTAACTGGTGAAAATAAAAAAAAATAATTTATAATTTCAAAAAAAAGTGTCTTTCCTATTAATAAAAACTTATTCATTTATAGTTAACCTTTTCTTATCTTCTAGCAACACAAAAAGTATAAACAAGCAGAGCTTCTATTAATACTTTTTTTAGTAAAAAAGGTTTTTATCAAGATGCCACGTACAACTTAGAAGGTCCGAATAAACGGCTGAATGTTTATTCGAGTATTCAAACTTGTACGGGATATCTTGATAAAAAAAACTTACTTAATAGGGGCACAACTTAGTAGAAAGCAGTTGCTAGAAAAAGAAGAAGGAATGAATTGAACAGATATTGCCTAATTTTTTGTAAACAATGGTTTTTAATGTACAGTGCAGCACTTGTTTGGTTTTAATTTAAAGTGGAACTTGCTTTATAATAATGAAAATCCCCATTTATCACTGTGAAGCGTGAAGACTCCTCTACTATACGACACAAGTGTATGGGTCCGGTTAAGATTGCAACTTTCTTTGTAACCTTACTGTTTGAATCAGGTAAATGTTTAAAAATTTTGCCATCTTGTATCATTAAGTCATTCTGCATCATTACATCACCCTGTATTTGGAGTATGAATGATTAAGGAATGGCATTTAAAAAACTAAGGATATTTTGATTAATTAACATAGTTCTGCTTTTCCCAAAAATGCATATTTACCAAATTTTGTTTTTAATGCGAAATTCTTGCTGGCAAACAAGGAGTTGCTTGACACAACTGGGAACGATCTGCTTTTTTAAGAAACTAAAATGTCTACGAAAAAAATGAAAAAACATAAAAGTGGGTTTAAACGGTGAAGTAGTAAATGAGATTCCTACAATACAATATATCTAAACTAGGTGTCTAATAATCTTAAATTTGTTGCTGATAAAATGCACGATCATGTCTAGCAGTGAATGGTTTGTTGTCTACTACTAGCGAATTGCATTTAAATGATGCATATATTGTCATAGCAATATATGCATCATTTACATATTCCAATGCCGTGGAAATTTCCTAGAGATTTAGCTGTTTCCAACCAAACATGTTTGCTTACACCTGCAAAACAACTATAGTCAGCTGTAAAAGGGGATAAATCGTTGGCTTTAACAACTTCTGTAGGAATTTCATATCTCAAAAAGAGCAACCGACTTTTGCTGCCTGTTGCTCTTAAACGTTACTTAGGTTGACTTGTTGAATAAGGAGTTGAAATTTCTTTTTCACATTTCGTACAACCTTGAATATTCAGATAGTGACATACTACCTTATCCGATTGCCAAATCTTGAAAAAAGTCTTTTAAAGAATTACTCAAGGATGTAAGAAGCATTTTCATAAAAAGCAAAAAAAAAAAAAAAAACTTGGTTGCACACGAAAAATAAAAGAAATACGAAAAATTGAACAACTAGAAATAAGGAAATAGATAAAAAAAAACAAAAACAATTAGAAAATGAACTTACACAAGCAGCAAAAATAGAAAAATAAAAGGGGAAATAACGGTAAAAAAAAGTAAATAAACACAACAAAAACCAATGCTGCTTGACAATGCAGCCCACACCCTGAAAAATTCAGAATGATAGAAACAAAATTTTTCTTACCTCAAACTTAGTCTAGAATTTAACTGATAAATATTTTTGAATGCATGTGAATGATTAGGTTGTTCTGGCTGCGGGCTGAAAAATTATTTTAAGATGAAAAAAAAATCTCTAAGTTTGCCATATCAAAAAAAAAAATAATAATTTTAAGATGGGAAAAAACGGCCGAGGTCAAAAGACGGCAAACTTACACAAATAATTTTTTTTTTTTAAATGGCAAACTAAGGAAATTATTTTTTTTTTACAAGATTTTAAAGATTAAAAAGTCAAATTTTATAACTTATATCAATTTAGCCTCAATTTCGAATAAATCAGCAACAAATTGACCACTGTAATCAATTTTGGTTGAGAAATGTGAAAAAAACCAGAGACGGTATAGTAACACAATCTTACATATAAAAATAAAGCTAATATTTAGTTGCAGAAAGCATAAATAAAGTTATATTAAAATTTAATTACTATTTGAGTTTTTTCAAACATCTGAATCTTCAATGTCCATCTCATCACTTTAACATACCAAAATAAAAAAAGTATTTATTTGCAAAAAGCATAAAAAAAAGTTATAAAAAAATTTGTTTATTTGTTTTTTAGTTTTTTTAAACATCTGAATCTTCAATGTCCGTCTCATCACTTTCTGTTTCAATCTCTGGTAGTGAAATTTTATTGGTTACTTCAAGATCAAAAATATTGTTGTAGCCAATGGTTTACGTTTTCATATAGCTGTTTCTTTTTGTATGAAACTTCGAGGGGGGTCACTGGGTCACTGATATCCTATGAAGTCTATGAAAGAAATCAGACATGCTATACAACATTAAAGATTTTTGTTGGCGAAACAATCGTACATGTCTCAAAATTTTGTTGTTTCCTTCTCCAGCCTCTTCATTGGTAAGACCAATATGTAGCACAAAATTTGCAATTATTTCACGACCAGGCTTCAAGATTTTGTGTAGAGTAGAAGTGCTTGGATATCATTATTACCTTTTTTTCAATATAATTTTTGAAAGAAAAAAATCCGTTTTTTCATAAATCGTTTTTTGAGTGAAAGCACTAATTTAAGCTACTAAAAATAACTTTAATGTGATTGCACATACTGAATTTTGCAATTTTTTTTTTGAATCTTTGATTGACTTTGATTGATCTTCGAGAAAATTAAAAGTTTCTCATTAAAAAACTGAGCCTTTTTTTAACTACTTAAATTATTCGGAAAATTTAAAAAATGGTCTTATTTACTTTGTTTGTAATAAATGTTTACAATTTTTAGCAGTTTTTTGTTGGGGATAACTTTTTTCTTAATCATTTACTAATTAAAAACTTTATTATTTTTAACAGTGTCAAATTTACTAAAAAAAACTTTGGCATAAACTTTTAACTTGTTGTTGATCTGTTCGAAACTGAGGTCAAATCAAAATGTAAACTGTTGCTTGACCTTTTAAATTTTGTAAACAAAAATTCCTAAATTTATCATCTAAAAAAATTTTTTTTTGTCCAGGTTATTCGTACGAGCCATTTTTGACCACTGTGTAGTTGTTCAACAGCTTATGGATTTTTGTTTTGAAGCTTAACGTTAACTTCATTGTTTGACAAGATGCAAAAAAATTAATTCAAACTTTATCAAACATATAGTAAGAGTGTATGAGGTGCCATGTTTGATATATTTGAGTTGACGTGTTTTCAACAGAGCTTTGCACTTTGATTTCTGTGATTATAAAAATAATATCAGTTACAGTTTTAAACAAACATTGCCAGATAAGCTGGTTCATCATGAAAAATATTTTTTGTTCGTTTTTCAATTAATATAATTAATTCACAAGACTGCTTTTTTAAATGTTTATTAGTTAATCAAGATAATGAAATTTTTGTTAGATACAATAATTTTTGTTAGATACAATAATTTTTGTTAGGTACAATAATTCTGTTCGTTTAACTATGACTATATTTTGTTAACGTTGTTTGATTTAAATTTAATTTTTATTCAGCTTCAATAAACCTCGTTTAGTTTAAATTTGTGCATCTCTTAAAGTCGATCAATCTTTGATTTTACAAAACAGAAACCTTATCCCAATCAATAAGACGTTTCTACAATGTCTATTGCCAGCCAGAATATTGTAAGCCCAAATTTCAATTTCTCTTTGGTAAACCTAAAACAGAAGTAAATTTATTAAATAAAATTTCTGTTGAAATTGCAATGAAAACAACTGCAGTAATAAACGTCATGCACTAGTGTAAAAAAAAAAAAAAAAAAAAA
This sequence comes from Hydra viridissima, assembly GCF_058129835.1. NCBI lineage: Eukaryota > Metazoa > Cnidaria > Hydrozoa > Anthoathecata > Hydridae > Hydra > Hydra viridissima. Next base: position 8,154,592 of record NW_028324314.1, read on the forward strand.
AAAAGAAGAAGAATTTTGTTTTCTCTAAACAAAAGTAAAACTGTGGTAGTAGTTTAAAGGTTTGTCTCACGAACGTCAAATTGCATAACTAAACGAAGGCAAAGAAAAGTGAAATTTTATCAGAAAAAATTGCCACGTTAAGGTAAGTTCGTAAGGCATTTATACGCAAAACAGGATTGTCGTAATTGGAAGGCAGAGTTACCAACTGAAATATGTCCTTTTTTTTGGTTAACAGTAATTTTACTCACGGAAGTTTCTTTTGTCTCAAAAGTAATGCAAATTGCATAATTTATAATTGAATATTTTATTCTGATTTAGAAACCAAATGATCTCAATATACTTGGTACTTTTTTTAAAAAAAAATTAGTTAAAAATGTAGCTCATTAAAAACTCCATCGGAACTTTCAATATGCCCTATTATAATTTTTTCTCCTCCAATCTTTAAAACCTGCAAATAATATTTATAAAGAGCTATCAAAAATAACATTTAAAGGCATTTATTTATTGACAAAGATCTGTGGGTTATAATATTTAAATCAAAATTGCGTTCGATATCATTGCGCACAATATTTTGCGTTTATCGTGACGTTGTTTGTTAAGTTGCTATGTATATAAATAAATTGATGATAAAATTTACTTTTATTTACTGAAAAATGAAAGATTCATTTGAAGAATAACAAAGATATTATTCTTGTTTTATCAGATTTTAAGGAATCCCCAGGAAATTAAAATTAATGTTTTGTTTTGTTTTTTTTAAGTTTTTTTTAGTTTTCAGTTTTTACTAAACTTATTTGCTTTTTTTTTTTTTGACTATTTGTGAAAAGAAATGGTGAGAAACTGCAACTGATATCTCATTCGACAAGTTATTAGTTTAGTAACAGCGAATGTGATTATATTAAAAGAATATTTTATTAACAATATAGTTTAGAAGTCATAATGATAGTATTGTTATATCTTATTTCAAAGAGAAGCAGTTGGCTTGTTCAGATACAACGCCGTAAAGATTTTGGAATTTTGCGCGCACATATGGTTAAAAACTCGTTTATTCAAACTTGTTTTAAAGACGGAGATTGAAGGTCAAATTTGGTCGTATGTTTATAACCATTACGTATCATTAACATTATCACTAATCAAAGGTACGACTATACATTATTTATTAGAAACTTTACATAAAAACAAATTTAGACTTTTTATCCGTATTTCATACTAAAATCTAGAATGGGATTATATACTGATATTTACGAGTGAGTTGTTTAAAGTTAGGAATAGATAGCTAGGTATGTGCTTAAAAAACAATTTCGGCTTTAAAAGTAAACAAACATTTGCACACTCAAGTTTGTTTTTAAATACTTATCAGTTCCTCAGTAAACAAATGCTTTTTCTAACTGCATATGTATAGTGCTAAAAAGTAATAGATGCATAATTTTAAGGTACGTTTGCATTTACCAGAGTTGTAAATATAATGCAGCTATCAGTACTCGGTATGCTTGAGCTACTTTTACATTTTCTCGCTTCTTTTCTAAGTAACCACTACAATAAGTGTTATTTAACTAAAAAATTAAAATATAAGATTTAAATTTTATAAAATTGATCATTTTTTTATTTTTTTTTCATAACCGAAATTGCAGTGTTTTTAGTTGACAGTTTCTTCTTTTACTGAAATGTTACTGTATGTATGTATGTATGTATGTATGTATGTATGTATGTATGTATGTATGTATGTATGTATGTATGTATGTAGGTAGGTAGGTAGGTAGGTAGGTAGGTAGGTAGGTAATGTAATGTAATGTAATGTAATGTAATGTAATGTAATGTAATGTAATGTAATGTATGGATGTATGTGTATGTATGTATATATGTATGTATGTATATATGTATGTATGTATGTATGTATGTATGTATGTATGTATGTATGTATGTATGTATGTATGTATGTATGTATGTATGTATGTATGTATGTATGTATGTATATATGTATGTATGTATGTATGTATGTATGTATTGAAGTCATATCAGGAAGGGAGGAGTAAAAGGCTCTCAATTATGTATTATATGTCCTAGGCGTAACATTTTATTTGAAACGCCCAGTGTTTATGTTTTTATAATTGAAGAAAATTTTTTTATTAAAAAGATTTTTTGCAACTCGCAACTTTTTTCTGATAATACTTTTTTTTAAATATATCAGTATAAATCAAGCTTTTATAAATTAAGCAATAAAAAAAAATATCTTTTTTCTTCCATCAATAAAGTTTCTTTTAAAATGTTTGTTATTTCTTATTTGTTGTTGTAAATAAAGTGAAATCCTAATATAAATGCTGCTTTTTGTCTTGCCATAAATCTTGCATAAATTAAATTTCAAATAATTTGTAATTTACTTATTGTAGTTCAGGCATCATTTAGTAATAACTCATTTTTAATGGTAATCTTTTCACATTTTTTTTTTTTTTTTTTTGTTTTCTTGTATTAGCAAAGATTTTTGCTGATTACTAAATTAAAGTAATCAGCATATGCCAATGAGAGCAATAGAAATAAAATATATAAGGTTGTCACAACTATCATGATATAAGCAACTAACACGGTGTAATGCTCTTTTTTCCAATTTTCCAACTTTCATTATAAATTTTTTAAATGATAACTTTATGAAATAACTAATAAATAAGTATGTGAAGTAAGTGATGAAAAGTGTGAAGTAAGTGTGTGAAAAAGTTTTGTTACTAAAACAAACAATAACTTACTAAAAAATTGTTGATTTAATGTAAAAATTGCCCCCCAATAAAAAAGTAATATCAGGAGATAAATTTTGGACAGCTGAGAAAAATGGAAAAAAAATTTTAAATCCTGAATAAAGAAAGCAGTTGAAGTTATTAAAAAGATACTCTAAAATGTTGTTTTTCCAGTATTTAATGCCATCTACCCAGCCTGAATATGTCCTTTCTCTTTTTTAGCATACCTTACTGATATATATCTAAGTTCAATATTTTGTAATGTAACAGCTTATTTAAATTTGTTTTGATGTGTATTTTTTAAAATATGAACAAAGATGAAATGTTTATCATATATTATTAAATCCTTTTTTATTGTTATTTTCAGCATTGAATTTATTTTACAATAAAAGTACATAACACAACTCATAGCTTAGACTTTTTCCATTTGTATTCCTGATTTATTAAAGATAAATTTAAAGAAATTGTCTTTATCTGGTGAATGATAGAACCTTTTTACCATGCTTTTTTTGTCAATAGCATACCTGACTAGAGTCCTCAGAAAGAAATTTCTGAACAATTTTTTTTTTTTTTTTTTTTAACCAGGAGTTGTTATTATTTATTTATAAGTATTAATGTAATTTAAAATATGCGTTGATAGAATAAAAAATTGTTTTTAAGATTTGTTTTTTAAAACTTAACAAGAATTCGTTTAAGTGTTTATATTTTCTGGTTGCTCAAAAATAAATAGTTTCGGCTAGATACAAATTCACCTTAAATTATAAATATTTGATTGAGAAAAAGATAAAAACATTTTCAAAGGATTTTTTTTCTATTGGTTGCTTCGGGAAATATCAACTGTAAGTATTACAAAATAATAATTTCCGTAGTTTAATACAAATCTTGATAATAGAGGTAATTTTTCACACTTAACTGTACTTTCTATTGTCTAATAGATTGCTGTTTTATAAAATTAGACAAGTACGTTAAACAATGTTATTTTTCAACTGACTTTTGTTACAAGCAATTAATATAAATTCTTGTATTCTTAGTGCGATTTTATCTAAATTTCATAAACTCTATTGTTGCAGGGGATTTAAAAATTCCTAAAGACTTACAACAATAAAAATATCGCCAACTCAAAAGCTTGTCGTCATGTTTATTTAAACAGTGAAGTTTAGCCATCATGAACAATGTCAGTATTGATAATAATTTATCCGATCGGTTGTTGCCGCAAGTTAGTATATACTCGGGTAAAAAGAATGGTCATATATCAATAGACCTCTCGGAAGTCAACAACTCGTCTCCTGGCCAGAAGTGCTTTGGGGAACGGTCTGAAGTTGAACGTGTGTTAGACAGTCGTTGCGTTTGTTTACGCTCAAAATGCCTTCATCTTTCCGGAACATTTTTATTTATATGTATAAGCGGCATCGTGATAGTATTTTTTTTCAGAAGGTATTTAAACGAACTGTTAGAGTGGCTTCAACGTGTAGACGGTTGGGTTAGCGGTCTCATATTTGTGCTGATGTTCACAATCGTTTCTTTTCCAATGACTTGGGGATATATTCTACTTAATGTAGCTGCCGGCTATCTATACGGTTTTTTCATTGGTCTTGCCACAGTCACTTTTTCCGTTCTCGTCGGTGTTACAACTTCTTTAATAATCTGCAGAATTTTTATTAGAGACTTCCTGCAATCTCAATTAGAATCTGAACATTTAAAAGCTATTATAAGAGTTGTTGAAAGTAGACGCGGTTTTAAAGTTGTATTTCTGACACGGTTGACGCCTATACCGTTTGGTTTACAGAATGGTCTTTTTGCAGTAAGTTTTTTTAGTTTAAGCCGTCAAAACCTTTTTTTGTTCGTTCATAAAATCAATTATTTTTTATTCATACTTTTAGATTACAAATATGGACCTAACCAGGTGCCTTCTCGCTTCTTTTACCGGTCTGTTACCTACGCAAGCACTCAATACGTACATGGGGTCTTCACTACGAACAATAGAAGATGTAGTACATCACAATTCACCAGGCGGGTATTTTATCTTTGCTATTCAAGTTGGTATTAGCGGTTTTCTGATGTGGTATGTTATACGGCGTGCAAGGTATGAGCTCAATAAAGCCTGCTTACCAACTGATTATGAAAAAACATTAGACGATCTATCTACGCCAGTGTCCAAACGCGACTTGCTAAAAGTTTCAAGTGGTATTTTTGATAGTAAAAAGTATAAATTATTATCCAAAGAAAATTTAGTTAATAGCGACAAGATAAATAAAAAAGGCCACAAGAGAGCCCAATCAGCTTCCGCGGTTCTCTATGCTTTAGATAATGATACTAGCACTGAATCTTTTTAGGGAGAAAAAAAACTCATCTCCTGAGTTGTTTATCTAGAAAAGTGGGTATCATTTTTTCTTCGTCGTATCAGTTATTTAAAAAAAAAAAATGATTTAGCTTGATCTATGCGTACATTTAAATTAATTATCAAACAGATGTTCAAAAGATGGTGTAGATTTTTTACATTTTGTAATCTTAATGAACAGTTTCTTATATATATATTTGATATATTATGAAAAATAGGATTAAGTAATGATTTATTAAATATATTTATTTCTATATTTACTTCTATACTTATTTCTATATTATTTATTCCTTTTTGCCGATCCTACAGACTAAGCTCATGGTCTTTTACTGAATCAGGTACAAAGAAGAGCCGATGTGTTAATCAAGTTGGTAGAATCAGCTTTAAATTGATGATTTATTACGTAGAAAAATGTATATTTAGTGTATCTATTGTATAACAATGGACGTCTTAAATTCGGCTAAGCTTTTCAGCATAACTAATAATTGCGATGATATTTTATAAGATAAGACTAAATAGCCATTATTAAAAAAAATCCCCGCCTAAAAACTGGTTATATGAAGGTTGTTATAATTGTTTTAATTCTTTAAAAAATCCTTGTTTGTATTTTTACACACGTCTAAGAAATGACTGAGAAAATTCCCAACCTCAGTTACTTTCTTCGTGAAAATAACTCCACTTAATTAGTGAGCTTATACAGTTATTTTATCTATCTTTTCTTAAACTTAACAAAGAACTGCAATAACAAAATATGCCTGATTCCATTTCTTTCAGAAAGTAGGCCAGAATGTTACAAAATAAATATTTAAATTAAGAGACAAATGCGAAAATATGTTCAGGACATTTTCTTAATGGTAAGTAACCTTCTGAATAATACATCTATAGTATCTTTAAGTATTGGAGAGATTTTAAGTGAGAAGTTACAGTTGAAATGTAAAATATACACGTTTTTTCTGAACTGCCATTTTGACGTATATTTTCTAAACAAAACAAACATCGATTTAAAGTTTTTCTTCACTCCGTGCAAGAGATTTTTTGCTTTAAACAAACAAAAGAGAGCTTAATTGTACTTTAAACCGTCAACATCAATATATTATTTTAAGGTACATCGAGGTAGTGCTTTACCAACATCACTATAAAGTTGCTTTCTTACTTTTTTTCAAGTTTTTTTAAAAAATATTTATTTTTAGTTTTGAGAGTAATTTTTTAAAAACATCAGGAAATCGTTACTTATTTTACCTAGCTGGGGGGTATTTTCCCTTACTGGGGGTATCAATAGCTGGATTTATCTGAATCATCATAATACAAATTTAACCAAATCTTAGTGGTATCTTAGACAAAACTATTAATGGTTTTCAAATGGCTTGATTTTATAATAAAGGTGTACATAGTTAATGTAGGTACATTTTTTTCAATTGCATTATCTTTTCGACCTCGGTGATCCAAAGTGAACCAGAAAAAGGAAAAAAACAGCAAGTGTTATCAAATATAAACATGACATCATAATAAGGGTTATATTTGAGTTAAAACTGCCCTTGCATAAAAGTTTCCTACAACACACAGCTGTTTTTACAAACGCTTAATTCTAAAATTCGAATTTGAATAAGCTGAATCAAAAGACACCTATTATGCTATATCATGTATTGAACCATTTTACTACTCGTTAAATTTAAACAGAAATTCTCGAGACCTAAACCTGCGAAAATAAGTCTCCAGATTATCGGTAAAATGCTTGACCTAAAATATTTACCTGATGAACGATAATCTCAACTGATGAAAGTTTTTCCAGATTTTCTCTTAAAACATCCAGCTTTTCCACAGAAGTAAGTGAAAAACGAAATGTGGAACTTATTATTCTAATTTTGTCAATGAGAAATGTTTGAGATTGATTTTGATTTCTGTTTTAGTTTTCAAAACAAGAAACTGTTAAAAAAAAAAAAGCTAGCTCAAATGATCGGATTTACGATTTCCGCTACACAAAGATCGCGTAAATTTTTATCGGGTTTTTACGCTTAAATTAGCGGAAATTACGAAAAAATATGTTTATAGTTTCAATCCGCTCATTTCAGTTGGTTTCACATGAAATGGTCGTGAATACCGATCGGAATGAGTTTTATGGTAGTGACCCCTTGACGGAAAAAAGCTTTTTTCTACATTTACTCATAATTCATAGGTGATAGAAAAGCAATATTTTGCTAACTTAATCTCTGATACGCTTTTAGGCTTCTACAAAACAAAAACAAGTACAACGTTTCTTTGGTAAAGTTTGCACTTTATTGCGATTAACTGAACTTTTGGTTCATGAAAAAGTTTTAAAACAACTTTAATTCATAAGTATTCGTTATTTGCAATTCCATTCGCTTTTATTCACAAGATTTGCTACCATAATGAAAGTTCTGGTATCTTCAATCTCTTACCACATCCTTAGTCATTTAAACCAATAGTGCGGTTTTTGAGGTACGGTTGTTTTTGCGATACGTATACCTGTGTCAGCAGTTTTGGGATTAGCACTTACGTGTATATTACAAGCACTTACGTGTATATTATAAGAACTTACGTGTATATTACTCGTTGTCGGCAACAAGTGTGTAAAAACCCAAAAAATCAAGTCCCACAGATCAATTGTGAATACTTAGAAAAACAAAATTTTTAGTTATGGGAATCGAGGATTTGAGATAAAGGAAAACAAAACAAGTATCTTAAGTTTATGCGAATTGCAGATGCCCCCAAAGCAGATCCCCTCAATTGCAATGCCCTCAAGTTTTAATTCATAGAATATCGACAAGTTTTCCTCACGAGAATAAGAAAGGTTATTTTCTTGTAAATTACTGTTTTTAATACAGTGGGCTTTCGTAATCGGATGACGTAAATTGTCTAGGACAAGTGATGCTGCACTCCGGTTCCCTTCAGAATGCAGTTTCATGGAAGCTGCGGGACACAGCTCTTCTTTACTTCTTGACTTCTTATTTAATCTCCTTGGTTTATTCTCTGTGGATAAGTCACAAAAGCTCGTTTTTGGAAGACCTTTATTTTTGTTTCAAAATCTAATACCACCTACTTGTAGTTGGAAACGTACAATAACTCACAGTTTAAAAAGAGAGTTCAGATCAATGTATCAGCATCAAATCATAATCGCCTAAGTCATTTTAGGGGGGTTTTGAATTAGTAGTTGTAATCTATAGTTAATAGATTTTTCTATATTGTGACACAAATGCCTCAATCATGAACTAATCAGAAACTAGTTTTTTTTTTATTTTTTAGCAAAAATTAGCAAAGTGAAACACCGGAAATAATAATGATGTTATTTAGTTTTTTTAATTTTTCTCAAAGCATGAAAAAAATGACTTTGATTGTGATTCGGTGACCGCGACGATATTTAATTTCTATATCAAGAGTATCGTTAAAATCATTGTTCTTCAAAAATAAACGTAAAAGTGCATATCTTCTTAAATAAGCACCATTTTTTTTGATAAAATTTTTACACCAATACTAAATGATCTTAAACACGTACAAAAATTAGCTATAATATTTGCTATTGTTTTAGTCTCTTTGGTAGACAACTTTGAAGTAATATAATGATTGATTTTTATTTTTATTTAAATTGTTTATATTTCAATTTTATATTTCATAAAACTTTTATATTTTGGTATTAAGTTAATTTAAATTCAAACAAAAATTTAATGTTTTTAAAAATTATCGACACATTGAAAAAATTAATTTCGATTAGTGCCGATGATTAGTAAATATCATTATATACTTATCTACGATGTCGTATCCGAGTTATAGAATTGTTTGCTTTATTGTAAACATATTAAGTCCAGACTTTTTTTTAGGACTGTATCAGCATTTATGCAGCAACTCTTGCCTCTTAAAAATAAACCTTATTTTGTTTCTCTTTTTAATGTCTTTAGAAAACGATACAGGGTACATTAAGATTTATTTCTGTCTTCTCTCAGTCCGTCTGTAATACTTACCACCTTGGACCTATTGCAGAACAACTTACCGCGCTGAAATAATATCATTTTTAACCGTAAAATGAAAAATGAAAAGTAAAAACAAAAAAACAAACAAAAAAAAAAAAAAAAAAAAATCGATAAAACATTTGTAGCTCACCTTTTAAGAATTAATAGAATTGCAAATAAACCTAATATAATTAGATATGTATAGTTGTTTTTTAAATCAATATGAAAGAGTTTCTTGCATCCGCTACTATAGTAAGTTTAATTAAAAAAACATAACGTCAACAAATATACTATACACCATATGTGCCTACTTCCTTTCCCATCCTTTTCATTTAAGTAACCCAATCGGAGGAATTATCACCAAAATTTAAGGTTTCTTTGCTACATTTAACTGTGTTTGAAGTTCAGTAAACATATAGCAACTGGTGTTTTATTCAAACAGCTCTTGTAAAGAATTTGTTTTTGAAATACTTGTATTACAAATAAACACTCACACACTTGCACATTCACAAATTTTACAGTATTTAAAGGTTATTTAAATCAAAAAATTTTCTAAATTAACTTAATTTTATTGATGACAACTAACATTAACTTTTCTTCAGCTCCAAATATGAAGGTGATATAAACTCTGAAAGAGTTTTACGAAGGACTACTCCATTTTGGTAATGTCCTAAGTCCAAAATGTCTATAATAATGGTTCCCCTAATGTTTGAGACAGAACAGGTTTGAACAGATTAAGACAGATGATGGTCTCAATCTTATAGATTAGGTTTTTTTAAGATGTTGTAATCTACATTTGTTTGATAACACCTGTAGCAACCCAAGAACAGGCAACTATTGCCATTTTGGATGCTGCGGTGATAATATTAATATTACTATACAGCATCTAAAAAATCAGCAGATCATAAATTCCTTTAAGTGTTAAAACTCAATTGTGATTTAGTAGGGTATCTATAACATTTATAAACATTTATGGTGACTAATAAATAAACATAACAGAGGTAGATCCATTGCTTCTAACTTCAAAATAATGTTTTTTATTTACATTTATTTATTTTTTTTTTGCACAAACATATTACAGTTAATGTTAAACTAAATTTTTATTTAAAAGTTTAAATGAAAAAAATTTAAATTTATTCCAATAGGATACAAGCTACTAATAAAAAAATGGACGTCTCATTTTCTGATCTTCTACGTCGAGCTGAACAGCTAACTGCTGATATGGAAACTGGTAGTGAATTACCAAGAATAGAACGCAACTTTCCACAGTTAGCTGAAGCTTCTAACAGGCTTTTGTCTAAAACATGGGGCAATCTTGATGAAGCCTCAAATGTTAAAGCGTAAGAACTATCCTTTATTACATTGAGATTGCATAGTGTAACATAATGTTTAATAACTCATTTCAATTTTATTATTTCTGTTTTATCATTTTTTATTTTATTACTAAATTCAGTGTTGAAATGTTTTTTATAGACTATTCTGATGATTGATTATATGAAACTAGGTATTTCTTAATTTCCTAGTGTAAGACTTAAAAATGTCAATCAAATCTAATAATAAGTCTTATTATCTACTTATCAGAGGCCTCAAAACTGCTTAATGTATTTGTGAAGTAAAAAAAGTTAAATCTCTGTGAATGTTAAAGTTTTGTATTTTATTATAGATTGAAGACTCCTTTAAGCTTATATTGTTTCTTGTTTTACAACTCAGTGTTCTAGTGTTTATATAACAATTCACACTATTATGGAATTATAAACCAGCCAAACTTGTTTGCACCCAAATATTTAACAAAATAAAAACTTGAGGAAAATTATTCCCTTTGTGTAAACACTGCTTAATAAGTCATATTGATCACTAGTATATTCTTTGATCTGCCTATTTATCTTTTCAGTGTCAAGATGTACTAAAACTTTACTTCAGGTACCTGTAGTCAATATTGAAAAAAATGATTTTTATACACAAAAATGATAAGGGGATGAGCTGGATATCAGTCTGTCTTTAGTTTTTCCTAGTCCTGTCTACTTATACAATATGTATAATACAAATGTTTTAGGACACCACAACAACTTAAAAATATAATGCTTTCTAAGAATTAACAGTTAAGATTTTAGTTAAAACAGTTTTGAGGCTATGACATAAGCAACCTATAAGACCTATGACAAAGAGATCTATGACATAAAGACATTGATGAACTACTAGTTTCAATAATAAAAATTCTTTACATAATTTAAAAAAATTTTTTTAGTTTGTTTTTTATTATATGTTAAATTATTCATTTTAGTTCCTTACTTCTAAGTTCCAGAGGTGTTGAACTCCCTAAATTATCTCAGAGGTTGGAATCTCTTGATGCTACAAAAACATTTGAACCAATTGAGCCAATTGTGGAAACTGATGTTCACAGTTTCCTTAAAAATGAGCGTGAAAATGCTATCTTAGCCACAATTGAAGAAACAAAAAGAAAAACATTTGAGAATGCAGAGAAAAACTTTTGGAACAGTCTGGAAGATGAATGGGAGAGAGAGAAACAAAAAATTTTGAACTCTTTGTTGACTGCTGGTAAAGAAACCATGCTGTTTCCACTGGATAGCAATAGATTTGAAGAATTGATATTTACAAAAGGGAGAAGTTCATTAACAGCTCTTGAAATGTCATTTGCACGTCAACTTTTTGTATGTAATGAAACAACTATACAAAAGCAGAACAGCTCTTTCTTAGATGCTTTTAAGCAAGTTGGTCAGAAATGTGAAGATCAAAATGCTAAAAATCTATGGCTACTTTTAGACCAGTTGGTTAATGACATTCCTTCAAATGAACAAAATGTAAGAAAATTCCGTCAGTCCAATATTTTTCAAGCAATGCTTGTTAAATCTTCAAAAAAATTTTTGGAAGATCGGTATAGAGTTTTTATAGAAAAATGTGTGTTTGATAATTTACAGCAAGCATGTCTTGGTGGATTGCCTGGACTTTATAATTTAGTTTTGAGTTATTTAAAGATTAAATTGTCTACAAACCTATCAGGGTTTGAGGATGGGACAATAAATGGAGTACCTGTTTGGCCTTTAGTTTATTTTTGTTTGCGCTGTGGAGATGTGAAAGCTACAGAACAAGCAGCAGAAGCTCTACCTCCCCAGTACTCTGACTTCAAGACTTTTCTCAAGGAATTTTTAGCAAGTCCTGATTGTCGATTACATCCCAACAATGAAGCAAAACTTCGACTTCAATACAAGCGAAGTATTAGAACCAGTTCAGATCCATTTAAAAGAATTTTGTTTTGTATTATTGGACAATGTGATAACACAGAAAGTCATCCTGAAGTTATAAAGAAGACAGAAGATTATCTTTGGCTTAAGCTCAATCAAGTACAATTTGAAGACTCATTGCAACATCAAGAGTCAGTTACACTGCAAAATCTTCAGAAACTTTTGCTTGAAGATTATGGTAAAACCTTCCCAAGTTTCATGCACCATGTGTTATGCATTTTAACTGAATTTTCTTATGTTAACTTTAAAATGTATACTTTTTTATTCAGGTGAAAACCATTTCAAGGCTTATGATCAGCCTTACCTTTACTGTCAAGTGTTGTTTCTCACTGGTCAGTTTGAAGCAGTAAGCACTTTGATATTTAAATTTCCATTTTAATAACTTAGTTAGAAACTTTCTTTACATTTTTAAACCATTTATTTAGGGTATTGAATTTCTCTCAAGAATTGACCATTGCCGATGCCATGCTGTTCATTTGTCTATTGTGTTGCAAAACTGTAACCTACTTTTGTTGCCTGACCTAATTCATATGCAACTTTGTAAGCAGGATTTGTCCATATAAAGTTTTATATGAAATATTGATTTTTTAAAAAAAAGTTTTATATGAAATATTGATTTTTTAAAAAAAAGTTTTATATGAAATATTGATTTTTTAAAAAAGCTTTACCCTTTTAGATAAAATAATGTTAACTCTTAATGTTGCTTATTTTGAAAATCAGAAATTACCTTAAAAATACTACCCTTAGTAAAATCTACATTCTGCTCATTGTAAAAAGTTTTGAGTAAAACTGATTTTTTTTCCCTCATAGTATCTGTTGACCCATTAGATGCAGTTCCTTTAAAACGTTTGAATTATGCAAGATTAATAACAATTTACACTCGTAAATTTGAAATTACTGATCCTCGTGAGGCACTTGAGTACTTTTTTCTTCTGAGGTATTTATTTGATATATTTACTACATTTATCTGTAAATTTTGCAAATTTTTTTGTAAGAATTTAAAAATAATTTCAAAAATTTTGAAAGTATTTAAATGTTATTTAATTTAGGGGTTTCACTGGACCTAATGGTCAAAACCTGTTTGCATCTTGTGTTAGTGAGTTAGCCCTTGAAACAAGAGAGGTGGGCCTTCTGTTTAATAGGAATATGTGCTTTAAAAGTCCCATTTTATAAATATATTGAGTTTTTTTTTCTAGTTTAGAACTTTATGCCTCATTTTGTTGTGACTTCCTTCATGTGGGGTTGTTTACAAATTTAAACTAAATTTTCAATTATTAAATGAAGTTTAAAGGTTTCTTTTTTTATAATTTTCTTTTTCAGTTTGAGACAATTTTAGGTTGTATCAAAGCAGATGGTACAAAAAAGGTTCGTTTTACACTGGTTCTTTTTAAATAATAGTTTCCAATATTTGAATAAATAGTGTCAATAGTTCAGTAATTGGTAACAGAATAATAGTTATATAATTAGTATGTACTTTATAATAAGTAATAAAAATACAAGTTGAGTTATCTGAACTTGCTATTCTTATGTTGTGACAATATGTTTGTTTGATAAGTTAATTATATAGCATTTTTTCAGATAATCATGCAAAAATTTATGATCTGTAAAATTTTGCAAACACTTTTAATGATGTAAAAATTTTTTTAACAAATTTTTGTATTTTTGTATTTAATTTAGTTTATTACATAGCTTTTAATTATGATTTTTTATTTAGTCTGGCTGTATCTCAAAGTTTAAACTTGATGTGAGCAATATTGTGAGCACTGTTGCAAAAGATGCTGAGAGTAAAGGACAATTCGAAGATGCAACAATGCTTTATGATTTAGCAGATGTATGTTTTTTTTTACTCCTTTGATATTTTCTAATATACTACTAAATAATAGAAAGCCACTATTTTCTTATGTTTGAAAAATATTAGCTAGTTAAAATCTTTTTTTGTGCATGTGAATTTTTGTTTTTAGAATCATGAAAAGGTTCTTGAACTGTTAACAACTCTTCTCTCTCAGGTAATCAAGTGCTTCTGTTCTCTGTGAGGTTTTAACCATTTTTTCCACCTCAGCTAATTTCCACCTCATATTTACATTAAAGCTTTACTTCGCATGAATACTTTTAAAAAATGGACGTTTAAAAGCTTTTTTATTTCTTCTTAAGCTTGTTCCACTTGCTAACAGTCCTCAATCATCTCGTGAGCGAATTCAAATATTAGCACGCTCTGTGGCTGAACGTTATAAGACTCGAGGACATAATGGAAGCCGCTCTAGAAGTTCAACTTTTTATCTACTCATTGACTTAATGTATTTTTTTGATTTATACCACGAACAACAGTTTGATACAGCATTAGATGTAAGTACATTTATATTCTAACTGAAATGAGAAAATTGTTTTTTACACAGAAAGTTTAAACTAGAAAGCCTCTTACAAGTTTAAATGCAATTAGCTTATTTAATTTTTTTTCTTAGTCAATAATTAATGAATAAAAAAAACACAAAACATTTTCTGATATTATATATTAAACATAAGTAATTAAAAAATTACTAAGAAAAAAGTTAAATAAAGTTTAAATGCACCTATGCAATATTTTCAATGAAAATATTCCAATATGAAATATGACCCCAATCGTTTTTGACATAGATTCAAAACATCTTGGCATAGACTCGAAAAGGTTTGCATGCCCATGACTTGGCATTTGATATAGACAATTAGAGCATCCCACCATCGGAAATTGCGTAAATGCATAAATTCTGATGTGAGAAATAGTTTATAAAGGTGACTCCGATGTGACTTAACCTTTTTATTTTCCGATGGTTTGTGGTAATTATAGATAAATACATCAGAAATACCACAATATTACAAGTTTACACTTTAAATATGATTTATTGTGAAATTACGTGAAAATATCGTACGATAATGCATAAATCTCGAAATATATCGGAGAGTGCGTGAAATTCTCCCCATCGGCCTCAGCTACATTGCACCTCTGATGTGATACCATTCCTCACCATCGCATCACATCGGAGTCACCTTTATAAACTATTTCTCACATCGGAATTTACGCATTTATGCAATTTCTGATGGCGGGATGCTCTAAGGACAATACAAGCTTGTCATTTGATATTGAATCATACATTCTGCAAATATAAATATTTTATATGGATATTAAGTTTTTTAAATAAATAGGTGGAGGGGTGGGTGGAACTTGTTTAAAGTCTATGTTTGCATAAATCTTTTCAAATTAAGTTAATCTTTTTTAACACAATTATATAGAATAGTATTACAATCAACAATAAAATTTTTATTATTTGAAAATGAAATTGAACTTAAAATCTTTATTAAGAAGAATAATTATAGAATATTTGCATAAAAGTAATTTTTTGAATATATATATATATATATATATATATATATATATATATATATATATATATATATATATATATATATATATATATATATATATATATACGTATGTATATATAATTTATTTTGTATCTTTTTAAATTCTTTACAGACAATCCAGAAGATAAAGTTAATACCATTAAAACCAGAAGAGGTTGAACAGAAAGTTACTTCTTTTAAGCAATACAGTGATGAAGTGAGTTTTTTTTTTAGTTTTTACAACTTTTTTAAAAAGATTTTATTCAAATATTACTAATTGAGCTACTATATTATGAATATTTATAAAAATCTTTATATTCATGAATGTTTCTGATATTTAATAAATTATATACCATCCAATTACAATTTTTGTGTACAAAAAGTTATAAGCAATCCTCAAGTTGTTAGACATGTGGAAAATTGTAAAAATGTTAGTAAATTTACCATTTTCATAAAACCTATAAAATGTCAGCAAATGCTCATGTTTTTTAGAACATTTAAAACTTTGAAACCTTTTGTTTTATTGTTTGATCAAGTTTTTTATTTTTACTCACTTTTTATTTATCTTTCTTTTGTCTTGCTAAGTTACATAGTTTTATTTAGTTACATAAAGTGTATAATTTTTGTTTTATTTTACTTCAAAAGGTGCGTCAATGCTTGCCTGATGTTTTATTAGCCACTATGAGTATTTTATATGGTAAATATAAAAAAAGCAAGTAAGTAGTTTTTGGTTGACTTCACAGAAAGTGTTCTTAAAATTTATTCTACCTTTTCCACATGTAACCAATCAAGTTGAACACTCAATGTGCTATTAATCTAATACTCTAGTACATGTGTACTTCAGTATTACATTAATAGTACATTAATATTGTCATATGTAAACCATATTATGTCAGTTGTCAGGATTACTATCTCTAATAAAGCAAGTTCCACAAAGTTGTTCTTATATGGAAAATGTTTAAATACTAAGAAACACTTTTCTTGAAACAAATTTTTTGTAATAAAAAATGTGAGTACAAAAAAGAAATTATATTGCATTTAGGTTAAAATGTGAAGTTAAAGTAGATCATGCTGTTTTCAATTAGGTAGAGCACATTGAAAGTCAGAAAATATGATTTGTAGTACCAGCCATGAGAAAATTTCAGAATTTCTAAGTAGAGCTGAAATGAACAAGTTCATTTCCTACCTAGAAATTCTACCTAGAAGTTCTACCTAGAAATGAACTTGTTCATTCAGCTCTTCTTAGAAATTTCTTTCTATAACATGTTCATGAATTGATACATTTTCTATCTTTATCCCCACTTTCTCTAAACCTTAGTTTTTTAAGTGCAAAGGAAAAGTTTGTAACAATAACTACTGATTCTCTTAGAGAAATTGACTTTTCCATTTACATATAAATATATATATATATATTTTTCCAAATACCATGTGGAAATACTTTCTAAAAAGATTATAATTACATCAAACAATGATATCAGGAAATCCTAGTTGCTTTTATTGCTTAATTATTTAATTTAAGAATGGCATCTCAAGCTAATATTATGGGAGTCTCTAAAGACAAAGAAGATGCTGTAAGGGTTCATGGTGTTTACAATCAAGTCATTTTTGCTTTTGTTTTCCAATTTTTCTTTACCTTTTACTTACAAATTAATTAAATTAAATAATAATTTTTAAAAATTTTACTTAGTACTTGAGAAGTATACGTAATGAAGCACGTTCTTTGGTAACCTTTGCTGGTTTATTACCATATCGTATGCCTGGTGATTCTAATGCTCGTCTTGTTCAAATGGAAATCATGATGAATTGAAACTGGAATCACTAAGGATCACTAAAAGTAATATAAAAAAGAAATAAGAAAAAAAAAATGTTTTTTTTCTTGAAAACTATAATGATCCCCTCTTTTTAATTAGAATCTTAGTTTGATTGGTTACTTGAAATAATGAAACCTTTTGAATATTTTATTGCAAGAATATTTATTTATTTACCAATGATTATTCATGTAAAATTCAAATTAAAAAGGAAGGTTTTTGAGAGAATTTTTTGTTATTTTGCTATGACCCTAGTAAGAATTTCATCTGATGATCTAATGGCCCTAGTGAGTATTTCATCTGATGATTTTTTTAGTTGCTTCAAATGTCAAGTGTTTATTGTGAATACTTATTTACTCAAAGTAGGCATAATTTTTAGCAAAAGAAGTTTATTTGTATTTCTATATATACACTATTTGATAAAACCCAAGAATCAAATGGACTTATTTATTTTGACAAAATAAATTTCTTATAATGTTTATCTTGATATTAATTAATTGTGAGTTTAATGATTTTTTTTAAGACTGATTCTTTTAAATTTTATGATCAAATTTTTTATATAATCTGATTGTAAAGTTTTAAATGGTAAGTTGTTTTGCCCATTTTGTAAAAATGGTTCAAGTTTTAAATTCTGTTTCATTTGAAAGGTATTGTTCTATTATATTAATAGCTTTATTGGTTCTAAAAAGTTCTTAGACATTATATGGCTCTCAATGAAGAGGTGGTGTGTAGCAGCTCTGTTTGCAATTGTTGCAATTTTGATTGCTTGGCAAAAATATGCCTTGTTGTTTGGTATACCATTTTCCTTTTATTTTTTTCTCTATAATAATTTTTGATTTAGTGCTTAGACTTGAGTTTGTAGAATAAAAATTGAGTTTGTTTAGTAGGATTTCTGACTTCTCACCATATTATGTTTTCATGTTTTCTAATGTGAAAAAAAACCATGCAGTTTAGAATAAGACATTGGCCGAAAAGTAAAAATAGGACACCTTTGACAAGACAAGTGTTTCAACTTTTGTTTAGCTCTAAAGTAAATATTTTTTTACCAAATTTCCCTGTATTCATACATTTGCATAGTAATTTGTGATGCTGTACCACAAATGCATAGATATTATCTCATAGGGGGTAGCCATGAATTAGTAATTGGAGTATTGTCTTCTCGTGATCATTTTGAGTATAGAAAAATTATCCGTAATGAATTTAAAGATGCAGCCCTCATCTCAAAGTAAGAATTTTTTTATTTTGATTAAGTGTAAATGTAATTTATGATTAGTTATAATTAATTATAATTAGTTTGGATTATGTTTATCATGTTTCATTGTTATTGCTAATAATAATGTATAAATAATATGAATGTTAATGGTTATTATGGTTAACTATCATTATTTTGGTTGGTTAAGAGTATGGGGAGGATTTAATTTTTTTTTGTACTTTTTTTAGTGTTTTACTAAAGTTTATTGTAAGCAAGATTCCATGTAACATTCCTGTGGAAGATCGGTTAGATGAGTTCAGATGTGAAGCTAATTCTTATTCAAAAGCTAATGCTGGTAAAAAAAATTTAATGAAAAATTTTAGAACAAAAAATAATCATTTAGTTTTAGATTAAAATTAGAGAAGAGTTTTTTTTGTAAGAGTTTTTTTGTAAAAGGTCTCCTTTAACTTTTTTGAACGATAAAATTTTTTGTGTGAATTCTTTGTTATAAATTTCCTTCTTTAATAAAATTTCTCAAGTAAAACAAAAGTTGTTCGTCTTTTTTTCAGTAGAAACAACATTTTCATGGTGATACATCTTAAAATATTTGTTTTTAAGTGCAGTTACCTTGTACTTACAGTAACTTTGTGAGATCTGTATGGTTTAAAAGGTGCTTTTGCGTTAGTTGATAAAAGAGATGATGTATTACAAATAAAACATGAGCAACTAAGGCTTGGTATTCACTTTATTGAAAAAAAAAAGAAGTATTTTTCATAATGCTTCTTTCATTTGCATGAATGAAAATTTGAAAAGACTGGAAACATTTGAGCTCTTTGCTTAATCACACATCTTCACTATATTTTATTTTGGCAATCTGTCAGATTAATATAGTTACTAGAATCTTAGAAATCATTTCATAGAGCACATTTTTGTTTTCTCTGTTATATTTATTTTGTTTTTTAATGAATTGTTTAAAGGTATATAATACATTAAAAGTGTATAATTTAGATATAACACAAAAATTAATTTGTATGGATTAGAGTTGTATGTAAAATTTCTGATTGTTTACTTATACTGCATCATCATAGAAATATTTACATCACATTGTTTACAAAGCACTCCAAAAAATTTTGATCTGATTATTTCTGGCCAGTATGGACTTGATTTTCAGGTATAATTTCTTGTTGTTCTGTATAAGTAAATTTTTTTTAAATGTAAAAAAAAAAAAAAATGCTGTTCATCTATTGTCTTGTTAAACTCCATCCTCAAAATGTCAATGAGTTTTACTAATAATTTTACAAAATTTTAGTAACCTAAATCATCTTTTTAATTCAATTTTCAATAAAATTGAGCTCTTAAATGATCTAAAAGAAATTACTGTTTTTAAGAAATAATATTTCAATAGCAGTTATTTGGAGCAGCATTGAGTGAAAGCTTTCTTATTTTCTGTTTTTATAGATGTTATAAAATTTTGTTTTTTAACATTTTCTTTCTTTTTGTATTCCCTTTAATAGCCTAAACCTGGTAATTATAAATCAGGTTTCAAAATTTACATTTAGCAACATCAAAATGATAACATCTATTTAGCTTCTGTTAGAATTGCCTTTCCCCCCTGAAAACTTAGTGAACTCCTTCAAAACCATTTATCTTCCTCAAATCTCCTCAAGTTTGCTTCAGTTTTGATGAGTTTTTTAAATCAATAAGAATATTTCAACATGTTATAAGGAAAAAGATCAACATGTTATGAGGAAAAAGATCAACCTGTTATGAGGAAAGGCGTTTTTAATAAATAATAATTAATGTTTATGTTTGTTAGTTGTTTGTAGTGTGATGAGGTAAGGGATTAGGGAGCTTTGGGCTCTAGGTCTATGTGGAAAGGTATATGGTAGGTTGGGATCAAGGTTGAGGGTCTGGGGAGTACTTGGTTAGGAAAGGGCAAGGTTATTGGGATAAGTTGGTTAGGAATGGACAAGGTTTAATCATTAAAGGGTTAAGGTTGTGTTTACTGTCCTCAGTATATTCTATTATACAATATATCTCAATAAACATTCTATTAAAGCGTAATGGTTAGTACTCTTTTGTTCATTATGTTTATGTAATATAAATTTTCTCTTACTCTATTTGTAGTGTTTGATACTGTTTTTATCAATTACTCCTCTTTTTGTTCTTCTTTTTCTATACAAATATCTCTTCTTTATTTGAAGCTTCTGGTTATTCTTCTTTAATTGGTATTTCTTTTGATTTCTATTTAATTCTTCATTCTTCTGATTATCAAAAATTTCTTGTTCTTTTTCTCTTTTATTCACTTATAAAACTTCTTGTGTATCCCAATATTTTTCAATCACAAAAATTCTTTCTCTTTAAAATTCTTCTTAAATATTTTCTTAAAAACTCTGATTTACTTCTCTTTAGAACTCTTGTAAAACAGTTTTTGAGCTTTTATAATTTTTGTTGTTTTCCTTTGTAATCCCTATTTATCATTTATTTATATGGCATCATCTATTTGATGATTCTTCATGTTTACATCTTTTCCCAGTTGTTTTTAACTTTCCTTCTTTCCATTTTGTCATTTACCTATGTGATATGTTGATGAATCATCGTGTGTAAGTCCTCTCTAGGTTGTTGTTTTTAACTTTTCTTCTTTTCACTTTATCGTTTACCAGTCTTTGTGTTTTTGTCTTTCCCAGTTATTTTTTTAACGTTTCTTCTTATCATTTATTTATATGGCAGGTTGAATAATTATCAGTGTGTAAGTCTTTTCTCAGTTGTTGTTTTTAACTCCATTCTTTTTGCTTTATCATTTATTTATAGGAAGAGTTGACGAGTCATCTTGTGTATGCCTTTTCTGATCGTTGTTTTTAATTTAGTTCTCCCTCCTTATAATAATAAATTTTTAGGTGACTGATTTGTAATAAGTTTAAACTATAAAGTTTTATAAACTGTTTTGTGCTGTTTCTTGTTGTTGTTGTGTTTTTCTATTCTTATTTTGTATTTGAAAAAGATTTCAAGAAATTATTGTTGATGAAAATTTGAAATATGGAAACAAAAACACCTCTTCAGATTTAATATGAAAATTAATACAGTTGAATCCCATTAACTCGGACCCTGGATTAGTCGGACTTTTATTAAGTTGGATGGAATTTCAATTCCCCTTGCACATTCTCTGTCAACTTACTGTAAAATCATCTGCTTAAGTTGTACCTTGGTTAAGTCGGACCATTCGCTAACTAGTACTGTTTTTTGGGGTCCCTTCGGCAAAAAACTTCGCTTAACTAGGACTTTTATTTTGAATTTGCATATAAGTGCGTGTAATAACAAAACTTCCGATACTTCAATCAAAATTCCAAACTCTAAACGCTCGAAAATAAAATACTTTTGCGTCAAATATAATTAAACGTAACTGAACATTTTCACAGAGAGCTTTCGATTTAGTTAAGCTTCAATTAAATTCTATTTGTTATTAACTATTACATTAAAAATTTAAAAATATTGATTAAAATTCAAAACTTAGAACGTTCGAAAATTAATTACTTTTGCGTCGTTTCAAATAGCTTTGAATGCATCAAAGCTGTTTGAAGAAGAATTGTGCGAGTTAGTGGAACGAACATCAATTTTGGATTTTTTTCGTTTATAGTAGATATTATATATATAAAAATATATATTTCACATAAGATTATATTGTTCAATATATATGCATATAATATTTATATATCGAGGAACATTTGATAAGTCTCAAAATCTCAATAAGTCTGACATTTTCAAAGAGTCCGACTTAACGAGAGCTTTGCTTAATTCAGACATTCGCTAAGTCGGACAAAAAATATATACCCCTTCAGAGTCCGAGTTAACGGGATTCTACTGTATTATATAAACTAATAATTTTTTAGTAATATTGCCAAATTCTCTTTTATAAAACTCCCTAATTCTTCGCATTTTGTATGTTTAAATGAAATTGGCAATTCTCTGCTTGAGCTCTGTCAATGTTCAAACAATAAAACTTGTACTTCTTACTTCTTGAGGGTTTTCTGATTATGCTATTGATCACAATGTGCTTTTGTCTTAGTATTTCTTACTCTTGTATTTTAGGTCAATCATCCAATTATTATACATGAGCTAGGTGTATATGACCATGATCAAAATGGCATTAAAGGATTGCTTAAAGTTATTTTATATAACTATGCTACCAAGGTAATTAATCATATTACAAAAATATTTTTAAGTCTTAAAACTTTTTCAACAAGTTTTTTTAACCATTTACAATTTTAACATTTATGATTTTTGACTTCATATTTTATGCTGTGGACTTTTAATTAAAATGTAAAATGTTGCAAATGAAAGAAATTAATTTTGTAATTCTCAATTCAAAGTTCTCATTTGCAGTTTGCTTTTTTTTTTTTTACTTTAGAAATACCAGTTAAAAGTATACCAGTAAGAAAGATCTTTTTGCTTGAAAGTTAAAAATTTTAATTAATTGCTATAGGATGTTGTCACTGAGGCTGCCTTCATGTCATTTAGTTCTGGTGAAAAAGATGGGTTCTATCGCTATAAACCAACTAAGAAGTATATTTTACCAAAAGTCAGTTCCTAGATTTTTCATATTTCTAAAATAACTTTGGAATTTAAAAAAGCTTTTAGCTTTTGTTTAATCAGCAATTAATGACCTAGTGTAAAAAATTATGTCTTCTAAAACCTTGTTGATTTTCTGCCTTTGATTATTTATTCATTTTTAAACTTTGATTGACTGAGGTAAAAAAAGAATCTCAAAAATGTTCTCTCTTACTTTTATTTCTTGATGCTTTAAATTGAAAATTTCAGGGTTTTTATGGTTCACTTGTTGTGCAAGGTGTTTCAAGAGATGATCCAATTTTAGGAAATGCTGATTGTATAGTTGATAGTGGTGGTGGTTTGATTATGTATAAAAAGGTTTTTAATTAATTTAAAATGTTATATAAAACTTATATATGTATATATATATATATATATATATATATATATATATATATATATATATATATATATATATATATATATATATATATATATATATATATATTGGGGTAATAACTATTATCATTATTTTTCATTACGAAACTGAAACCCTTTACATTAGAGGAACAATTGTAGGTAGATGACAGTAGCAACATCAGTTTTTAAAAAAATTGAAAAAAGTTCCCCCACCTTTTTATTTTTTTTTGTGCGCACATTGCACAGTTTGACTATCGGTTTCAATTTCACACTGACTTTTTATATGACGTTCTATACTGCTTTTAAGCACATTCCAGTCAGCTGTTTCCATTTGTTTATAAACTAGACATTTAGAGATGGTTGTTAGTTTAGTAGTTTGTTGATAGATGTTGTTTATTATCTTTGTTTTGAATATATTCACTTACACACTTCACACGGTATTTTGCTATACCGTGTGAAGTGTGAACTCGTTTGAATATTTTTGTTTTCAGTGCAAGATTGTCAATAAAATGTCTTATAGAAATTCCAGCAACAGTGTAAAGTCAAACAGGTATATTTGGATGAAGAATCTACCCTCTTTTTCTAAACATAAAAGAGATCCAAGTATTCCATCTGTTGAAAAGCTAACCAATCTCACACGGATGCCGACAAACCGTCAAATTCTTGGAAACTTCACTTTTCTGTTCAACAGCAAAAAACGGCGACTGAATTGAATCAAAATTATGATTACGGATATAGAATTGCTCTGGAGGGAAATTCTAGACTTTCCACTATTATCCAGCACACTCATCAGAAAGAAGCTCAATAATCTGATTGATCTATATGACAAAAACAAAAAGAAACTGTCTGATAAATTCACTGCAACACTTTCTCAGTTATTTGATGTCACTAACGTTAATGGAGAATGGAAAAGCACGGAGGATAAAGAGCTCTACCAGAGGCAAGCTGAGAGTGGAGGAAAGATTGGTTATTCAATGATCAAACAAGCCCCTTTGGAATCAATCCACCCAAGAAAACAAATCCGACTATCAACAAATCAACCTCAAGCCAGCTCTTCTCAATCCCAACCCACACAAACACATGAAAGTGACTCAGAATCTTTGGATTCTGAAACCTCTGATTCTTCACCCGAGTCGCCAACCTCTTCTTCCACGTCATCTTCTCCTGAATGCAAACCAAAATACCAAAGATCAAGCACTACAACAGTGGGTTTACTAGTACTGAAAAACAACATTTCTACACATAAAGCACATGACGTTCTTGCAACCATTACTGAACATGGTCATGATGTGCCGGTTCCAAGTCAGGCGGGTGTCTGGAAACGAGTAATCTCTGAAGGACAGAAAATGAAAACCAAAATTGTTCAAAAACTTCAAAGCAATGATCCCTATTGTCTCCAGTTTGATGGTAAAAGAATGCAAGGGGAAGAGTATCAAGTTGTTCTGCTGAAAAATTTTACAACCGAAATCAAACTCGGTATTCTTAAATGTGAGAGTGGTTCTGCCGCGGCCATTCACAAGGAACTTCATCAGCTAATTGATGAATACGATGCTTGGGAAAATATTCGCATGATAATCTGCGACACGACCGCAGTAAATACTGGTCGTTTGCATGGGATTGTAAAGCTCATACAGGATGATGTCTTGAGCAAGGGGTTTCAGAAGCCACAATATATTGGCTGTCAGCACCATGTGCTTGAACTCCTTCTGAAGCATGTCATGGATTTTCTTATTCAAGAGCCAACAACCAAACCAGAACTCAACTATTCCTTCATTAACAAATTAACAGAAAACTATGTCTCTCTTCAGGCTGATTACCACCTCGTTGCTACAGATGATGTTAACACAGGCGAGAACCCTGGATGGCGAGATGATTTTAAGTTCTTATTTGAACTATGTCAGGCATATCGTCATTACAAAACAACTTCACGTTGGCCTATAATCAGCTGGAAGAAACTCCCAAATTTACACCAGGCTAGGTGGAACTCACGTGCGATATATGCTGTTATAGCATTATTACTGATACCAGAGTGGTGCAATATCCTCACTCCAGCATGCGACTTCATCTGCTACGAATGGGCAAATGCTTGGTTCCATTCGCAACACTACAATGAAGCGTCATTCAATGAACTGTTTACGTCACTCATGAAGATAAAATGCAAGAAAGCAGTTAAGTGTTTGAAGACACATTGGTCAGTCGAAGAGTCATTAATTGACATTCCCAGATCTAACCAAATTGCTGAACGTGCTGTAAAACTGATGGAGGAACTTCATGCGAAATCAAGAAAAATTGAATTTTTGAACCTGAAGTTCATAGCAAAAACTATTTTTTAAACATTTTTTGTACATTTTGGACATATTGCTAGCTGTTCTGTATCTTATTTGTTAATAAAAGTTGCTTAGTTATTACTAATACTCTTTTGAATAAAGCAAAAAACACATGTCGTTTTTTTAAAAAAAAATTCAATTTATATTCTTTAATTACTCATAAACTTTCCTTGATTGCAAGTGGTTTCATAAAAAAAGTTTTTTTGTTATCACACTAATATATATATATAAATAAAAGTTTTGTTAAGTCTATTTTTTATTACTGAAATTTTTTACTAGAGTTAAATGTTGTTTTTTCATTGTTTAGCTTTACCGCAGTGAATGTGCAACTGATAAAATTTTCCCTGGATTTCAAAACCATTATTATAACACTTCTTGCTTTATTGCTGGACCTTCCTTTAAATATTCTTCATATGGTTTGTTCTATATTCAATATCGCTAACAATCTAAAACTATTTTATATTATTTTATTGTATTTGTGTACTTATTGAAAGATCTTGATTAAAAGATATAATAATATTTTTGTATGTGTGGGTGATGTTATAGATATAAATGAAACAGATGAAAGTGGTCTTGAGCAGATCAAGCGATATAGAACATATGGAGAGAAAATGCAGGAAGAAGAAAGAGAATTGCAAACAGAGTATTTGGAACATAGGGATATCTTGTTTGTTGATGTGGTTGAAAGTTATCGCATGCTACCAATGAAAATGTTGGAGTTTTATTCTTGGTTGGTTCAAATTCACTATGTAACTATGCATCAACTATGCATTTGTTAAGTTTGCCTGAAAAACTTTTGTTTGTGCCTTTTTTTTGATTTTCCAATTATGTTTGCAATAGAATATTTAATCTCTGTTTTGAACATCATAATAATGAAACTTTGAATAAGTTTTTACTTAACATAAATTTTAAAAAATTTCATGGCATTACTGTTTATTCATTTAGGTCATAACAGCTTTTTCTTTTGTGGTGATAGGTTTTGAAAATAAATTTGTGCATGCAGTGTTACTGTGTTACAGTGTTAAGCAATGGTAAAAACAATCATTTCAATTAAAAATTCCTTGAATTACATTTTTTAGGTTGTCAACAAAAGAATTTCATTTTGTTTTAAAAACTGATGACGATTGCTTCATTAATGTAACAGCAATTTTACAGGTGGACCCTTTTGAATGTTAACTCTTGAATTAGTTTGCTGTTTTATTTATTTTTTATCATAAAAAATCACACTTTCAATTTTAAAGATGCTCCAAGATACCTTAAGAAATGGCAAGAACAATGTTGTAATCGGAAGGTAAAATTATGTAATACTTAAAATCTATCAAAATCAAAAATTAAAAAAATCTTGTTAAAAAAATTATTACATTTTTAAGTTTCAGACAGAACTTTGCTTTGGATCAGCATGGGAAGTGGGCTGAGCGAGATTTTGTGTCATTGACCTATCCACCATTTCCCTGTGGATCTGGATATCTGTTGTCAAAAGATATTGTTGATTGGATATCTAATAACAAGTTTTATCTCAAGATTTATCAGTTAAGTTATTCAAAATTTTTCTTCTTTTAATACAATTTTTTAGTTTGACATAGTTTAAGGTTTTGCTTTTTTAAACAGTTATTTCCAAAAAAAATGACCTTATTATTCTTCTCAAATTATTTACAAGACATAAGCTCTGAATGTGGATCCTTTGGTTCACTTATCTAATTTTACTTTGCTTTGATATTTGTAGGGAGAGGATGTGTCTCTTGGTATTTGGTTATCTGCTATCAATGTTTATCTAATAAATGATAATCGTTTTAAGTGTGCTAAAGATGGATTTGCTAACATTTCTTTTACTTCTCCAGATCACACGGTAGAAGAGTTGAAAAATCTTTTTGGAGCAAAGAGAAATAAATGATATATGTTATTTATACAGTGTAATACCTTTATAAATAAATAATTCTCAAAACTTTCAAAATCGAAGTTTTTTCTCTGATCAGAGTTTTAAAAAAATCGTTTTTTTATTTATTATTTTCTTTGGCATTACGAGTTATTTTGCATAACTTTATTTTCCAGATAATATAAGCATTTAAATTTGCACACAGCTAATTAGTATATATATACCTGTTTGAATGCTGAGGTCACAATATAATGAGCTTTCCATTCTATATTCCGCAAATTTTTTTATTATTTTATACTATTGCTGTTTTGCTTGTTCGTATATAAAGTTTGTTAATATTATATTGAAGTAATAAATTATATGTATGGGAGCAAGTCGAAAGTTGTGGATCGGAAATATTGATAAAGAAGTCACTCAGTAAGTTAATGGTTTCCTTCACTTTTAAACCCCTTAAGTACTAGTTTTTTCAATGGATAGACTTGCGTTTGTGAAACTTGAGTTTACAATGAATTTTTTTAAAGTTAAATTTTAATCCTTAGTAATTGTTTTTTTCAAACTCTGATTTTGTTTTACGAGGTACCAACTTCTACAGCTGGTAAAGTCTTGCGGCGTTGTCAAGCTTTTTGATTTTGTTTATCACACAACAGGACCTTTAAAAGGGGAACCAAGGGGCTTTTGCTTTGTTCAATTCGAAAAAGATGCTGTACGTTTTTTTTTTTTTTTTTTTTCAAAGAATAATAAAAGTATAATTAATATTTTATGGAGTAACAATTCTTAGCTCCAAACTCTGATTGAGAAATGTTTTTTTTTAAACAAAAAAAAGTTTATTCTTCTTTTTCCTCTAACACTTCGGATATTTTCAAATTTTCTTCTTTCTCTATAGGTGATACATTTTTTCTCTTTCTCCCCAGCCAGTACGTTTTTCCTTTGTTTCTCCAGCATTTTTACATTTTCCATTTATTTCTCCAGTACATTTTGTAACTTTTATTTTCCTAACGAATTACAGACCTTTTTTTTTTCTTTCTGTAATAGGAAGCCAATCGTGCCCTTGCAAAATTAAACGGTCTTCAGTTGCTAAAGTCTTCTTTAAAAGTTGACTGGGCTAAAGATAACGAACAGGAAGAGCAACGTGAAGTATGTTTGCTTTTTCTTTTTGTTTATTGCCTAAATGTTATTTTTTTTTTTTTATCAACCAATGATAAATAATATTTAACAATAAAATTGTTAGATATTTATTTTAACACTAATACTTCAATTCTTTTTATCTTAAAAGTGCTCCTCGTCGAGTGTGGTTTTAAGCACCGTTGATAGGTAAATCACTCCTCTTATTTTGGTTTTTGTTCTAAATCTTATTTATTGCTGAAAAAATTTATTGGTTGCTTGAAAAACTCTTAAAATCAGTTTTGTCTTTCAAATGAAAGAATTTTGCTTTAATGCAGGGGGTCACAAATCAAAGCTTTGGAAAAAAAATTGAACAGCCTAGCTAAAAGCGATTATGAAGTGGTTAAGCGTCACCCTGTTCTTAATCGAAAAGAAGTTTTGCGCCAACAAGAAAAATATTTTAAAAAGAAACCGTACGAGCGATAGTTCAAAACACTGATGCGTTCAATTTTCAGTCATTTGTTCTTCAAACCCTATGCGAACTTACTGCAACGTTAGACATTCTGCAAAGTGAATGAAGAAAATCATCTGTATGATGAAGTTTTATTAAAAGCGTATTATTTACAATATAAAAGCTGCATACAAAAATACATTCTATGACATTTCTCCACATAAAGAGTAAAAGTAAATTTAGAATTACTTTTTTTTTTTTTTTTTTGAAAGATCGCAAAAAAAGTTGTTTCCACAATCTTTTTGCCATTAGTAACAACAAAATAATACACTGAACACTTAGCAAAATATATCGGTTTCCGTTAACAAACTACACAAATGAAAACTTATCGTTTTTAGTGTCGTTTTGGCATATAAGATAAATGTTTATTTGATTCTCGCACTTCACAACTTTTCCAACATCGTTCTTTCATCTGATTTGGGTAAAAAGGTGATGCAATTTAATCGTTAATTTAAATTGTTTCTTGTTTTTTTTGTTTTTTTGTTTTGCTGATATTTTCGATTTCTCAGATATTTTGTGGCGATTCGAAATGAATTCGTGAATTAAGAAACACGCGCTTCAAATTCTGTCTTTATATGTAAAACCGAGCCTTTAGCTAGCTACCTTCTCGAATTATTAGTTGATCAAGATGGTTTCTCTTAGCTGTTGTGAGCTTGCTGCAATTGATGTGATGGGTTTTTCCATATTGCTCTTGGTACATTCGTTATTTCATCGTCGTCCCATAAAGATCTTTTTCTTCGCTCATCTATTAAAAGATCGCCACTGCCTAAAATAAAAAGTACCTGCCGAGTTAAAAAAGTTAAAAATAAGGTCTTCTTTTTTATGGAAAGTTTTTTTATGGAAAAATTCTTTTATAGTTAACTAATATCGGTATAATGACTATTTATTTACACTTGCGCATGCAGGCCAAATTTCATTTTAAATCCACTTCAACTCTTTTTACGTGGTTTGAAGTTTTAAAATCAAAAATAGTTTTCATTTTCTAAAAAGGTATGTAACTGCTCTCGACAACTTAAAATATAATGTATTTAGAACCATTTAAAACTAGTGAGTTTGACTAATGGTTAGGAATCATTTTTAAAACATATAAAAAACCCCAACTGACAAAAAAATCCAGAGAGTTTTCCATTCACACCACTTCTCTACAAATTGCAATTCATACGCTTCTATTTTTGTTGATGTGTATGGTTTAAAAAAGTTGAGGCTATATACCTCGTTTGACTTTTCTTTTCCTTCGTTTTCTTTTCTCTAACAGCACGTCAACTGCGTTAGATTCATCTGGCATACATTCGTAGCAGATCTTTAGATACTTGTAGGTGTTCCCACACGTATTATCGTCAAAAAAAATGTTGGACGCAACAACCTCACAACCTAATTAAATCACAAACTAAGAGCTTAATTTCAATACACCCTTAAAAAATAACTTGAGACTATTATTATCTATTTGTATCTTTTTGGCATCCAAAAATTATGAAGCCTCTGATAAATCAAAATTTTCGTTTGTTAAAGGTCAGAAGTTCTATTACTGCAATTAAAAGACCATAGCTTAATTAGAAGTCGTTAAAGGAACTTTTGACGTGTAATACATGCTTTTCTTTACCTGATTGTAAATTGCATTGCCCGTTGACTTTTTTGAGAGCATTTTGTGCATTACTCTCGCATGGTGCTTTCAAACTGAGACCAGCTGGAGGTTTTGGGCATATTACTGCTTTTTTACCAACTTGATCCTCTTCACGCCCCCAAAATACTCTTAGTATTTTAATCTGTTCGTATTGTTTACATTGAAGCCATGCCTTCTCTCCTTCGCATACGTAACTACAGTTCTAAACAAAAAATTGCAAATTTTTGTTTTCGATTTGAAATCATTTCAATTTTTTAAAATTCATTTTGAGCAATTGAAGATTTTTTTAAAAGACGATTGTAGTAGCATCTTACAGGAAACGTTTCTGGTTCACCAGCATAGCCTCTCATTCCAGGTGGCCCTGGTGGTCCGGGAGTTCCCGGTGGGCCACTTAAACCAGGTTCTCCTAACTGCCCTATCTCACCGCGCATACCAGGTAAACCTGGTAAACCTATTGGTCCTTTTGGACCAGGTTTTCCTGGGGAACCTAAAATAAAAATTGAGAAAAATCTGTAGTTAATTTTATGTTAATTTTTTGTGGACAATTTTAGTGATGCAAGTTATAATACAATTCAAAGATAAATTTACCAATTGATCCCGGATCTCCTGGCGGTCCTGGATATCCGTTTAAACCAGGCTGTCCTGGTGGTCCAGGTGGACCTTTAGTTCCTGGATCACCTTGCTCTCCTGGTCGACCAGCCATGTTTGTGTAGAAAAGGTTGAGATTCTGCTCCAGCAGCTGACTAACCATTAAATGTTCAAGGAAAGCCTCAGTGACGATGTCGCCTTCATATGGCATCACTCTGGGGTCCTATAGAATAATATGATAAATAACGTAACAAACAACTTATAAGCCTGTTATTTATAACAATAATCTAAATTATAACTAAATAAAGCAAATATAAAAAATTAAAACATTAACTTACAGTGTACTTGTTATGACGAGTTGGAGATGACATGGGCGCTGTTGGACAAAACTGTTTATTAGTGCACACTGATTCTTCTATTGTACCTTCAACCATTCCATGTTTGGAAGCATGATGGTGGTGGTGGTGGTGGTGATGGTGTTGTTTGTGGGTTTTTTTTTCTTCTTCATTTGATTCAATTCCCGCATGAACATCCTCAACAACAGCTTCTTCAGCTTCTGAAAATGTTTTAAAGTGTATTTATTTGAGTTTTTATTAAACTTTTTCATTGTTTTTAGATAAAATGGTAGAAATGACTTTAATTGTATGATAAGTTTCTACAGTTAAGAGATAAAAATACCTTTTACGCTATCTTCGTCAAATTTGCTAGTAATGGATGCGTCAGCTTCAGAGGTTTGTGTCCTTTGAGAAGCTTTCGCGTTTTTTTCACTTTGAGAAACTGGATTAATTTTATTATCAGCTTCTTTAATAGGTGAATAACCATGTTTGGCATCATATTCTGCTTCCAATGTGGCATCTGGTTTTATGTCATGTACGCTCAAAGATGGTACTTTTTTTGAAATAATCTTTTTAGGGGCAATGGGAGCGTTTGCAACTCCACTTCCACTCCCACTTCCACTTTCATTATCTATGGAAGGTACTTCTCCACTTTCTGCATCCGATATTTCCTCTTCAGGAGTTAAATAAGTTGCATCTCCTTCAACTGGGTGAATTGATGACTGAAACGGTACAGTTAGATTCGCATGAAACATTTTCGGAGAAACTACATTTTTTATATTTGTAGCATCAGCCGATTTCTCAATATCTGTTTTTAACGGTGTTGAGGAATCTATTTTTTCCTGTTTGGCTGGGGCAATTTTGGATGAAGCAGCTACATCATTTTCGCCTGATCCACTTGATCCTGATGAAAGTTCATTTTCTTCTGATAAACCTGAACCTGATACTGAATCTCCAGACTGTTCAGAGATGCTAACTTTTGTAGTTTCTGGTTGCTGATTCACATCTAAAACTTGCGTATGGTTTACTGGAGTTTTTAAAGCTTCAAGAGGTTGAATTTTTTCAAGAGGTTTTATTTTTTCAAGAGCCTTAGTTGTTTCTGTGATGGTTTGATTGGATGAAAGAGCAGGGGTCTGTTTATCTAAAGAAATTTTTAATGGCTGTCTATTAAGGGAATTTTGAGCCACTTTAGTAAGCATTTGATGAACCATTTTTTCACTTAGATCCCCTGATCCACTACCTGATCCCACTGATTCACTACCAGATGATTCAGTCCCGAACATACCAGATATATCAGAATCTTCTAATGGGGTCTCATCGCCATAATCACCTGGCAAAACATCGTTGTTTGTGTCATTTTTTGCAGATTTTTTCATACTTGCGTCAAAGGAAGAAACAATTGAGCTGGCTATTTTCATTTCAACATCTTTGTTGTTTGAAATACTAGAATCTTTTGCATCTTCGTTAACAGGAGTAATCTCAGACATTTTTAGTTCACCAACACTTCCAGGTAGGTCTTGGTCATTGTATATAGTTTTCCAAGGTTTCTCTTCAACTTCGTTTGTCTCAGTACTTTGGGTAGAATTAGCTAACTCTGTAGAGTTGCTAGGAGCCGTTATTGACGGCGATTGAAGTAAAGAATCTTTCTTTTTTGGATTGCTATTTGACATAAGATCTAAATCTTCGCTCTCTATACTTCCTTGAAGCTTTTGTATATCATCCTCACTAAAATCTGCACCTCGGCTCCCGGGAAGATCGTCATCATTTTCATTTGTTACATTTTTTTGGCTTTTGGGTAATAGAGTCTTTTTTTCTGAAGATGGCGTTTCATCATCGGGTATTTCAAAGTTTACAAGCTGAGGTTCTTTCAAACGGTTATTATCAGGTTTACTTATAAAGTCTTTCTTTACAGGATCCAAAATGCTAATAGAAGAATTTGATTGGTTCAGACGTTTCATACCACTTAAATGTGCGACGTCATAAATTTTAGTTATTATCACAGGTTTTGAGGTATTATTGTCTTTCGAATCAACAACATTTACAGTCTTTTCTTTGAAATTTGAATTTGTTGACACATTTTTTAAGTTTTGAGTTACGTTTATTTGCTTCTCGTTGTCGTCAATGGTTGGAGTAGATTGGTTGCTAAACGTTTTCAATGCTCTATTGCTCGCATTTTGACTATCAATGTAACTTGCTGTTGGATTGGTAGTTGAAGATCTTTTGATAGAATCGTCGTTCTCTTGAACAATTTCTTTTAAGCTTGTACTACCTGCCTCACCTCCGCTCATATCATCTATATCGCCAGATCCAGAACCGCTGCCAGATAAACTTCCAGTTTCAGCTAGATTTGAAAGAAAAGCTGCTTCATTTAAAGTTAGCTCGTTGCCATTCGTTTCATTTTTAAAAACAAAATTGCTGACAACTACAGATTTCTTATTTATTTCCTCTCCACTTCCAGATATGCTTATTTCATCAGAGATCTCATCTTCGCCACTTCCAGATCCCGATCCAGATTGTTCGTTTGGTACTTTAAATCGGCGGTTTAGTTTAGACTTTTTAGTTGCTTTCTTGATCTCTTTTGCTGTTCTTGAAGTAGAGTTTAACGAGCTGTTGGGCTCGATTAGAATTCTAGCATGCTGTTTTGGATATTCTTTTACATTGTACATTGTACTTTTCCTGCTTTTAAGTTCAGTCGCTATAGAGTTTTCAGATGGTTTTATGTTAAGTTTCGCAGCAGCATCTCTTATCTCAATCGATTTATTTTGTCGTGAACCAGATACTTGAATAGCACCTTTTTTCTGTAATTTTGCTTCTGGGTGATTTTGTCTATCATTTGATGCTGAATCCGGCAACTTTATGGCAGAAAATGTTTTTAAGTCACCTTCGTCTGCATCGCGTTTATCATTTCTTTTGTCGTCATGAATAAGAAATTTTTCTTCGTCAGCTGACAAAATTCGACTTCTACGGAAACGAGCGAACTCACCCGTGGGTACTTGTTGAGAATTATCTGCCGGGTCGGGTGTAATAAGTTTGAGGATTGTTTCGAGATTTAATTCTTCTGTTTTGCATAAGTTCTGTAAAAAATCATCATAGAGAGCCATCATTAACAGATTAACGTTCCAAGTGATAATATTTTTAACTTTTTAACTATGAATAACTCTTTTTAAAATTGTTTTATGATAATCATTACTAAAGGTTATGCTTATGTTACATGGAAGAGAAGTTTTATAAATATACTGATGAGTGAAGACTGATGATGATGATGATGATGATGATGATGATGATGATGATGATGATGATGATGATGATGATGATGATGATGATGATGATGATGATGATGATGATGAAAACCTGAGAAAACCTTCTGATTACAAAATCATCAAAACTTACCGTTGCTGCCAAAAAGATGTAAAATACAAGGATCTTGAAAGAACCCATTCTAAAAATGAGCAGTAAAAATAAAGAATACTACTAATAAATGAGGGTATTTTGTTTTTAAATTTCATATAATGTTTTTTATTAATGATAATTTTTTAAGTACCAGTCGCTGAGAATGATTGGCTGGGATTTAATGTTCGCTAGAATGATTGGTTGAGATTGGCTTTAAAAATGGAAAAAAAAAAGCTGTCAAAAGAGCACAAAGTATGAAACAATTAAAACAATAAAATTCTCACGCATTTGTTGCAGTGATTTACCCCAGGTCCCACTAGGTCCCACCAGGTCCCACCAGGTCCCACCAGGTTCACCCCCACAGTTAAAAACTTGATTAATATTCGATTTAGGACTAAGGTTAATGCAACAAAAATTGATTGGGAGACAAAATCACCGAAATGAATTTTTTTTTAAACAAAATGAAACATTTTACAACCATTTTACTCCGTTTTCTTATCCCTCATATTTTTTAAATTGTAATCCTCGTCAAGAGCCATCGTTCTTCAGAAAACGTTGTGCTTCATAAAAGCAATGTATTGAGAGAAATTTATTTTACCTGCTCATAAAAATACTTAACTATTTTTCAATACCTTTTATTAGGACTTCGAGACAATTACCTCAAAAGAAAAAATTTTCTAATATCCTTTTTGAATCGGTCTAAACTTTCAAAAGTATTTCAAGTAGTTCAAAAAATTATAGTTTCTTAAATTTAACCCGAATGCTTGGCTTCTTTGCCTGTGATAGTAATAATAATATTAATAAGGTCGGTTTTTAATAATGCAAGAAAAACTTTTCATTCTCTTTTGAAGTTCAGTTTGATATTTTGATTTCCAAAAGTTAAGATAAGAGAGATGTGTAAAAAAAACAAATATTGATTTGAAAACATAACAAAACCTCATCTATCATTTTGCACAATTTACTTTTTAACAACTCGTATCTTAAATTTTCTTTTACGAATATCTACGATCGACTTACGTTGATTAATAGATCATCTAAATAGATTTACAGCTTTATAAAACGCAATTTTCTCCGGTCCTTGTTAAAATTTGTAATATTGACACATCATATAAGATACAGCTTCATACCTTAGTACGAGTATTTAAACCTTCATCTTTAAAAAGACAACTTTGCAAGCTACCTCAGATGTTTCTGCACGAATCTTGCAGATGGACTCTAAAATCTACTCATGCGTGCAAAAATGTAATTAAACTAAACACAATTTCATAAACGTTGAATTGGCGAATTACTACCATTGTTTTACAGCATTCAAGTTAAACCAAGCGTTTGAAGGAAGAACTTCAGGATACTTTTTGTTAGTAACTACATGGTTTTTACTTTGACCGTTTACTTATTTTTATAAAGCTGTGTTTCGTTCAATTAATTCTTATTTTCTGGTATCATTTGCCGTTTTTAATTGGTCAGTAGTCAACATTTAACTTAAGTACATTTTCGCTCGAACCAATTGCAGAATATTTAAGCACGCAATCAAATGTCGAGCATTTCAGCAATTTAATATTCGTGATGCAGACATTGTGGCGGGTTGTTAAGTTTGAACTCCCGTATTTGATTTTACCAAAACGTAAAAAACTCAGACATCTTAAAAAAATTTTTGATTTTAAAAAGTAATCATTCAATTTCATAAGTAATCCTTAATTGAGATTTGTGATGTCAAGCTAATGTTTTCTCAAACACCAAGTGACTAATTTTATTTTCAAACGCAGTTGAAAAATCGTTTTAAAAATGTTGGATACCTTAGGAAAATTTTATCCCTTATGACATTTGTTTCTGCTTTCCAATCAACCCTAGTTGGCTAAAAAAGTCTTGAAAGTTGATCGTGAAGCTGAAATGCTTTAAAAAGTTGTTTGTTATTTGCATTAACTTTAATATATATATATATATATATATATATATATATATATATATATATATATATATATATATATATATATATATATATATATATATAAATTCTGCAATATCCAAATTTTTGACTAAAAGTATGAAGTTTGTTTGGTCCACCTGGCCCTTTCATTTCTAGATTTGGTTCAAAGTTTTAAAAGGTTAGAGAGCATTGTGCTTTTACAACTTCCTTATGTAATGTCGGATCGTAATTTTGCTGCAAGCAACTCTTTAAAAGTTCCTACGAAAAGTCTTTTTGAAATTTTTCTAAACTAGCCTATATTGATTTTAAACTGCTAATTTTTTCAAAACAGCATGCTAGAGTTCTAATCGAAAAATAAGAAATTAATTTTGAAATGGAGATAAAAGTTTGGAAATAAAAATTAACAAAAATAAAGTTTAAAGCTAGAAATGTCATTGCAAACTTGCTGTATTTGGGAGGCGACTCCTAAACCTAATAAATTATATAGAATACGTTTCCAAATTCGTTCCCAAACCTCATTTTGGTTTATCGAATTTACACGCATGAATAAGATGCTTCGAAGCTCTAATGCACATATCTCATCGTCTTACGATTAAGAAGTGGCAAAATGTCAATGAACGAAAAAAACTCAAATAGGATTTTAGTAAATATCATAAAACTGCCATAAATGCTTGATTTTTTTAAGAAATGAAAAATTTTGCGTCGTCTTTTATAAAAAGATTTTGCAATATCTCTTCAGCCTTCATTAAATATTATGTAATGGCACTGGCAGTTAGAAAGACCGTTCTTCCAATTAGGGTGTAGTTAAAGGAAGCTCTTAAAACTCGAATAAAAATTTTCAACATTAAATTTTCTTGCTAACAAACAATGAGAGATTTTTTAGTTGTTTATTCTATCTTCAAACTCGTTTTATTCATTGCTATCTAAATCACCAACTGATCCTTGCAAGAGTAAACTTCTTAACCAGGAAGTCATTCAACTATCATCTATAGAGGAGGAATTTTCATTATTAAGTTACCGCTCTGATAATGAAAATAACCGTAAATGTGCCTTACTTTGCACAATCGTTGGTAACTTTGCACAACCGTTGGTAACTTTGTACAATTGTTGGTAACTTTGTACAATCGTTGGTAACTTTGTACAATCGTTGGTAAATTTGTACAACGATTGCCAAAGATGTTTTACTCTCTTGAAGCTAAAAATTTGAACAACAAATGCAAATCACTTTAGAATCCGACCGGTTTGTTCTAGTGTCAATACAAAACTCGTGTAAAATAGTTTTAAAAACGTGGTTTCTGGCAACACAAGTCATTTTGTTTAAACATAGAAATAGAAAAAAAATTATTTCTTGCAACTTTTCTCTGTGCAGCAGATCAAAATTTAACTCAAAGGTGAATAAATTGCTTAAAGTGTTTATTATGGCATTGGTTTGAAATATAAAAAAAAAACTCATTTTTTAAAATATAAAAAAAAAAAAGATTAACAATCTTGTAAATAAAGTATTTTTTTGGTAGAAATTGACGTGAACTTTGTAAATTGTGCACATTATGCAAAATTGACGTAACTTTGCACATTGTACACATTGGGCAAAGTTACCACCAATATCGTTGGTTATCCAACAGCAATACTTTCTAAAACTCCATGCTAAAATTATACATAAGCAGAGCTAATTCATACCTTTTTGTAGTTTTAATTCATTTCTTGAGAATCTCAAGGTCAAATTAAAAGTAATTTTTTTTCTTTCCAGGTGTCAAGTCATTGCAAAAAAGAGCTAAGACCAGAAAATACAAAGGCTATACAGAGGATGACCTATCCAAATGGCTTCAAAAAAAAATTTTCTGTAATTATATCAGGTAATGCAGCAAATGAGATTTTACCACCTTTTTGTTGTTTATAAGGGTACTAAACTGTCGTCAACTTGGTGTGTAGAAGGTCCGAAAGGAGCAAGATACTTCTGCACTAAAAGTGGATGCTTTGATGGAGTAGCTTTTGAAGATTTTTTTCTGTAGTTTTATCTTCTTTAAAAAGGAAGTTACGAGTTAAAGTTCTCTGAAGCGATAACCTCTCGCATCTCTCCAAACGTTATTGAAGCCTGTGAAGAAAATGAAATATTGTACAAATTAATCTTTCAATGAGAATTTTGAACTGTGTTTTTTTAGTTTTAAAGGTGCACTGTATACTACCTTTTTATTTAATGTTTTTTAAAGCTTCAAGGTTCTTCTAAATGTAACTGTGTAAAAAGCAACACCAAATCTTTTTCTTTTTTATACTTTTTGTTTTATAATATTATAACATTAAATTTTGTTGGAACGCAGGAGTTCAGCAACCTAAATTCTATTCAGACAATTGCTTTTTTTTTTTTTTTTGAAGTATTTTATAAGAAAGTCTAGGAAAGGCAAGGATTTAAAGATTTACTGATAATTACCAAATAAAATTGATAAAATTATTTTTGTTGATAGTGGTACCGCGCATAAACGGTAAAAAAAAAAATGCAGGTCCGCTGGCTATTGATTGCTAAGACTTTTGTAATGTTAAATTATGTAACTACACTTTTGTAGAGTGTACAATTAGATAAAAAAAAAAAAGATTGCTACAAAATCCAGGAAGTTATTTAATTTTGGGCATTAAGTTGTTAATTGTAATTTATAATTTAGCAATAAGATTTATATAATTTAAGCATCGACGTTTAGTTTTTTTCGTTAATAATGAATGAACAACAATTTCTTTATCAGTTTTTAAGATAAATCGAGTTTTCTAAAGTTTATCAAAAAAACTCATAATACGTTTAAAATAGAAAAAAATTTTGGTGACATAAACTTATATTCATACATAATTTGTTATTTTTGAATAATAAGTTTAATTGATTTGATTGAATAACAATTCTGCAATGCTTTGAAGGGCTGAAACAAAGTAATATAATGCACGTGAGGTATCGCAAATTTTATTTTGAATCTTACAATTTCACATATCTAGATATAAATAACTTATTTTAAACTCGATTTTTATTTCAAACAACTGATTGACGTTTGTACTTTATTTGTTGTTAACGGAAAAATTAAATGCTTAATATGATCGATATCATGCTAGGTATCAATTAAGAAAAATTAAAAAAAAAAAACCTTGAAAAAAGCCAATGGCCACTAATATTTTTGAATTTCTGTTTATTTTAATTAAAAAACTGTTCAGTAATTCAAAAATTGCAATCCCGTGGACCTAAAACGTTGTTTTTGTAAAAATAATGAATAGAAATTTGATATAAAATTTTATCAATAGTATAAAATGGTTGCCTGAAAAAAGTAATGTTAGAATAAACAATTACATTGTGTTTTTTTTTCGTCTTTACTTCCAAGAAATAGGTTGATTGTTCCGTAAAGATTTTCCGGTTAAAATAAAAAAGTGTCGGTGACGGCATTTTGAAACATTTTCTCGGTAACGTTGTTTATAAGCATATGACTTGTACATAATTACAATACAAAATGCTTTGTAGCCTTAAACATATAGGTGTTAATGATTTACTTTAAAAATTTGTATCTGTTAAACAGTTTTCATGGTGATATTAATAATAATAATGCTTCTTACTTCAAAGGTCAAATCTTTTATGTACATAAATATACCATAGCTATTAGCTATATATTGTTAAAATGGCTGAAAATGATATTGGTGATTGGTTCAGATCAATTCCGATTATATCAAGATGGTGGTTTGTCCTATCAATAATTTTTCCTCTTCTTGGAAGAGTTGGCATTTTGTCTGCATACTACATGATTCTTAGTTTTGATTTAGTTGTTTATAAGTTTCAAGTGAGTACTTTATTTGATACAGTTTGTTGTTCCAGTAGCCATTTAAACTCATATTTCCTGAGGTTTTAACTGCTTATATTTCAGCGCTCAAAATATAGGAAAAATATAAAGCAGTATAATTAGCTGATTGCCTTAATTAGTAGACTTTTTCAGCAAATGAGTAGACTTTTTCAACACCCAAATTAAAACTTGTGGTTCAATATATCAATGAACCACAAGTTTTAATTTGGGTGTTGCCCTCTCACTCTTTCATACATGCAAAAAAAAAAAAAAAAATTGTTTGTTGAATTGTTTTTATAAGATAAAATGCCTTTGGATAACTTCTATTGCATATTGTAGCACTGTTACAGCATTTTACTTTATTATGCATCAGTTGCCTGATTATTGCCTGACAGAATAGATTCAGAAAGAAATAAATGATGGTAAAAAATTGAGAAGTGAATAATAGCCAATAATTCCTGTCAACATTTACTAGGATAAATGCTTAGAGGTATCAACAGAAGAGAAATAGTTATTAATTTACAAACCTGGATTTCGGTATTCAAAATTGATCAGCTCCTTTGAATAAAAGTTGCCACCTAGGAAAACAGAAGTTTTCCCAAGAGGATTATTACATGCACTGAAGATTATGCATGAATTTCAACCTCATGATGACTACTTAGAATTGTTAGAGTTGATAATTGTTCTCGAGTGACATACCTCCAATTGGTATTTTATTTACACCAACAGCATAGTTAATTAAGCAAAACAAATAGCAACGTCTATTATTCACTAATGATTTATATGCTTAGAGATTTACTCAAGTTTATATTTCTGTTGTACAGCAAAGCCATGTTCAGTTAAATGGTAAGTATAAAAATCTGAAAAACACAGAGAAGGAAAAATTTTTACAGATACACCAGCCTTCATAAGAACCAATATACTTGCTTTGTCAAATGAAGCACTTGCAGATTCTTTAGTAACATTAGTTTGAGTTCCTTTAAAAAAATTTGACAATCCTCAAACAATATGGGTAGCACTTTTAGCACAAGCAGAGCACGAAAGACTTTAGTTTTTAGCAATCATTATTTTTCATATTTAATTTCTCACTAAATTTTTTTGTAGTTTAAAATATATTTGTTGACAGTGGAGTTTTATTTCCTTTTTTTTTTTTTTTTTTTTGTTTGTTTTAAAAAAAATTGATTTGTGTTGGTTTCATACTTTTAATAACTTTTCTTTGTTAAAACAAACTTAGCAATAAAAATGGTCTTGTTTTTTTTAATGCCTCTTATTGTGGCAATTTTTAGGAATATTATTCCACAAAGTATATATAGAAAGTTGTAGAGCATAAAGTCATTTCAAAAGGCTGTTTAAATTAAAATGGCAGTAAATTTTGTAATTTATGATCATAAATTTTGCTAATAGGATTATAATATTAAATGGTACTTAAAATGACCACTATTTAATGTTTATTATGAAATTCTATTTGACTGCAGTTTAAGTCTAAATTAACAAATAATTCAAACAACTGTTGTTTTATGAATATTAGTGAGCAAATCTTTCTTTTCTGTCAATCCTTTTATAACTGCAGAAACTAAAGAATTATTTTAACTAAAGAACTTATTTAAGTAAATAGTAAGAATTCTGAACAAATCTTCATAAAAGTTACTTTTCTTCATTTTTTAGATTTGGAGGTTGTTTACATCCTTTGTTTTTTTCCCTCTGAGTCCACAGAGTGGTTTTCATTACCTAATAAATCTGTTTTTCTTATACAGTTATTCAACAAGACTTGAAACAGGTATCATAATAATTGTTTGTTATTGTTGTTAGTATGCATTGTTGTTATTTACACAATTTTATTTTATGAAAAAGTTGAAGTTTCAAGAAGTTGAGTAAAGTTACTTTGTAATAAACGATGATCTCTTTAGTTCAAAATATGTAATAAATTTCTGGCTTTAGTCAAATTTGTGTAAAAGTTTGAAAAGTATTACAGGATATTCACAAATTTAATTATGTAAATTTTATCAAAGTCTTACAATTTCAATGGCATAATTGGTTTTAAAATTGTATTTAAAATCTCTTTAGGATTGTTTGATGGGAAGCCAGCAGACTATCTTTTTCTCTTAGTATTTAACAGCATAGCTTTAATTGTATCTTTTCACTGATGATAAATAAATGGTTAGGTTAGACTATTATATGGATTGATTACTTAGTTATACATTACTTATACATTTTTTATATATACAGTTTTTGTATATACATTACTTATACATACATTACTTATATATACATTACTTATATATACATTACTTAGTTATACATTACTTATACATTGCTGATGTAAATTTAGACTCGTCTGATTTTTTTAATTAGTATATGCTTCATACCCTTTGAATGTCAAATGCTTATGTTAAAGTTCTTTTTATTGTCTTAAGTAGAGATCTACTTTATGTGTATATTTGAATCTGAATGAAATTTTGTTTGAACTTCTATTTTACATATTAACAGTATTGTTGGCTCTTTACATATTATCAAATCTTTTGTACTAAAAATATCAAAGATTTTCCCCCACTTTGTTTTTACTTTAAGGTATAACTTCTTACTTTAAAAATTTTTCGCTTAATTTTAAACAGAATGTGATCATACTTGCATGCAGTTGATTTTTTGAGGATGCAGTCACACTAGTATTTAGTTAAATTAGTAAAATAAAACAGTTATTTTTTTTTCTTTAAAAAAGCTTCAGCTTCTTGGATTTGCCATGAAATTAATGGTAAGTGTTTTTTTGTTTTTTCTTTTTAATGGTATTATACTTAAATGTCACGGTGCTATACCATGTGACCACAATTTTCATAATAAGTTTGGTGATTTCAAAAAAAATATTCTGTTATTATTTTTACACACGTAGCTTGTTTTTGTTGACACAAAAATCTTTGAAAATAAAAATAAATGAAAAAAACAGCCGAAAAGTGAAGATGAGTAGAAAGAATAATCCCATTAATAACCTTGCCATCAATGGCACCATCTCAAAGTATTGTTTAAATGTTTTCAAATGACTGGTGTATTGAGTAGAAGCCTGGTAGTAGTTTGAAGATATCAGTTCAAGCTCCTAAGCAGATCAAGGCAGTCAAGGGTCAAATTTCTTGGAATCCAGTACAGTCAATATGGCTAAAGAGCTATCTATCAGTAAGCACACCATCAGAAATGTGGTCAGGATCTTAAGGCAAAGTCAAGAGCCAGGATTAAGAAACACTTGGTTTTCCCAAGTGACAAAGAAAAAAGTTTGAAAGATCAAAACAAACTTCTGAACATCTTGAAGAGACTAATTATCATCCTCATCTCAGATGAGAAGTTGTTTACTGTTGATTCTGTCTCACACAGCAGAACCAATCATTTTATTAGTCATCAAACAGTCTAGGCAGTCCCAGAGCATCTAAAGCATACATTTAAGACCAAACATCTGGCTTCAGTTATGATGTTTGGCTCATTTCTTCTAATGGCATCAAAATACTTCTGGTCTTCATTAAATCTGGTCAGAAAGTTGACACTAATGAGTACATTTAAATCCTGGAG
Source organism: Hydra viridissima (assembly GCF_058129835.1). NCBI lineage: Eukaryota > Metazoa > Cnidaria > Hydrozoa > Anthoathecata > Hydridae > Hydra > Hydra viridissima. Next base: position 8,199,234 of record NW_028324314.1, read on the forward strand.
AACCATGTCAAACCCTGGATTGATCCTCACTACTCTCCAGATGACAATGTTGTGTTCCAGCACATAGTTGATATTTTTGGGGATAGCGCCCTTCTAGCTAACCCGAAAAAGCCACCTATATGGGGTGATCGTGGACACATGTAGGTGTCCAGAAATGGGAGTTTTGAAATCCATCTATTATGTCCGAGAAAAAAAAATCAATTTTAAGTTGAAATTTTCCCAATTTCTTTACTGTTTCGATTATTTACTAAACAAGCCATAAAATTGAAATGGGTCATTGGAACTTCATGAAATTTTATGCTGTTGTACCTATATAGTATGGCTATCAATGTATAAAATTTCATGCAGATATCTTGCTTGGTTATAAAGTTATAGGCCAAAACGTTTTGCAAAACCATACATTTTCACAGTGTTGGTACCAAAAGTTTTTAGTTTTGGTAAAAAAATTTTGTCTGATTGCCCTGAATTTTTGTGTGCATACTCTACAGGTTATAAGTAACAAGTTTTATTACATTGTTTTGGAATTAGGACCATTCCTGAAAAACTGTGGCCACAAAATCATTTAAAACCACAAAATCTCCTCATAATATGGATTATTTGATTTTTGAGTGAAATTTTTGAAGTATTTGCTACCCTGAGCAGTTCTCTATGTAAAATATAATGAAATGCATGTACACATAACAGTTTGGGGGGTTTAGCAAAATAAGTAGATTTTAAAATAGTGGATTTTTTAAGTAATTTGCTCCTTTCATTATGTCCGTATGAATTTCATTCAGAAAAAGCATTACAGAGGCCGTAAAAATTGAGCTATGGAGTAATAAATTGAACCCAATGTGAGCAATAGACTAAGAAGCATTCCTGTAAATTTTGGTTGAAATCTGACGGGTAGTTTTTGACAGAGACAACTTTTACCGAAAAAAGACATTCAAAAAAAAAGGCATTCCCTACTTTTTGGTTTAAGCGGATTTTACAGGTAATCCATAAAAATATCACTTGTTGTTGTTTTGAAAACTTGTATTTTATTGCATTTGGAATTAATTTCTTTCTTCAACAAAACTACAATTATCAAGGTAAGATTCTTTTTTTACATTTTCAACTTCTGAGGAAAGTTTTTGGTCTATGATGTTTAAAATGGAAATGTTTTTCAGCGGAAAAAGTAGGAAGTGGTAAAAAGTATTGTATTTTATTGAGTATAGTGCGAACATTTATTACAAAAAAATATCAAAGAAAAAGGTGCACACTTTAAAAATGATATTTATTTGACAGATGTATTCCATATTTATTGTTAAAAAAGTTGAGTGTGCACTATACTCATGCAAACTATACTATATAAATACTGTAAGATGACAAGTGGGTAAATGAACTAAAGGGAGAGTAGATATGAAAATAGTTTGCTTTTATATCAAAACTATTTTAATCCTAATAAATATATTTTAATTTTAGACCAATCTTCAAATAAAAGGTTCACCCTCACTTTTGTGACCGTCCATATTTCTGCATACAGATAAAGTTTTGATTCGTTTCAATTGCATATATTGTCAATAACATCAATTATATTTTGGCTTATAAGTCTACAAACTTTTGCCTGTTTTTTTTTTTTTTTTTTTTTATTCTTTCCATTTGCACAACTAAGAGATAGTTTAAATTTCAAGACTGATAAAACTATTTGAATACTGTTGCATTTACAGGAGACTAAGCAATTTCTCACAATGCCAAATCATGCAAGAGGTCACGAGGAGAACAGAAAAATTGTTCAACCTGCCTTAAAAAGTATACCAGGCAAATAACTTCATTCCAAGCGGAGCGTTTGTCAAAAATCTATGGCATCAACTTAGACTTGGGTGATGGAAGAGTGTCTCAAGGAGTATGTGATACATGCCGGACAATCATGAAGAAGCGAGATGAAGGCAAAGAAGTTGTTGAAATGATTGCAAGCAAAACAGCTTCACCAAAAGGCACTGTAAGGCTATCAAAACCATCTGGAGGACCACCTCTTCCTGTGACTCCTGGTACTTTATTTAATAATGAATACCTCAAGTAATGTTAAATTGACACGACAAATATTTTTATTCAAGAAGCATTTTTCTCCTCAATAATTTAGTAATTGGAAAAATGTTTTGTAAGCCAATTTGTAATGACAGGGCTAAGTGGAGATAGACCAAAAACCATCTCTCCTGCTTTGAAGACACAAGACATGGTCAATGTTCAGCTCAACACTGGTTTATCTAATGTGGGAATGATGAAATTGACAAGAGTAGTAAACCAGACTTCAGGCACAAAGCTTGTTGAGCCGAATTTCAACAAACATTTTCTGGCTGCCGGTCGAAAACTGAGTGATTTTTTTACCCACTCAAATATAAAAATGCAAAAGATGAAACTTGTTCAGATTACACTGTTGCCCACTGTAAAAACATCACTGACCTTATCCGCACAATCAGCACATCTCGAAATGTTTCAACTAAGCGAATTATAAAAATCAGAATCAATGGTGGCAAGGGATTTCTGAAGTTTTGTTTGGGAGCCATCGACAGAGCCACAAAAGAGTCCCTACCTCAAAAGCGTCTCTTGACTGACAGGCTTGCAAAAGATACAGGTGTAAAGTGCCAGATGCTTGTGACAGTTGCAGATGAGCTTCCCGAGACTTATGAAAATGTCCGCCAAATTTGGTTGCTCATTCAAGTTGATAGAGTGAAGGCCATTGTTGCTTGTGACTTGAAACTGGCCAACATTCTCTGTGGGCTTCAAGATCACTCAAGCTCTCACCCTTGCTCTTGGTGTAGCGTTGATTTCACAAATCTAGAGAAGGCTGGAGCCTTAAGAATACTTGGGTCACTCAGAGAGAGCTATAAAAGTTCTTGAGTGCAAAGAGCATTCTTGCCAAGGCAAAACACACCGGAAATGTTGTCCGTCCACCTATCCTCATTGAAGCCGATGATACTCTCATTACAGACATTTTGCCTCCACTGGAATTGCATCTTTTGCTTGGAGTTGTTAACCACATTTTTCAGAAGATGAAAAGTGTACGGCCCAATGCCGAAAAATGGCCAACTTCTCTTAACATGAAACTGAGCCCATGAAACATTAAAATGGAGGGATGTTTGAAATAAACGATTGTCGCAAACTTCTTCGGAATGTGGATAGGCTTCAACAGTTGGCAGAAGCTGAGTCGGCTTTCCAAGTTTTTAGATTCATCGAAGCGCTTAGGAAGTTTGATGCTTTAGTGAAAAGCTGCTTTGAATCAGACCTTGAGGATGACTTTTTTGACAAAATCCAACAATTTCAAGACTCATATCTTGCCATCCCGAATGCTATTGTCACACCCCAGATCCATATGGTATTTCACCACATCAAAGACTTTGTGAACCGCCACATGTCACCACTTGGAATTTACAACGAATAGTTATTTGAAGCAGCTCATCAAGACTTTTCTCATCATTGGTAACAATACAAACGACTCCCATCTCATCCAGAATACGCCCTTAGACTTAAAAACAACCTTGTGGACTACAGCAGCAAGCACCTTTAATAGTCTTACTCTGCCAAAAATGCCACATTTTATAATTCTAAAATTATAAAATGTGGCATTAACTATTTCAGGTGACTTACCTGATTAAAATTCAAGTTTTATTGCATCTAAAAGTTTTTTTCAGCTTTGAACCTTTACTAAAGACCCAAGGTGCATGAAGAGGAAGCCTTAAAATTAACTTATTGGGCAAAACCCCTTCAATTTGTGTTATGTGTGCATGAATTCCATTATATTTTACAATCTAACTTTATTTTTTAGTTTTTCATGCAAAAAAAGCCATGGTTACTTATAGCTTTTCCATTTTGAACCTATACTAATGCATAGAAAATGTACACAAAAAAGGCCTATTTTTTAAAAATCTAAAAACTGACCTAAAAGTTGCAATTTTTTGTTATTTTTCAATAGGCTCTATAATTTTTTATATTGATTGGTGCTCAGGGTAGCAAAAAATGCAAAATGGACACCTCAGTTTGTCATTTTCATTGAAAATTGATTTGCCTATTTTATAAGGAAATTTTGGGGCTCGAAATGATTTTGTAGCCACAGTTTTTTAGCTAATGGTCTAATTCCGAAACTCTAATAACAAAAGTTGTTGCCTATTGCCTATAGAGTATACATACAAAAATTCAGGGCAAAATTTTTTTACCAAAACTAAAAACTTTTGGTACCAACACTGTGAAAATGTATGGTTTTGCAAAACGTTTTGGCCTATAACTTTATAACCAAGCAAGATATCTGCATGAAATTTTATACATTGATAGCCATACTATATAAGTACAACAGCATAAAATTTCATGAAGTTCCAATGACCCATTTCAATTTTATGGCTTGTTTAGTAAATAATCGAAACAGTAAAGAAATTGGGAAAGTTTCAACTTAAAATTGATTTTTTTTTCTCGGACATAATAGATGGATTTCAAAACTCCCATTTCTGGACACCTACATGTGTCCATGATCACCCCATATAGGTGGCTTTTTCGGGTTAGCTAGAAGGGCGCTATCCCCAAAAATATCAACTGTGAGCAGGACATCCACATGCATCCCAGAAGACCCAGAGGTGGCTCCAGGAGAACCTATCAAAACACTGGTCAAAAGATTTCTGGCCTTCTGGATCTCCAGATTTGTTACCTTGATTATTCAATCTGGGCATATGTGGAATCAAGGGTTGTTAACATCCCCACAACAGTGTCAACTCTCTGAAGGCTGCTATCAAGAAGGAGTAGGACAAGATGCCCAAGGACTTTATCCAGACCACCTGTTCCAAGTTCAGGAGTCGAATTTAAGCTGTAATTGATGCTGAGGGAGGACATGTTAAATGAAAATGTGTTAATTGTAATTCTAAACACTTTTTATTAAACGTTTTTTTGGCTTCAAGTTTTCATTCTGCATTATTTCTTGACAACAAACTAGTTTTTTTACGAAATTTGCAGCTGCATACGGTAAGTAGCTGTGGTATAGAAGCACTTGTTAATTAATCGATATTGAATAAGTGTTTCATTTGATGTTCTTACAGAAAGAACTTTTCAGAAAGAACTTTTCAGAAAGAACTGAAATATTTTTTTTTTTTCCAGCTGTTGATGGATGCACTAATTTTAAGTGTGCTTTATATATGGTGCCAAATTAACAAAGACACAATTGTTTCTTTTTGGTTTGGAACTCAATTCAAGGTTTAATTTAATTTGTTTCTCAAATAAGTTAAGTGGCAGTGTGAGTTATAGATTGTTTTAAAAGTTATTGATGAGACTGCCATCTTTGCTACTTTGCTGTGATTGACAACATTAAATATTGAATACTTTTTATTTGTTTAGGCCATGTACTTACCTTGGGTTTTAGCAGCATTTAATATGATTCTCGGTCAAGGGTAATGCTACTAAATTTTTATTTAGATTTGTTTTGATATTTTGTTTTTTATTTTTATTTTTCTCCAATATTTTCTCCAAATAGGGGTCTTATGGAAATCATTGGAATCTTTGTCGGCCATTTGTATTTTTTTCTCATGTTTAAATACCCGCAAGATTTCGGAGGAAGAAGGTTTATTACTACACCCTCTTTATTGTAAGTGACAAAAATTTTATGGTAAAAATCGGTAATGAGAATATGAATGTTGATACTAATTAATTTCTTGACAGATATAATTACTTTGTACACTACTATTATTTTTTTTTCAACGAAATTTATTACCTTAAAAATCTTGTTGATACTGAATATGTTCTTTTTTTTTTTTCATCTTAGTTATAAGTACTTGCCCAATCGCCGAGGTGGGGTTGCTGGTTTCGGACAGGCACCTATGGGTCGCAGAAATGAAAATGGTGGTAATGGTGGTGGTCCCATGTTTCCAGGAGGAGGAAACCGATTGGGTGGAAATTGAAAAACTTTCTTAAGATTTTAAGGAATTGGTGAATGATGTTTGCTTTTCTTTTCTTTTTTTTTTTTTGCAAGGACCATCACTGTACTTATATCGTAAAATTGAAAAACACCGTGGAGATTTATATTTCTGTGTTATAAATTATGATTGGTGTTTTTCTTATCACACATTAATGGAATGAAAAATAACTTATGGTAAAAATAACTGTTCATTGTGTAAGCTTAGTGTCCGACAAAAAAAAAGCTTAGATAGACATTCAAGAGAACTCAACTAAATTTCTACAACTGATATAGAAAAAAATAAACAAAAAATTTTTATTTGGTGCATTGATTCTTAGATGACGAAAATTTGAGAATTTTTATTGAAATAACGAAATAATACTTTGTGATCAAAAGCCGTGGCTTCACCACAAACTAATACTTTGTGGTGAAGCCACGGCTTTTGATCACTGCCTTGCACCGAAGAGGCATACTCTCAACAAGTGATTGTAAGAGTTCCCCAGAAATGTTCTTCCATTGATTTTGAAGAATTTGAAACAACTCTTCTTCATTTTTTGGAACTCTTGTCTTGATTCCATGATCCAATATACTCGAGAGTTTCTCGATAGGGTTCAGATCAGGACTTTGAGCTGGCCAAGAAAGAACCACTAATTTTTTGTTCTTCAAATAATTTTTCACATTGTTTGCCGTATGTTTCGGGTCATTATCTTGCTGAAAGGCCCAACTTTTATCTTTAAAGAGCTCATTTGCACTAGGTATCAGTTGATGAATTAAGATTTGTTTGTACATTTTACTGTCCATAATACCAGGAATTTTATACAAACGACCAACACCCGATGAAGTAAAACATCCCCATACATTCACTTTTTTATCGTGCTTTACTGTTGGCTGTGTTACTAATGGATCGTAACGTTCATTATGTAACCGCCAAACACGCGACCGTCCACTGAAGCGCATACAAAATGGTGACTCATCACTCCATAAAACATTTTTCCATTGTTCGATTGTTCAATTCTGATATTGCTTTGCCCATCGAAGTCTTTTTTTCCGGTTACTTTCAGAAATAAATGGTTTTTTAACGTTCCAGTAAGATTTAAATTTCCCTATAGAATGGATCCTTCGAAGAACCGTCCCACAGTGGGACGAAATCCTGATTTTGTGGCCAAAATTTCCAAATTACCTACATAAGGGTTTTCGAGGTCGCTGATTACGAATCTGAAGTCAGATTTAAAAAATTCAAAATAGCGGCTCCAATATGGCGGCCAAAACTGTTCATACGTTGAAAATATGAAATCTCATGTAGTTTGGTTTTCGAAGTCATTGCTAATGATTCAGGAGTTAAATTAGAGCAAAAATATTGTAAAATTATTTCCAAATTTATACTATTAATAAAAAAACAAAAATTTGTAATTTTAGTTTTATTTTTTTTTTTAAATTGGTAAAAGATTAAGTCACATATATGTAAAAAAATTGTTTCTTTAATCCTAGTAACAAAAATCACGTATGTCATATTCATCAATGTTCGAATTATTCGATTCGGAATCTGATGTTGAACCACTTGTATCTAAATCGAAATCGTTCCTTGTCTCTTGTCTGGTGACTTCAGGTTGTTTTAAGAATTGTATAGCTTCTTGATGTAGAGATTTTACCGGTCTCTGGGGCAATTTCCTGATGCTCGAGATAAATTGATCTGATGTTAATAAGAGCCTATTAAAAATGTCTCTCATATTCGATTCTCTTGAGCATTTTCTTGAATGATGTAATCTGAAGTTTTTAATGTCGTTATTGCGTGACTCTTGGGCATCTTCAAAAATTTGTCCAATCGGTAAAAGGGCATATTTTACAATATCTGCTCCATGGATCAGCAATTTATGTACAGATGTAGGCATGTAATACCACGGATATAAAGCAACAAATAAATGGGCAGTATTTACACAATAGTTTTTGAATTTTTCATCATCTCTATCAAACCCGCTCAAAAGTACCTGTAAAATAACATGAAATCGGTGAATTAATTTTTCATCGACTCCGTTTATTTCAGCAGATATAGCAGCATTTTGAAAAAAGCGGCGCGCTGTATTTCCATCGTTAGAGCTTCCATACCTAGACTTTGGATATGGAAGCTCTAACGATCAACGATAAACCCCAGTTTTATCGTAAATTGAGTCTGCATTTCTTCCTTACGTATTTTCACATTCTTTTTATCTTCCACTCGAAGAGCTTGCCACTTTTTAGTTGTTAGCTTATACGACAGATACAAACAGCACTCGAAAAAACGAATCCATGCATGCAATGTAGATATACCAAATCTTAAATTATCTGTAGTAATGTCCATCTTTATAACGTTGTTGATGTCATTAAATTCTTTAGAGAAAGCTTTGCACAGGAAGCAACGTTGTGCAGAAGTGGTACCAGTTACAGCAATACAGACTTTACCGTCTATCATCGTAAACGACATACAATAAGTTACTGAAATTGATTTTCCATTTTGTTCATTAGCATATGGTGCAAGACCCTCAATCTGCAGTTCAATGTCGGTAACTTCTTTCAATGTTGACTATACATCTTATGTACAAACTGCAACCATATTGGTCTGCAGAATCGCGGAGATGATGGTCTAGGATTTTTCCACACAATAGTTGCTTCACCCGTCTCGTGGTTGTTGTGTATTAATTGTAAAGGTACAAGAAAAGTATAAAAAATGCTTTCATCAAATTTTCCAGTCTCAGTAAGTTTTTGTTTATAAACACTTTGACCGCCGCTTCCATCACATCCCCATTTACAGTAAAGTACTAATTTTTGCAGAATTTCTGGATTTAGAGTATTAATGACATCAGCCTGAAGTTGTATAATTCTAGATGTGGTATGATCAAGTAAAGCCTGTAGTTCAATTTGTGCGCACGACTCACTAACAGTTGTGTACACAACTGATGGATAACAAAGTTTTTTTGTTTTTTCTACTTCAAGGTATGATGGGTATAATTTGTATTTATGTGCTCTAGCTACATTTCTTGATAGTTGATAAGAGTGCTTTGATTTTCCTTTCTCGATCACTAAAGAAAGTGCTTCATCTGGGGTTAAAGGTACTTCATTTTGTGAACTAACAGCGGATATATATTTTGAGGCTCTTGTTGGGGTTGTTAACGTGACATCTTTAACAACTTGAGCAGCATGTACTTAACCGAAAGTCCTTAAACTCATTTGAGCAGCATATGCCAATTCTTCTGTAGAAAAAGTAGAACGTACTTCTTGAGTCTTTCACCTCTTTGATCTTTCACTAGATGAAGCAAAGGATTGCGAAGGTCGCCCACATTTTCCTTTTTTATTATCATTCTTTACAATCTTCTCAGGTGTTGTGCATTCAGTATTGGATAATTTTGAAAATTGTACGGTGCCATTCAACCATTCTTCATTTTTTTTCAGAAAAAAAATTTTCCCATCTTCCTGCTGCTCTCCATCTCGATCGAAAATTTGAAAATAACCGTAATAATGACATTTCATCCTCGCTTACTTGTATCACATGTTCCGTTTTTTGAAAGTTGTATCTGTCAAAACATCAATGATGAATTTATATTCATCATTGATGAATATAAATTATATTTTATGAATATATTTTAAACTGTCTTTCACCATAAAGAATATATCTTTTCTTGAAAATTCCATATTTGAAGATTTGGAAGACACTGTAAAAAAAACAGTTATAACTGCTGAGAGTTCTTTGAGGACAATTTTATAAAACGTTGAGATTATCATAAAACGGAATGAGAAGTAACTTGTAAAGCATATATTTAAAATAAAAAATTATTGCATTAAAATCTAATTAGTGTCATTAAATAATGTTAATTCACTAATTTCCATGACCATTTTCAGACATTAATCTATGTTAATAGATTAATGTCGTACCACGCATTCCTCCATAAAAACTAGTCTCACTATTAAAATGGCACTCAATGGCAGCCAGTTTTTTAATATGTTATATTTAACACTATACACTATCAGTTCCTTGTCAAAAGAAGGTGGATAACCGCGGTTAAATTTTTAAAACGACATTAGAAAATCGATTTTAGATAAAAAATTTACAATTTTTTATGTTTAATTGTCGCGCGATTTAAATATGAAAAAAATTGAAATTAGCAATAACAGTGCGTAACAATATATTCTACTTGCCTCCAGAAAGTGATTCCATTTTGCCGAATTCCAATTGAAATAGTTTCTTCAGTTTAACAACACTTTAAAACAGGCAAGAATTTTTCTACGTGTCCGCTTGTTTAGTGCGTACCGAACGGAGGCTAAATGTTAACTGACGTCCAGGCCACCCTAGAGCAGGTATATACCTGCCCTCTCTGGCAGTTGTTTTACGCCTTCTTCCGCTCCCTTCTTTGCGTTTAAAACTTCCCGTCAAATAATACTTGAACAAAAAAAATCTTCGAATTGTAGTGCACCATCGATTCAATTTTTTTCCAATTTCATGATCAGTGTATCCACTTTCATGCCATGCCGCAATTTGGCCCTTTTCAAACTCAGTGAGTTGTTTTCTTATCTTTTTTTAAGTTGTCTGGCGCATTGTTTGACTTGGGTGCTTTGATAGAAAAAGCGACAATTGAAGCAAGAAAAATAATTTAGGATTACGTTTTCGCTCACAATAAATATTTTTTTTCACAACTCGCCAAAAATTTGTCAGGAATTCGATATGTCAAGCTCTAATTGACAAATAGTAAAATGACGTAAACATGTGGTTGTAGTTTGCCCAAAGATATTCCTAGAATACTAAAGATACACTATTGAAATGAATTATTTCTTCCTGAAATAGTATTAAAAAATATATATATTGTAAAGAATATTTGATTGTCATTCTTTTTTGTTGTAATTTTTTGAGAGTTTACCTAAGCTTTTTTTTTGTCGGACACTGTATGATTGAGTGCTTCTTTATTATTGAAATCTACTATATCAATAAAAAAGTCTTTATCAAAAAATTAAATGCAAAAAGCATAATAAAACTTGACCCTGGAATATTGCAATAAACTATTATTTTGTTTCTGCACTTAACTGTGTTACAGTCCTAAAGTATAAAACAATAAATAGGTATTATATTTTTTCCATTGTCATCACTTAATTTGCTTAATAGAGAGATAGGAAGTTTTTTGACCAGCTGACCCGACCTCAAAAAACTCTCCTTGGCCTTTAAGGTTGCTTTTTCTGCACCTTTAATTTAGTGCATGCTAAAATGTTAGTGATGGCTTCAGCAATAACTGTCAGTGCTTTGGAATTTATTGAATTTGAAAAATATTCATAAATTGAACAAAAATCAACAAGTATACATTTCAACTAGAAGTTTCACTTATAACTTCATTTTAATGAAAAAAGGGAAAAGAAAAAATTTTCACTGCTGTTTTTTGGTTGGGAGAATTAAATTCACTTAAAAAAAAATGCAAAAGTAAAGTAAAAAAATTTTGTCATTTTTGTTTTTGTTTCAAACCACATCTTCCGTGGAAATCAGAATCCAAACATTCATCCCTGTTATCCGCTATTACTTTAAGAGCTGTCTTGACCAGGGCTGCGGAGTCGGATTCGGAGCTCATTTTGCCTGGAGTTAGAGTCAAAAAATTGTACCGATTCCGACTCCAGCTTAAAAAAAATCTTTCAAAGTTTCATAATTTTCATTTGGATTTTACAGATGTTACTCATTAAAATATTTTATGTTCTGTCAGTCTAAAGCACAAGTGTCAAACTCTAGCCCTCCCAGTTGCAACAAAACTACAAGTCCCATGATGCTCTGATAGTTGTAGGATATCCAGATATAATGGGAATTGTACTTTGAAACAACTGGATGGCAAGGAGTTTGACATGTTAGTTTAAGGCCTTTAAAACAGTGATAAGAGGGTATTTTGCTGCTTATCACTGAGAATAATAAATCACCTCCGCTGTGCTCTCCTCTACCATTCCTTAGACTAGATAACTTCATGATGCCCCAATCCCCTGCTTAAACATCACTGACACTGTAATGTATATTCTTAGTAGAAAGCTAGGCGTGCCACCACCAAGCACAAAAGAGCTACTTCACAAAACCGAAAGACTGTAAGTATTCAATTAACTTTGTTTCTCCGGAGAGAGAGAGAGCATTAAAAAATTAGTGAATGAAAAAGCTGTTAAACAAAAAAAAGATTTTAAGAATCTCTCAAGGGACGCTCTGTATGTCTTAACAGAGTGAACTATTCTGCAATCAATGTCCGATTTGTTTTTGAAAAAAATGAATTAGTTACCTTGACATTGGCAGTAAAAGACAATAAAACTAATTACACCAGCGAATTTATCCAGGTCTTGGTGGAAAATTTTCTTCAAGAATATGAACTTAAAGAAGAAGAAATTCTTTCTGTCCGACTGACAATGTTTCAAACATGTTTATTGCATAACAAAAGTTCAAAAAAGTTGTTTGTTCAGAAATTGTTTTCTAATAAATATTGTTTAAAGCACTAAGTGGTTGGATTATTTGTATCATAGAGATGAAATAGCCAATGTTAACATTTAACAACAGTAAATTTGTTGTTTCAAATTAGTTACTTATGAAGGAGTCGGGAGTCGGAGTTGGAGTCGATCCATGATAAAATCAAGAAGTCGAAGTCGGAGTCGGAACAGCGGCTCCACAGCCCTGGCCTTGACACTTTAATAACCCTTTAAAATCTCTTAACTGCAACCAGCTTTTGAATTCTGCCGTTATTTAGCCTATTTTTAAATTTGGTGCGAGTTGATCATTATATAAACCAACTCCAGTTAGATGAGGCAGGGGAAGGTAGAGTAAAGATGTTTATTAGTACAAAAAAAAAAGCCATACATTGCAGATCTTCTTTTAATTTTCAAAAATTATTTAAAGTATCAGGTATGGCGGAATCAAGTGAAGTCTGTGTTCTAAAATTTGTTAATTCAAATGGGAAAACTAATCAGCATTTCTAGCGGGGAAAAATTTTTTATGATACAGCCTTCCCGTTGGCAAAAGCAACATTTGAAAATGAATAATACTTTTTCAAGCAGGATGGTGCCGCCAGCCACACTGCAAGGGGCACCAAGACCTTCTGCAAAAGGAATTTTCATGATTTCGTATCTAAGAAAGAATGGCCAGCTGCATCTCCAGACATTAGTTCCTGCAATTTTCTTTTATAAGTATGGTTAAAGCAACTTACATACTTCAAAGAATTTCAATTGTTGAAGACTGCTATATTGCGTTCGTGGCAAAACCTTAATCAAGACGTCATCGTATCGGTGTGTGTTGGCTCATTTTCAAAGAGATTGAATTTATTGGTTTAAGAAAAAGATGGTATGATGGAACGCATGCTTTGACTTATTCATGCACTATATTGTTCTTGTATTTTTAACAAAGGTTTGTTACTCATTGTCATTCTCTTGTGGTTAGCAAAAAAGTCGGTGTAACTATAACTGCATCACCCTGTGCTAATCAATTAAACCCATCCATAAGAACAGATGCCATTTCTCTGGCATCGATCATCATCTACGGCTAAAGTGGTCTGCCAGACAGTCCATTTGCAACAAGTATTTAACAGTTTGCAATGCAATAAACACAGAGTGAAGAAACAAACGTGCCTCTAGATCGCCTAAACAGTTCTCCAAAGCAGTTTCTTTGTTATAAACTGAATAACTGGTTCGGCTATTCATTGAAACATACATCAAACCATCCTTAAGCGACTTATTGATAAAAAGAAAGCTATTGGCTGAACCATTCATGTTACATGGGGCTGATTATCTAGCTATTCCTGTTATTATATTCCTTTAGGAGAGTTATTTTGATAAAATGAGTAAATCTATACCGCAGTCTAACCGTAACATTTGTTTAAATTCAAAAACTTTAGATAACAATTTAAAAAATATTTTTGTGGGACTCTTTTAAAAGACAAAATGAATTCACTTAACAAGTTATTGCCGTGAACTTGCTCTAGTGATTTTAATCAGCATTGTTTTCTTTTAGTTTTAATTAGCTTTTCTATTACTTATTGTGTTTTATTATTTATTGTGTTTTATTATTTATTGTGTTTTATTATTACTTATTGTGTTTTATTATTACTTATTGTGTTTTATTATTATTTATTGTGTTTTTTAACTTTTAACTAATTTAAATTGTTTTTATTTAAATGAATAAAAATTGATTGAGATTTATCTTTATATTAATTGATTTATCTTTTAATAAGCTTGTTTAAAAATCACGTTTAAAAAGTTTTGTACTTCCCTCTCTGAGTTTTTAAAAAACGACTACTCCATTAAATGATTTCTCTAACTCCATTAACTATATACTAAATGAGAGCATGCTTGTGAAGCTAACCATAAACAGGTCATTATAATCAACATAATAAATAAGACTATAATTACTATCGGATAATGATTTACAGGATCATGTTCGCTTAAAACCCTTTCTCTGACAGCTATGTCACTACATTTTCCTTCTTTTATGTAAGAACAATTTAGCTCACTTTTCCAATTCTTATACAAAATGTTCAAGTAGCTCTTGGGATCTCGGGGCACGTAAGTCCACACGTTATCAAAGCTCACATAGCGCTCTGGAAAAAGATTTTCTAACGGTTGAAATTTCCATTCCGAATGTGGTATGCTTACTACAGGACTTGTTCCGCTTCTTCTTATAACTTCGAAGGGCCATACATCAATAGTATTTTGATTGATTGCGCTATAACTTATCCATAGATTTTTACCATTATCCATGAAAACTGATTTGTGCCCATGTCTTACTTCCAGTTCTTTTAAAATAGTATGGAATGATGAAGTATTCCAAAACACTGCATCAACAATCACATCAATGTCTCGATCGTAAGGTATCATTTTACCGTTTCGCGCCCATCCTAAGACGGCTCCGAATGCCAACATATGGGACACATGTAGTCTTTGCAACTCTTGTGAGAAGTGATTTAACAACTCTAGCAGCTTTTCTCTGCAACAGGGTGGAGTGTTCACTCTTTTATTGACGATGAAGTTGAAGTGTGCGCTTTCGTTGCATTGAACTGTATGTTTAGTGCACCCACGGTTTTCGATTGTGTCGTTTATATGTATGATACGCTTAACAGTGTTACCTAAGCAATAGATGCAAAAAGTTTTTTTAATAACAAAAGCTTAATAGCAATTAATAAGAAAAACACGTCTCAAAAAAATCTTAATTGTCCCACCTTTTAACAACTCTTCAGAAATCTTTTTGCACTTTTCGTCTTCAATGGTCTCGTTTAACTTTCGATATTGCAACGTCCACTCAGACACATCATAGACGAAGCTTTTGCAAACTCTGCTCTCATTAACTGGTGTAAATTCTTCGAGCTCTAGTTTTTGAATTCTAGACAAAGGCCGTTCTTGTATTTTTGCATGAGAAAATGTTAAGACTGGATTATAAGTTGTTAGAAGTTGCAAAAAATAAAGTATACAACCCAATAAAAGTGTACAAAATAAAATACGGTATAAACTTTTGGTTTGGTATTTCATTTCTAATATAGAACTATAAACCATTTATCCTTGTAAAAATAACACCAAAATTATTTTTTTTTTTTCGAACAACGTTTCCTCGTTTGAATTTTCAAACTGTAACATGAAATGCATAATAAGATCTAGTATTATATTCGCAGCATCAAATATCAAAGCACAATATTTGTACAAAATCTCATTACTCTTATCAACAGGAATAAAACTATAGAATTAGTGACAGAGAAACATTGTTTAAATAGAAGTCTCGAATGTGTCAGTGGCTACTCTAACAATATGGTTTCATTAACGGGTTGTTTTATGATGCAATCGCACAGGGCATGGCTTTTTTCTGAAAGTTTTATAAAAATCTTTAATAAGAATATTGTTTTTTATATAGCAGCGCCATAGCAATTATATATGCTTTTTATTAAATGTTATGATTTGCGAGCCGTTTTATCTTTTGATTGTATACAACAAGAGCAACTGCAAAAGCATGATAGTTTGCGTTTGATTGGGTTGATCTGTGTTACAATATCAGATAAATGTGCTAATATGAAAATAATATCATGAGAATGTTATGATTTCAGAATGACGGTATGCAAAAAAAACAATTCTGTTTACAACCATTTGGAATTTATCTGTCGCTGCCAAATAAATCATAACGGATCATCAGTTGCAATTGAATCGGCTGGGGCACAGACATTTTCAAATGCTCTTTTTTTAAAAAAAAACATTTATTTTCAAAAAATTTTTGGGCGATGGTGTTACAAGTTTTTTTGCTGATGTATTAAAAGTTAGCTCATACACCCATGTAAGACGTAACACCAACTTAGTTAGAATAGTTTGCTCATGTTCAAAAAAAGTTCAAATGCTCGTTTGTGTACCATTGTAAAATCTAAAAAAGGTACTAAACACCCCCGTCAGGCTGAGGTGAACATAACCAAACTTAATGAACTCAATTAGTGAACGGAAACTTTCGGCTTCGGCCGAAGTTTCGGCCGAAACCGAAATTTCGGCCGAAGCCGAAATTTCTGCTTCAACAATTTTTTACTTTTCCTGTTTCGGCCGAAATTTCGGTTCAAACTACTACTGAAATGAACCGAAACTTTTATAAGATTTCGGTGTTTTTGTTGTCTAATCCAAAACTTCAATCACTTAGCGGACTTCACATTTAAGAAGTCGGCACCCACAGCTTACTCTAAAAAATCTCCCAACTGAAAAAGTAATACTCACAACTACCGAAAATCCTGAATACCAAGATTGTCGGTAGTTGTGAGCATTACTAATAATCCGACAAGTCTTCATACCAGCAACTACAGATTTTTAAATATCTTACCTATGACTTCAATGAATTCCTCACATGTTGTTGCAAACGATATACATACATACATACATACATACATACATACATACATACATACATACATACATACATACATACATACATACATACATACATACATACATACATACATACATACATACATACATACATACATACATACATACATACATACATACATACATACATACATACATACATACATACATACATACATACATACATACATACAAACATACATACATACATACATATAAATATATATTATATATAAATATATATATATATATATATTTATATATATATATATACATATATATATATATATATATATATATATATATATATATATATATATATATATATATATATATATATATATATATATATATATATATAAGACGTTAATTCAAAAAGTTCGCCAACAATTGTTGTAAAAAAATGTAAACCAGTTGTCTCTCCCAAGTTGTCCTTAAAAAATGTGAGTTTTTTATACTAAGAAAAGTAGGGTAACAATTTGCACCCCTTAATCAAAAGATCCTCAAATATAGACGTCCAGCAATCTAGAAGATTTTTTATCAGGTTCAGACTTGATACCCATGATAGCATCGTCCATCAACTTCTTGAAGGTTGCAGGGTCATTGACTGAAGCCTTTTGATTAAAAAGCTCCACAAAACTCTTGAAGGCTGAGAGATGAGTCAATTTAAAGGCTGGGGGATTTGCCATTTCAAAGGCTGAACTTAAAATTAAAAAAAAAAGAAATTAATCTTTAAGTTTTTATTGAAACTTTCCAAAATGAAACGCATTTTATTGAAAACAGAACTTAAGTCCCTCACTGAACTTAATGTTGAAATAAATCATTTCCAGGTGGTGTTGGGTGTTTAGGTGATACCTAGCTTTAGATGTTGATGACTGTTGCATTTTTGACCACATTTCTGCACACAGCCAGAGAATAATTAGACTCTGGCACAACTTCTTCGTCAAAAAAAACCCCAAAGGACATTGTTAGATTTTGGCATCTTGATTTTTTTAAACAAAGAACTTTATTTTAAGGATCTAAAAACAAAGTAATTCGTCACTATGAGATCCTAAAATAGAATGATATGCATAATTTAGAAGGACATGCATAATTATGACTTTATGCGATATCCTGGACTGCAGGATTCATTTTTAAAATTACACATTTTTGAGCGAAAACTAATTTATCGTAAAAAAATAAAACATTTTTAAAAGTGAAATTAACTTTTTGTAGCAAAAAAATAAAACAAAGCCGATGAAACAAGAAAGTTCTCTGACAATGCTTAACTTAGTTGACCATGGCCAAACTTTTATTAAACTTTACTATACTTTACTTCTTTAGGACCATAATTTTAATTTCATTTACATTTGATTAAGCATTTTGATTGTGTTCAATAACACAAATAAGTGAAAAAACACACGGGTTTTACAATTATAAAAAAGCGTATGAAAAAAGTAAATGTGAAATAGTAAATAAGTCTTTTTTTTTTTCTGTGAATGTATTCATGAATTTTTAATTGTATTGGTATTTTGTTTACTACATGCTTAAAAAATTGTGGTTTCAAAGAATATGTTTAGCTTTCCATTAAATAAAAAAATTTTAAAACCACAAAAGAAAAAATATGTTTGGTAAAAATAATGCATAAGGATTGGAAAAACCTAAATAGAAGCCACATTGATTAGCAAAAGAATTGCAAACACATCCCATTAATTATTTCATTTAACGGTTCTCTTAAGCAAAATTAATTAAACGAAAGTCTAGTGGCGTAAGAAAGGAGGGTTTCGAACCCTCCTTTCTTACGCCACTAAAAAACTGATAAGAAAACTTGTTGTTTTCAATATTCAACATGGCTTCTCATTTAAAAAAGTCTTAATTTGGGAAGCTATACGTAGTTGTGGCAAAAAAGCAGCCCCTTTTATTAGTGAGTCCATACTTACAATTCAAATATATGTTAAAGAGTGACAAAAACGTCTTTTACCTTTCTCTAAATCACATGATAATGGAGGTTGTGCTCTGGTCTGACTAGACTTCATGTCATACAGGGTGGGCCAAAGAAGACCTACTAATGTAAAACCGAAATAACTTTTTAATTTTTTGATATATTTATTTTTCTCTTTTTTTTAGGTTGTAATTGAATTCTTGGAGATTCATTATGGAACCATACAACGAAACAAAATAGCGCGTTAAAATTATCGAGTTTTTCTATTCTTGTCAACGATCGATTGTTTTGACGCAGCGTAAATATCGGCAACATTTTAATTCCAGAAAAACTCCCATAGCCTTCATGATTAGGAGTTTAGTTGGTCGTTTTGAGGAACTGGGTTCAGTGGCCGACCGTCCTGGACGAGGTGCCCATCGTAATATTCGTTCTGAAGATAACATGGAAACTGTGCGGCAGAGTTTTGCAGATGATCCATCTGTCTCTATTCGCCGTCGTTATAACCGATTGGGCATTTCCAGAACAAGATTGCGTAGAATTTTAAAGTTGGATCTGAAGATGTACCCATACAAAATTCAAATTGTGCAAACACTACTACCGCAAGATCACTAACAACGACTACAATACGCTATTCGTTTTACACAATTAGCCACACAAATTGATTTTTTAAATAATGTTTTGATGTCGGATGAAGTGCATTTCCATTTAAATGGTTATGTCAAGAAACAAAACTGTAATTTTTGGGGCTCTAAAAATCCAAAGGCAATACACCAGCATCAATTGCACCCATCTAAATGTACTGTCTGGTGCGGTGTTATGGCCACTAGAGTTATCGGCCCATATTTCTTCAAGAATGAGGATGGAACGCCGGAATCGATTTCAGGAGCTTCTTACAGAACAATAATTGAAAACCTTTTGCGGCCAATGGTGGAGCAGAATCCTAATTTGTGGTTTCAACAAGATGGAGCAACTCCGCATACTGCTAGACAAACTATAGACCTGCTGCGTGAAATTTTTGGCGAACGTCTGATTTAAAAAAAATCAGATTTCCCTCGACCACCTCGTTTACCAGATTTGACTGCGCCCGACTATTTTTTATGGGAATATTTAAAAGACAAAGTGTATGTTAATAAACCAGAGACTATTAGACAGCTGAAGCAAAATATTCGAGACGAAATACTGAGCCTTCAACCAGAAACATTATGTGTTGTAATGGAAAACGAGTTAAAAAGAGCCAATCTCTGTATCGAGAAAAATGGTGGACATTTGTCTGATGTCATATTTAACACATAATTTCTATAAAATATAATTAATGTATAAAAAAAAATTAACCAAAATAAATGATTATTTCAAAAGTTATCTATGTTTAAAATTAGCAGTTCTTCTTTGGCCCACCCTGTAGTAAACTGGTTATGCAATGGTATGAAGAAAAAGATGTGAACTTTGTGCATAAAACAGCTCCAACTGCCCAAAATTGAGAGTTATTCAAAAGTACCAGGTAATCATTAAACGAAAAATGAAAAAAACAGATAAACTTTGCAGAAACATCAGAGATTTGCAAACTTCATAGAAAAAAGCATCAAGTACTTATGATTGAATCATAGGAATAAATTAATTTTTCTAAAATATTCTATCTTTACATTTTGATTCTTCATAATTGTATTCATCGAGTTAAACATAATTGTATTAATCGAGTTCTCTTTTTTGTTTCGCATTCTTCTGATTTTTTCAACAATTTACTAGTTTATTTCGAAAACGGACATATTCAAAAACTCTACTAAAATTCTTCAACTATGGCCAAAAAAAGGGCCAGTGTAGTGCGCAAAAGACATGAATATGAATTTGATGTGTTATTCCTTTCAAAAATAATTGTTTTTCATTTTTTTTAAGTTAAGTTTGCAATTTTAAAATTTTTTATTAAACAACATTTTAACGGTTTAAATCGAATTTTATGCTAAAAAGCCAAAAAAGTTGCAAAGAATGTTAAAGACGAAAAACGCGGAAAAAGCAGCTTCCGTTTTGAGAATTTTTTTTTCAACTATCCTTACCAATAATATCTTTTCTACAAAAAACTTTTAATGAAAAGTTTTAAAGCATTATTTTTCAATTATAGGAAGGCTTTTCAAAAATTATATGAGAAAAGCACTATTTTTTTTCAGAACACGTTTTTCAAACACTCATTTTGTTCAGAATATTTTTATTAAAACACATATAACCGCTGGCAAATGTTTATTTACTGTTTACTCCATCACACAATAAAATTCATTATAGCAAATAAATTTGCATGCAAAAAACAACTATCTACACACCAAATCTTATTTTAAGATCTTTTTTTGTAATGAAAATCTAATTAATGATTGGAATTTCGTTTGCCAAAAAAATGAAAGTCAAACCAAAAAATTTATCTCAAGTTTTATTTTGTACACTTTTATTGGGTTGTATGCATCTTTTTTTGCAATACCTAATAACTTTTAATTCACTAGCTTTATTTACTCATGGAAAACTACAAGAACGGCCTTTGTCTAGAATTCAAAAACCAGAGCTTAAAGAATTTACACCAGCTGATGAGAGCAGAGTTTGTAAAAGCTTCGTCTATGATGTGTCTGAATGGACGTTGCAATATCGAAAGTTAAACGAGACCGTTGAAGACGAAAAGTGCAAAAAGATTTCTGAAGAGTTGTTAAAAGGTGGGACGCTCAACATTTATTGAAACGTTTTAATTGCTATAAAGCTTTGTTATTAAAAAACCTCTTGCATTTATTGCTTAGGTAACACTGTTAAGCGTATCATACATATAAACGACACAATCGAAAACCGTGGGTGCACTAAACATACAGTTCAATGCAACGAAAGTGCACACTTCAACTTCATCATCAATAAAAGAGTGAACACTCCACCCTGTTGCAGAGAAAAGCTGCTAGAGTTGTTAAATCACTTCTCACAAGAGTTGCAAAGACTGCATGTGTCCCATATGTTGGCATTCGGATCTGTGTTAGGATGGGCACGAAACGGTAAAATGATACCTTACGATCGAGATATTGATTTGATTGTTGATGAAGTGTTTTGGAATACTTCATCATTCCATGCTATTTTAAAAGAACTGGAAGTAAGACATGGGCACAAATCAGTTTTCAGGGACGATGGCAAAAAGCTGTGGATAAGTTATAGCGCAATCAATCAAAACACAATTGATGTATGGCCCTTCAAAGTTATTAGAAGTAGCTTCAAAGTTATTAAAAGTAGGCCAAAAAGGTTAGCGGTAAGCATTCCACATTTCGAATGGAAATTGCAACCGTTAGAAAATCTTTTTCCAGAGCGCTATGTGAGTTTTGATGACGTATGGACTTACGTACCTCGAGATCCCAAGAGCTACTTGAACATTTTGTATAAGAATTGGAAACCTGAGCTGGATTGTTCCTATATAAAAGAAGGAAAATGCAGTAAAAGACCTTTTATAGATCCTGAGCCTAGAGTTAAAACTTTTCAGAGAGAAAGGTACAAAAAAAGAAAAGCAACTGCAATGTAGCTTTGGCAACTTTTCAAACTTTTTAAACGCGCTTTTATAAACAAGTAACGCTCTTTTTGTTTAATACTGCATATAAATTAAATATTTTGCTCCAACATTTCAACAAAATTTTGTGCTGCATCTTCATCATCATCTGTTGCAGTATAAGTAACATTAGATTCGCTAAACTATAGTGCTCCACACAATGGCGCTAGATCCAAAGGATCTACGGAGCGATGCTCTAAAAGCGCTAAACTATCATCAAAACACTTTATTTAATAACAAAAGCTAGAAGGTACTATAAGGTTTGTATAACTCTTTTAATCTAATGATTCTTGTAAATGAAGTGGGTTTAAACATCTAAGACAGATATTTTTACAATTCTTTTTTGTTGTTTGTGATGATATTAGGTTACTCATATCAGTAATCTGACAATAGTGATTTTTCTTTGATATCTTTGCGTCGTTAACTTCTTCTGAGGTGAATAAAAAATGAACACGCATCAGATGTTAACGTCAGCATCATATATTTTATTTGTTCTAATAACTCCTATCCTTCTTTATCATACACACTGATATTTTTGGATTTTGTTTTTCAAACTTGTCTAAAGATTTAACATTTGCAGGATAATCAATCCCAGTCTACTCAATAACAGATGCTCAATTTATTTCATTTTCATGGCTTTTAAGAAGCTCGTTCATTATCATGATCTTTAGAGTATTTGGCTCTTTTTACAAACCAAACGAAGGCTTTTTTATTCTCCTTTTTCATGTTGATTACAGCCTTTTTGGAACAGACAATCTTTTGCTATTGATCTTACACTTTTGAGAAAAGATTGCAGATCCTTATCTATTTCACCATTAATTCTTTGTACTGCATCGGTATCAATAATAAAAATATTTGCAAACTTTTTCAAAGCAGAGTTTTCATTTTTGATTGATAGCATTCATGAATTTCTCTCTAGTCTGACTTGTTTTTTGTGTATTTCTTTAATTTGTTTTTGAAATTGAAAATCATGGTTTTTTCTCTTTGCTTTTTTAATTTCCTGATCAACATCGTCTAGCTACTTACCCCAGTCAGTTCGAGTGTTTATTATCTGAGGTTTAGTCACTGAAGGTACCGCTTAAGGTATCACAGGTTCATCATCAAAAACAATCAAATCACATACCTCATTATTTAGAAAAACATTTGCATTTGATATAAGTTTAATCACCTCAGCCTTTTTTAAGTTTGAATAACTTTGTTACACCTAATTTTTAATGAAATTTTTTAGTACTTTTATAATTGGCCGTTTTTTTGGCTCTTATTGAGCTAACACCATCTATAAATTCAATCTCAGCTCATTTATGAAGCGCATTTTTCATATAAATTCAAGCTCAGCCTTCCTTAGTTATGAATATTCACTAAGACCTAAACTTTATAAAACAATTTGCAATTCTTTTACCGTTGGGATTTTTATTTTGTAAATGTTATTTTTATAAGCAACAAAGTTTCTTAAATCATTTTTCATTAAGTGTATTTAAATGGAATATTCGGATTTAAGTTCTTTTAATATATTTTTCTTACTTACAAATTTAAAAACTTTGAACAAGGAAAACTAAATTCTTCTCCAGTTTCTACAGACTTTAATGAGAAGGATTTTTGATTTTTTCTTCTATAACTAAGCCATGGATAAAACTTTGTCAAAATTTCTAAAAAATCTGAATTGTGTTCTTGCACCTCTAGTGCTCTGCACCGTGACGCTGAGAGCAATAGAACTCCGCTCGATTGTTCCAATGGGTCTAACAAATTTTGATTTATTACCAAGTCGATCATTTCTTTTTTATTTAAACATGGCCAACATTTGAATTTGTTGTGTAAAATTCATGTCATAATGACCAAATTTTTGTTGTGTAAAACTAATGTCATAATCAGCAGCAGAATGTTCAGCAGAATTTAGTCGAAAATATTTGTCAAGCTCACTTGATTAGGTATGGTAGGATTCTAAAGCTGATCATTATCTTCACCAATTTTAAATCCAACCAAAGCAAATCTAGATATCTTTGGTGATGACTCTACAGAGACTCTTCAAGTAAAATTAGCTGAAGAAGGTACATCCAGTTGTTCACACTGTCTCATCCTATAAGCAATAGGTAAGGTCAATTTGGGTACTATTGTTTTTAAAAATGTAAAGTTTTCTTTGGATGAAGGTGTCACCTCTGGTATCCATCATTAAATTCTATTCAGTGTTGCTTTTCCAGTAGCTGCTGCATTGTTTCTTACTACAGCACCATCATCAGACTTTCTTGTTGGTGTTAGAGTATGTTTAATAACATATACAACTTTATTACAATTATTAAATAATCCAAAAGATATTAAGTAAAGGTATTTTCAAACTAAACACACCCTTTGGATCAGAACCTCGAGTGGTGTAAGCTTGCCCGACAGCAAAACCATTATTAACTGCTATGGTTAATGGTGTTAATGTACCTTTATGTCATAACTGATTCAATCCATGAAACCTTGAAAAATCATCAGAAAATTTTAACAAACCAAGTTGTACTTTGGCCAGGATGATTTACCTCCTAGTCAGGGCCGGCTCAAGGGTATATGGCACCTGTGGCCATTTATCAATTGCCCCCCCCCCTCCGTATAAAAAAAATAAATCTTATTATGGACATTCATGGTGAACTTTCAATATCTATTTACAATTTAACCTTTCTTGCTTTTACAATAGCAAATGATTTAATCATATCTTCTAAGTCCAATTCTTTTGCAATTGCTTGTTCTACTGATATTGCCAGACCATCCATTCTATCCTGTGTCATTGTTGAGTGAATATACGTTTTGATTAACTTCATCTTGGAAAATGTGCAAAAAAACACGTTAATCTTGTACTAATTTTAGCTGAAGATAAGTGCGAAATAATGAGTAATTACCTCCAAACAAATGTCCAATATTAACCAGATCTATCGAAAGAAAAAAGAGGGGAACTTCTTGTGCTCTAGAGACTAAAATAAAGGCAATCAAGTTGATTACGGAGAAGACTCCTCCGAATCTAACTGTTCTGAGCGGAAGTCTGTGAACAAAATATGGTACAAACTACTAATCTACTGCAATATTAAATATAATCTACTTATATCAATATTCAAATGTCGAAAGAATAAACGTTATGCAGAAGTGATCCTCAAGAAAGACTCCGACGAGCAGAATTCCTTCAAGCTTGGCACGCAAGTTTCAATTCAAAGTATGTCGTTTTGACTGATTAGAGGATTTTTCACCATTTAGGAAATAGAAAACTCATTGAGGAAAAAGACCTTAATCAAGACGTCATCGTAAAAAACCTTAATCAAGACGTCATCGTATCGGTGTGTGTTGACTCATTTTCAAAGAGATTGAATTTATTGGTTTAAGAAAAAGATGGTATGATGGAACACATGCTTTAACTTATTCATGCACTATGTTGTTCTTGTATTTTTAACAAAGGTTTGTTACTCATTGTCATTCTCTTGTGGTTAGCAAACAAATCGGTGTAACTATAACTGCATCACCCTGTGCTAATCAAACAAACCCATTCATAAGAGCAGATGCCATTTCTCTGGTATGGATCATCATCTACGGCTAAAGTGGTCTGCCAGACAGTCCATTTGTAACAAGTATTTAACAATTTACCATGCGTTAAACACAGAGCGAAGAAACAAATCTGCCTTTAGATGGGTTAAACAGTTCCCCAAAGCAGTTTCTTTTTTATAAACTGAATAACTGGTTCGGCTTTTCATTGAAACATGTATCAAGCCATCCTTAAGCGACTTATTGATAAAAAGAAAGCTATTGGCTGAACCATTCAGCTTACATGGGGCTGATTATCTAGCTATTCATGTTATTATATTCCTTTAGGAGAGTTATTCTGATAAAATGAGTAAATCTATTCTGCCCATACTGCAGTCTAAACGTAACATTTGTTTAAATTCAAAAACTTTATATTTTTTGTTGTATTACTTTTAACTAACGTAAACTTTTTTTAGTTCATTTATATGAGTGTTAATTGATTAATCTTTTAGTAAGCATTACTTGCTTAAAAAGTCAGCAAGCTTTATATAAAAAAGCTGGTTTAAAAAGTTTTAAAAGTTGCCAAAGCTGCCTTATAGTTGCTTCCCTCATTTGTACTTCCCTCTCTGACAACGTCTTTTTAAAAAAACAACAACTTGATTAAATGACTTCTCGAAATCAATAAGATTATAGCAAATGTGGACATACTTGTGAAGCTAACCATAAACAAGTCAATAAATGTAGCACCACAAAAAATGTGACCACAATCACTATCATAGAACGGTTTACAAATCTGAGCTCAGGCACTTTATAAGGCATTTCGCTGCATTTTCCTTCTTCTATATACAAGTAATTTAGCTCACCTTCCCAATTTTTATACAAAATGTTCAAGTAGCTGTTAGGATCTCGGGGTACGTAAGTCCACAAGTTATCAAAGCTCACATAGCGCTCTGGAAAAAGATTTTCTAACGGTTGCAGTTCCATTCCGAATATGGTATGCTTACCGCCGGACTTATTCCACTTCTTCTTATAACTTCGAAGGGCCATGCATTAATGGTGTTTTGATTGATTGTGCTATAACTTATCCATAACTTTTTACCATTATCCATGAAAACTGATTTGTGCTCGTATCTTATTTCCAGTTCTTTTAAAATCTTAAAAAATAATGTAGTATTCCAAAACTCTATATCAACAATCAAATCAATGTCTCGATCGTAAGATATCATTTTTTCGTTTCGTATTTTCGGTTCGTATTTCGTTTCGATTGTAAGGTATCATTTTGCCGTTTCGCACCCATCCTAACACAGATCCGAATGCCAACATATGGGACACATGCAGTCTTTGCAACTCTTGTGAGAAGTGATTTAACAACTCTAGCAGCTTTTCTCTGCAACAGGGTGGAGTGTTCACTCTTTTATTGACGATGAAGTTGAAGTGTGCGCTTTCGTTGCATTGAACTGTATGTTTAGTGCACCCACGGTTTTCGATTGTGTCGTTTATATGTATGATACGCTTAACAGTGTTACCTAAGCAATAGATGCAAGAGGTTTTTTAATAACAAAGCTTTGTAGCAATTAAAACGTTTCAATAAATGTTGAGTGTCCCACCTTTTAACAACTCTTCAGAAATCTTTTTGCACTTTTCGTCTTCAACGGTCTCGTTTAACTTTCGATATTGCAACGTCCACTCAGACACATCATAGACGAAGCTTTTGCAAACTCTGCTCTCATTAACTGGTGTAAATTCTTCGAGCTCTAGTTTTTTAATTCTAGATAAGTCTTTTTGGTAGTTTTTTATGAGTAAATGATGATAACGGATTATAAGTTGTTAGGTATTGCAAAAAGAAATATATACAACCCAACAAAACTGTACAAAATAAAATACGGCATAAACTTTTGGTTTGGTCTTTCATTTCTTTTGACAGACTTTTGACATCCGAACATGAGATTTTAAGTCTTTTATTTTAAGAGCGTTTCAGAAAAAACGTTCATAATTTAGTGCAAACATATTTGCTTTTTTTTTTTCAAGCGGTTATTGTTAGCTGTAAAGAAATACAACGTATGATGTAGAAAACAATAAACACTTATTTAGCGGCAGTTAAACGTAATTTAATGAAAATATACAGAACCAAATGAGTGGTTAAAAATCTTCTAAAAGAAAAAGTATTTTTCTCATAAAATTTTTGAAAAAACAAACCACGGAAAAAATGGTCTTAAACTTTCTATTAAAAGCTTTTCGCTGAAAAAAAAAAATATAATAAAAAAAAAAAGTAAACGAAAACAAAAACCGAGTTTTCCGTGTTTTTCGCAATTTTCATCTTTTCCGTTTTTTGCAAATTTGTTGGCTATTTAGCAGCTTTGCAATTTAAATTAAGCATCGGCGTTTTACTTCTTGGTTTTTGATAAATAGGGGAAAGGTGCCTATAATGGCATACTTAACTTTAACATTTCTCTGAGTCATTACCTGAAAACATAAAAAATAATTTTTGACATGGGTGTATTCTCTCTAGCATACAGAATAATAATGAGCCTCAGAATTTTTACTCAGAATTTTTATTAAAAAAAAATACAAGTATGCCATCATAGGCAACTAACTGCTCCTATGATGGCACACTTTAAAAAAAATAGACAAACAAGAATTTTTTTTTGTTTTTTATTAATGGAAACACAAATTATCAAGAAAACAAAATTAATAATAAATATTTGGTCTATAAGCATAGTTCACATATAAATTTTTTTCTACTTCTCTATATGCCTGCACATAAACAATGACACCAAGATCTGCATTTTTGACAACAAATTCATGATTCTTTAGAGCAAGACAGTGAATAAAGTTCATACCAATACAAATTTGCTGTATTAGATTCGAAATTCATTTTATTATTACTTCCTTTAATCTTCTCATTGCAGTATTTTTCTTCAATAGCCGTGATTCTTTTTGTTTTTCTGACTAATTTTTCCTTTTCTTTGTTATCTTTTTCTTTTGCCTTATCTTTTAATTCTTGAATATCCGGTGTGGTATTCAGAGGTTCAGTTTTTCCACGTTTTCATCCCCTTTTCAATTCAATTTTAGGGGTTGCTAAAGGCACCGGACACAACTTTTATATACTAGATCTTATCCTTTCGTTGAAACAGAAGATCCAATGCATATGGAAGCTTCTGATGAGGGAGATCTCATTTCCAAATGTGTTGGTTTCTCAAACTCTTGTAATTCATCTATGTCTTAGTCTGATCACCTTTTTTATGAGCATAAAAATTTATTTCAGGCATTTTTTTAAAATTCATTTTGCAGACTTTCTATGATGGCATTAAAACTACAACACCACATGCGAAAATTTATGTTTGTTGATTACAAAAGCATTATTTATGTCTGAGGGACGAATTATTATTAGAAGTAATGAATTACTAATATACACATGTTGGTCTAATCACTTATGCACCAAAACTAATATTTTTGGAAATATGACCAGTATGCCATCATAGGCGCTATGCCATCAAAGGCACCTTTCCCCTAGTAACGAATAAAGTACAAGCTTCTGTCAGTCCATTAAAATTCGAATTTTGAAAAGCAAGTATAAATTGACATAAAAAGAAAAAAGAAAAAAAAAAGCAATACCAGCCATAACTTGTTATATTGTTTCAAGCTTTCTTTGCTGTTCTTGTTTCTTGACAGAAGCTAATTTAATTACAAGTTTTAAAATAAAACATTTAACTTCCAAAGAACGAAAAACACGTGTTTTTGAAAAGAATGACATCTGTCATAGGACTTGTATACGATGTAAAGAATTTTATTTATAAATAAGCGTGCTAGAGCGGTCTTTATTTCTTGTAAGAGAGAGAAAAGTAACATTAGGCTCGTTTTTTTATATAACAACTAAAAGGAAGCGTGAGAGGCTGAAATAACTGCGCGATTGCGCGCAACATTCCTCGCCCAACATTAATTTTTAATTAAAAGTTCAATGTCATCTTCATCGCAAAATTTCACTTGAATAACCTTTTTGTCCATGGTTTTATTTGAGGCTTCCAATAAATATAGCTTGTTTATAGGTCGTTTGATGACAATTGGTTTTCCATTATCAACGTACCTAACTTCTGCTGCTCGAGTTTGCTTGTCATGTGATTTGATTAATTTCTGTACTATTCCAGTTTTCCACAAACCGCGTTTAGCATTTGGGTCATGAATTAATACAAAGTCATTAAATGCAGTTTGATTTGTGCCATTACTTTTTCTATGTTTGTGATGTTCTCTTAGCTCTGTGATGTACTCTTCTCACCAGCGCTTCCAATAATGATTTAGTACACTCTCAATATATTTACTATGTGTATTTAATTGTACTCTATTAGGTCTTCCTTAATTGTTTTAAAGTTTATTGTTCTACCATATAACATGTGATTCGGTGTTAATGGGGTGTCCAGGCATTTCGTATGTAAATGTAAATGGGCGATTATTAATAACGGCTTCAACTTCGGCTAATATGGTCAGAAGCTCTTCGTATGTAAGGCGGGCATGTGCAATTATTTTGTGGAGGCAACGTTTGGTCGAAGCAACAAGTCTTTCGAAAAATCCTCCCCACCAGGGCGCAGCGGCAGCGTTGAAATGCCATGATATACCACGAGATGAATGAAATCTTGAGTAATTTTAGATATGAATTGTGAGCCGTTATCGGAAATGATTTTAGTAGGCGCGCCTCCTTTCGCTATAAACCGTTGTAAACTTCGTACACAAGATTCAGCTGAAAAATCTGGAACGAGGTCTAAAAACAAAGAGCGTGTAGAACAGCAAGTAAAAAAAAAAATCCAAACTTTATATAAATTATTGCCTTTAAAAATATTCTTAACGTATAATGGGCCTGCGTAGTCAACGCCTGTAAATTTAAAAGGCGATAACATTATTAAGTCTGCTTAAAGGCAAAGGGGGGGGGGGGGGGCTTCAGGGTAAGAGTAAGGTAGTCCTTCGAAACGCTTGCACAAATGGCATCTTCGAATAAGTTTTTTAATATAATTTCTAGCTTTCGGTACCCAAAACATACTGCGTAGTTGGTTTAAAGTTTCTTTAACTCCATTATGCATGACTAATGAGTGATGATAGTAAATAGTCCGTAAATTCTGAATCACGCGGTAAGAGGATAGGATGTTTCATATCTGACGTAATCGGTGCATTTTTTAGTCATTCATAACATCGTATAACATCATCAACATTTTTTGAATTTAGATCGTGTTGAAGTTGTTTATAATTTTTTGTATTTGCCAAGGTTTTTTGTGTATATTGAATCCAAATTTTTAGCACGGCTTCAATTTCTGTCGAATCTAAAGTAGATAAATTTAAATCTTCTTTTGATTTCTTCTTCCTTAGGTTCTTTATAAATCTCATTTCTAAAGCTGTAGTACGTAATAAACTTAAATAATTGTTAAACCTTTTGATGTCAATAATATCTAAATTAATAGGAATGTCGTTTGTAATTACATTGGTTAAATATTCGTCTAACATAATCATAGGTTGATTTGTTAACTCAAATTTCGGCCAATCTTTAGGATCATTATGTAAAAATGAAGGTCCATTAAACCAAAGCTTGTAATTATGTAACTTTGCTAGAGTTGTACCTCTTGATAGTATATCTGCCGGGTTGCTTTCAGAGTCAACATATTTCCAGTATGAAATGTCAAAAGTATTTCGAATTTTTTGTACACGTTTTTAAATAAAGGGGTGACTTTTTTTACTGTTTAATCCAATGCAAAACAATAGTAAAATCAGTTCAGCAAACAACTTCTTTAAAATTAAAAATTGGAGAACGTTCTTTTAAAGTAATAGACATAGTTTCTGCTAGTAACAACCCTTAATTCTAGACGAGGAATAGTACTTTTCTTAACTTGAGCAATTCTAGATTTTGCTGTAATTAGTGAACAGTGGTATCGTTTATCAATAAAAGAATATAACAAAAAGAGACAACAGCCGTTAGCATTAAGACTGGCATCACTAAACCCATGTAATGAAATGTTCAGAACTGAACTATTAGAATGATTAATGTACCACCTTGGAATAACGATGTTTTGAGAGAAACGGAAATCATCAACAATGGTTTGTTTCACTAAAGACTCTGGAGGAGATGATTCTACTAACATGAAATGTGCAGTGTTAACACAACTACCTGACTCACTATTTTCAAATACTTTTTTAACAAAAATTGGACCACTTAGTAAAAAACCTAGTTTAGATTTTAAAGCAATAGGATCATTGTGGAAGCCTCTAATGGTTGTATTTTCTACAAATGACCAATAAAATTCAGCTCCAATCAGAACATCTACTTTCATACTACCATTTCTCAAATTACTTTCTGCTAACTTAAGATTATGTAAGTGTCTATACTTTTCACTAGCAAGATTTATATATTTTCCGTTAAGAGGAGAACATATATCTTTTACGTAGCAAACTACTCGTATGGTGCGGCCGAGTAGACATTTAATTCGTAACTCAACTTTTTCTAAGATTTCTGTTGTATTGTAGTTACCAAATGTTTTTATACATATTTCTTTCGTACCTAATGTTTTGACTTTTAACTTTGAATGTAACTCGGGTGATATATAA
The DNA here is from genome assembly GCF_058129835.1 of Hydra viridissima. Taxonomy (NCBI): domain Eukaryota; kingdom Metazoa; phylum Cnidaria; class Hydrozoa; order Anthoathecata; family Hydridae; genus Hydra; species Hydra viridissima. Next base: position 8,231,505 of record NW_028324314.1, read on the forward strand.
CTTAACTGAGAGCAATTGTCGAAAAGTATTCTGCAATCATGTAAATTGCCATCGTTGTCCGAAACTTGAGTTGATGCAGTTTGCAGCAAAACAGATGGCTGACCTTCAAAGATAGCTTTTGCAACTGAAGTCAATTGTCCTTCAGATTGATTATGATGAGATTGATTTTGTAGGTTAGAATTCTGTGTATTGATACATAATGCAACTTGATGATGACGTCCACATTTAAAACATTTTATTTGAGATAAACACTGTTTACTTATGTGACTAGTGATATTTTCATTAACGTGAAGTAAAATTAGAAGTAAAAATAATTGATTTCGTTAATGTGAAGAAAAAATTAAAATTAGGATATATCTGAAGAACGAAAACTGAAATAGAATTGAATATAAGCATCAAAAAACGAAAATAGGAATAGAATTAGGAATTATTACCGAACGAAAATTATTGAATATTAAAAGAAATTTCGATACACTAATTAGTTTTTTTTGACAATTAATTTACAAATTTTGCATACTTGTTTTAAAATTGGCACACATGTTTGACCATAACGATGATATTTGGAATGATTATAGAATGTATCAATGGACCACAAAACGTACTTGTCATTACCTTAATTATAAATTCAATGCGTTCAATCTTTTGTTGTAAAATAAAATAAACATCTAAAGATTCTTAAGAGTTGCAAATTAATAACAGAATAATGAGTTTATCAAGGTTGTTGGCTGGTAGGAAGCGTAACAGTCCTGTATGGAAATTCTTCGTTTACGATAAAAAAAACGACAAATCCACGTGTCTAGTACAGGACATAAATAATGAGAGCGTATGTGGCGCATCTCTTGCCGGAAAAAATTCCAGTAACTTGGTGGCGCACATTCAGAGAATACATAAAGACACACACAAATGTTACACGGATGAAAAGAAAAAACGAAATGCAGAAAAAATTATTTTTGAAACGTAAAATTGATGACAGCAATTCTATATCTTCCCGAAATAGTGGAAAGACAAAAACTCAGACAATAAGAGAGTGCTTTGAACACTGAATCACCGCGTGGCCAACGGAATCAAGTGAATATTAAGTGCGTCAGGATAGCGTGATTGAAATGATTGTTAATACCAGCTATCCAATTGTATTGCTAGATCAGCCGTCGTTTTGAAAGATGATAAAAACGCTTGACCCAAAATTTAAATTGCCAGGTTATAATTAACACAACTAAATTTTTAAATTATTGTTTTAAATTCATTCAATGCCAAACAATTTTTAAATGTTTGCCTGTAATTATAGTATCATTAAAGTAACGCTATAGTAACTAAAAACACAAACTGATGTGCATTAAATTTTAACTGATTTAAATTTTATATTGCAGGGTCTGCAACACTGAACAAGCGGATAAACGAGCGTTTTCTTCTGCAATCTGCACAACTGAAAGACTTGATGAATCGTACACGCAAAGTAACAATTTGTCTTGATGGTTGGACGAAGAAGCGTCTCACACCATCGTTCCCTGGAATATCTGCTTGTTTCTATGACACCACCATTGATAAAGCACGACATGCTTTCCTAAATTTAATGGAACTCCAACATCCCCACAAGGGTGAGATGCTTGCCGAATGTTTAAAGAAATGTCTTGACAAGTGGGGTATTAGAGAAAATCAAGTTATGTTGATTGTTTCAGACAACGGGTCTAATATGATTAAAGCCATCAGGCTCTTACAGGAAGTGCATGCAGCTAAGAAATCTGACGAATCTGAATCTTATGAGTTTGAATCTGACGAGTCTGAACATGAAACTGATGAGGAAGAGATCCAGTCTCAGTCAGAACAAACTGATTTATTTCTGCCAGATCATATTCCATATCGTCGAATGCCCTGTATGGCTCACACACTCCAGCTTCTCATAAAACCAGTTTATGAACATTATAGTGCAACCATCTTAGAAACAAGTTGTATCAAGAATTAGGAAATCAAGTGTGGCAATTGAGAAACTTATTGACAAGTGTGGGAAGTCTGTGATAACTGACTGCACCTCAAGATGGAACTGTACATATCAGATGATTGACCGGCTGTTTAAAATAAAGACATCGGTGAATGAAGTTCTTACAGAAATTGGTACATATTATTTTATTATTAATGTTATTAGTGTGTATAAATTATTTTCGGAATTTTATTAAGTCTACAAAATTGTGTCTTACCTTATTCAAACTAAAAAAACGAAAATGGTAATAAATTGTAAAAAGTTCATTAGTCATTATCATTAAAAAACAAGACAGGGTATATAGTCTTTAAATTAGGTTTACTAATAACACGGAAATACTTTACCCTGCCTTTTAAATCACATTACAGCAGTATGGAAAAAAGAGACGTATATCAATAATAATTGTTAGTTATTACAATTGTTATTAGTAAACTTTAATTTCAGACGGTTTACTTAAATTTAGGAATCGACACATTCAAAGCAAGTGAATGGGTTCGTCTTCAAAACATTTCTTCACTTTTGGAACCCTTTGCAGTACAAACAGATATACTTCAGACCGATGCCCAGTCTCTTTCACAGGTTCTACCATCTATACTCAATTTGGAATGCCATTTACAAGAATATCCTACCAACAAGTCTTTGACAGCGAATCTTCTTGTAGATCTACGTCAACAGTTTCAATCAATTCTGCAGCCGGACTCAGATACGTTTAATCCTCTTCCGTCTGCTGCATGTTTGTTAGATCCAACCGTTGCTGTCTTTATCCTCACACCGGAAATGGGCACCTTGCTCCATACAGAAAAGATGTATATAATAAAAGTTTGTGGAGTAGAACAAGAATTACAAGCTGCTGCTGAGTCAAATGGATCTGAATGTGAATTTGCTGCCATAAAGCGCTTTAAGTCCTTGTCAAAAAAAATCTTTACAAAAGAAAGAAAAATTTATAACCAAGACAACCTCACTGTTTCAAGTCAGCTGTCAAGATATTTGGTAGACATAAGCGGTGATGAAGCGCTGCCAAGTAACGGCCTGCTCTTTTGGAAACAAAACAAAAGCAAGTATAGCAAGATTGCAATTTTGGCTGAAGATTTACTGTCCGCCCCAGCATCACAGGCGTTTGTAGAAAGGATATTTTCACTTTAAGGAATTTTAACTGTTGGTCGCCGCAATCGAATGAAAAAATCACTAAGGTGGTTACTATGGTAACTAAGTTAAAAAATTGTTTAAATAATTTTCTTGAAATTTTTGTATTACATTTTTTTTGAAATAATGATAGGGGAGACCGGAACTAGTTGTCAGCAGGAGTAAGTTGACGAATTGCGTTTTTCTGCAGAGTTTTTTTATCAAAAAGTATCAGAAATCTCAGGGAACTTTCCTAATTGACTATTTCATCTTGGGTCCTATGAATAAAACTGCTATAAACATTCCAGTCACAATTGATTTACTATTATCAGTCAGGCTGTTTTAGTAGTTATTGTTTTTCAGGATCTTTAGGCAGTTTATTGAAAAGCTTTTGGGGTTTATTGGCAAAATTTTCACAGGGGAAGCTGGAAAACAAAAAATATCTTTATAAAATTTATTTTTTTTTAAATTTTTGTTTCTAACAATATTGAAAAAATTTATTTTTACAAAAAAAATATTTTTAAATTTTTTTACAAAAAAATTTTTAAGAGGATTTTGTTACCAGGAACAAAGGTGGGGTGTTGTTTTGTTACCAGGAATAAAGGTGGGATGTTGTTTTGTTACCAGGAACAAAGGTGGGGTGTTGTTTTGTTACCAGGAATAAAGGTGGGGTGTTGTTTTGTTACCAGGAACAAAGGTGGGGTGTTGTTTTGGCTTCATACTCAAACTACTAACTGCTACTAGCTCATAGAAATAATAAATAATTTTTATACATTTTTACTCACTAATACGTTAACAATCTTTTTTATAGTTTGCACCAACTTACCCCGGGGTGGGGCAAGTTTTTCTTTTTTTAAGGCCCAGGAAGGAGCCATAGGATTTTTTTTTTAATGAATGTAACTAGTACAAGTTACCCAAATTCATAGACTTCAAGACTACACTTTAATTTTTTCAAAAAAATGTCGTTAGGACTACTAATTGCTGTAAAATTTGATAGAAGTAAAATATGAACTGATTTAGTAACTGAAATAAGAACTAAAATGATTAAAATCATAAGAACTGAACTGAAATTAATTTCATCAGAACTGATTCAAAAGAAGTAAAATTAAAATTAGAAATTAAATCAATGCTACAAGAACGAAGTAAAAATGGAAATTGAAATTATATTTAGAACTTAAATATCACTGTATGTGACCACTTCCTAAACATTTGAAGCAAAGTTTTTTATCACTGATGATTTTCTTTCTTAATTGAATATTCGTAACTGATCGACATCAATGTGATTTATGTGGCTGGTCACAAAATAAACATTTATTTAGTTTTTGGAGATCTCTTGGATTGTTCCTTTCAAAATAGGAAGCTTGACCTGTATTATTTGAATAGGAATTGTACCGATGTGGTATCCTGTTAAACGAATTAGATGAATGAATTCGATTTGATTCTCTATTATTTGCACGAGTGTGAAATGTTTCTGTAGTAATAAACCTGTCTGATTTATCTAATGAGTTAATTAATGCTTGTTCTCGCGCACGCAGTTCAGTCTTTAGAAGATCAACTACTAATTTAACATCCCAGCTGTCATTGTTATTAAATTGACGGTTGACAATTAATGTTAGTTCTTCTGTATCTTTTCCAAAATTACTGGGATAAGGAGAGGTCCGTACATATTACTATTAATACTCAGATTCTCGAGACTTCTTACTTGTATTTCTAAGTTGTCAAAAAATTGTCTTAACTTTTCAATTTTACTAATACTTTGAATTTTCTCTAATGACAAGAGTTTACGCATATGTGATGATACAAGAGCTTGCTTATTGCCATATCTTTGTTTAAGTATTTCTAATGCAGCCTTGTAATTTTCGTTAGTCAAGGCGAGACCGGTTAAAGAGGCTAGGGCAGGTCCCTTAAGTAAGTTGCGTAAGTCATTTTTTGGATGTCAGATAAATCATCATTAAGATCGATTGCACAATTAGAATTCTCTATAAAAGTTACCAAGTTTTTTGGTCTGCCATCAAATGGTTCTAGTTTTAATATAGGAAGTTTGATTGTTGTATTTTTAGAATTGCTTGATAAACTTAAAGAATCGATCTTGGGATCGTGTTTTTTTAAATGCCTGTTAATAATTGAAAGCTCGTTCTTACATAAGAGTGTAAATTCTGTAGATGATTCTGCGTCCTGCTGTAGTTCATCATCATCTTCAATAAGCAAGGAAATTTCTTCATCCAATTGAATAACCTTAGTGAATTTCTCATTAATAGTGTCGCGAATACCGATTAAAATTTGATATTGGTTTTCGTCATTGTTATTAGATAGAATTTCGGATGATTTTTCAAAAAGTTTATTTAATAATTTTATATTAATCGTTCTAAGTCTACGTTTTAATTGCAGGTTTGACATTTTGGCAAAATTAACAAACTTTATAACTCGATAATAATAATAATCTAGTATCTAAACTGATTGGAGCGTGATATGAATTTAATAATTAATCATGAGCAATTGCAAATCGAAATGGCTCTTTAACTGTGTAATAGGAAATCAAATGACTTATAATGGTTATTTAATTACGTAAAAATGTCGCCTTAATGCTTTAAATTTTTTCCTTTTTTTTCTGTTTTTGGCGCTACGAATAAATCACTGTAAAATAATTCAAACTATCTTTTAATCGAAGCGATGTTAGATGTAATTAAAAAATCAATCAAGTAGAGCACTGTTCACAAATTATCTTAAATCCCAAACGGTTCTTAAAAAAAAAGGAAAAATAAAAATAAACGTAACTTATCCTTTTTTATCTTAGTCATCCGTGCTTTATTCAAAAACATCTCTCCGTGGGCTCCAAGTCGTAGTACTTGTATACGATGTAAGGAATTTTATTTATAACTAAGAGTGCAAGAGCGGTCTTTATTTCTTGTAAGAGAGAGAAAAGTAACAATGCTCTTTTTTATATAACAACTAAAAGCGTGAAGGAAGCGTGAGAGGCTTGAATGACTGCGCGATTGCGCGCAACAACATCAAATCAAAAGTCTTGTCTTTTTTGCGTATCACAAGTTGGAACATAAAATATAATTTATCTTTTATACATTTTCTAAAAAATGTTGAATAAATAGCTTTGAAAATTTATAATCAATTTGTAGATCATCTGTATGTACTTCAAGTCAATCAGGCATCCATTTATCAACTGTATGATTAGAAACAGTGCAACTTTTTAAGACAAATTCTTTTAGTAATCAAGCTTAACTTACAACTTGGTCAATTGAATTATATATAAACTATCTTTATCTAAACGGATACAACAACATTAGTTATTTTTGGTTATACCTTAGTAAAATTTAAGTCCCAGTCCCCTGATGATAAGCATGAGTTCAAAATGCATAGCCATTGTAACCATAATTGTGAAGATATGCAACCATAATTGTCTTGATTATCCGTTGCCTCGGATTGAGTTTGGAAAAGGTCCTTAGACCAAATAAAACCTTTAGAAACTCTTCCTTTATTTTGCTGAGACCAAAAAGTTTTCTTCTTTTTGCAGACGTTGTACGTGCAAATATGTTTGCAGGATATTGATGCTTCCACAGAGTGTTTTGTACTTGCTTCTTTCTCTTTTTCTTGCTCTTCCTGTTCTGCAATTTCTTCATCCACATCTTCTATTTGTTTTTCAGCGCTTTGACTTTCGTTCCTTTTCTTCACTAGCTCATGTTTTATTAGAGTCAAATGAAAGTTTTAGGGTCCAAGTTTTGATTTTTGGAGTTTACAATCTTGTTACTTTGTGAGAACAACCTCTCACTGCTACTTGATGCTGCTGGAACGTAGAGCCACTTCCTAGCAATCTCTGCATTTAAAGGTTGGTGTGTCTTGTTGTTTTCACATTGCAGGAGAGTCACCTCTGTGTCTTTCAGGTATTTTCAGGTATTCCACTGAAAAAAAATCGTATTCCACTGAAAATCATCATTTGATAACTTGTATGTAAAAAAAAAAAAAAACTCAACTTTTTCAATCTTTCAATATTTCAAATCACCTTTAAAGTTTACTAATCTTTAAGAAAAATTATTGCTTCCAATTTTTTTTTTTTTCATAAAACAAATCTATTTACTATTTCGTTAATTTGGTAATATTTTCAAAAAATAGACAATTTTATCAAAAATCAAAAGAAAACTTGGATCAAAGCCCTTGTATTTTCCCGTATATTGTTTGTATTTTCCACAAGATACTGAACTTTATCAAAACATAAATATAAAAAAGTTTCCTTAGTAGGAAATGTCATCGGGTCCGTTTTTTGGATCCGAAGCCCCGTTTGGGATTAGACCCGTTAAATGTCCAGTAGCCCGATAACCCGGAACAATGGTCAAAATGATTAATGACCAATGACAGTTAAGGAACCAAATCCGATAAATTATTGGGTACCCGTTCGAGTATTGAATTTTTTGATAACCGAAAACCCAACCCAGTTTGGTTTTTGGCTTTATCATGGTTCGGGTCCCGAAAATGAGTAAAAGATTTTTAAAATTTGCAAAAATCGCTAAAAGTCACTAATATTTGCTGCGAGTTATTGCTCACGGTAATTTTTGCATTTTTGGAAGTCTGCGAAATGTATAAATAAAATTTAAAAAACGTACTAAATTAAACTTATTTAAGCTGTGAGTTAATTAAAGATGTGAGTTATTTAAAGATCTAATTAAACAGATCGAGCCCACAGTAAGTTAAACAACACGAATAAATGAAACAAGTTAAATGATATGAAAATAAACGCAGTTTTGGTATCAAAACTTAACTTTCTAAACACATTACTTGCCTTAGTCATCATTGAAATAAAACACTGGTTAATATAGCATTTTCACCTTTGAATTTTTACCTAACATGAATTACCAAATAAACATTTAAAATTTGGAGATGTAATGTTTTTTCATGAATTTTTTAGCATGAAATAAATTGAAAGAAATCCAAACCAAGGTTTAAACATCATTTTCGACAAATTTTTTGTCTTCTTCGATGTCCATACATGTCCATAATTTTAATTGCATCAACAGGGGTTCCTCTATGTCATCATTTGGTTCCTCATTTGGAATTGATGAAGAGCTTTTGGTTTCTGAGCAGAATTTGAGCAGCATTTTTCTCTCAAACTGAGAATAGTTACTCTTTATCAAGAGCAGTTTTTTAGTTTTCAGAGGATCCATGCGATTTCTTTCCTTCTTTGGGGCTAAACAAGCGCTCTGAGGAAGCTGAACTTGCAGGAATGCTCAGGATAGCAAAGGCAGTCTTGGAAAGAAATGGATAGACGTTTCTTTTTATCACCCAGAACTGCATTGGCTTTCCCATCCATGTAGAACTGTCTGAACATCAATTTTATTGTCAAAAAGTTCTATTTTCAATCCAATTGCGCTCTTCTTCAGCTTCTTTGAATGGATAAAGCTCAAAGAAAAGCTTCAAAGTTGTGAGTGTTGAAGGCTGTCGTTGACAGGGAATGGTTCAATCTCAGAGTCTTCTTTCCCACTTTTACTGAACAAATTTAACAAAAACTCTTTGAAAGCTCCTTTTAGGCCAAATACTGGAGACTGAATTTAGTTTCTTTGGAATTGGCTTTCAAGAACTTGGCGTATTGATCTAAAAAAATATAAAGTAGAATTAAAAAAGTCTAAAATTTATGGGAAAAATAACTGACTTTATGGGCAGATCATACTTATTCAGACTTTTTTTTTTTACTTAGTTTTACTTCCCCTCAGCTAAAATGCCAAAGCAAAGGGTGGGATGTTTGATGCTTTCCAACATCACCCAGTTTAACGTCTTGGTGACAGATAAAATCTTTATCCACGACGGATCTGTCTTGAGAAACTCTGGGTTATTGAAAAAAAAACGAGATAACGAAGGCAAATAAAGCGACAAGAAATAAAAACCCAGATTCTCTACCTGAGCTAAATAATTTAGCTAGTACCACCGGCTCATCACATTGGTTTACCGCTTTGGTAAATACTACACTTGATCTTAGCCATTAGGTCGAGACTTACTCATATTTTAACCAATTTTTAAGAAAGCGTAAGAAAGCAAAATAAGGAGGGTTTGAAGATAAAAAACTGATAAAAAAACTTGTTGTTTTCAATATTCAACATGGCCTCTCATTTAAAAAATGCGCAAAACCTAACAGTATTTTCTCGTACTTTTGTTGCCAAAGTTCGAAACAAATGTGGTCTTCATTCGTTTTTATCACAAAACGTGAAAAACCATTCCAAAGCTCAAGTACAATTATCAATAACTTCCTGGGGCTGTCTGTTAAATCCAAATGTAGAAGAGAAGTAGATATTTCCAAATGTAGAAGAGAAGCAAATGTTCAAATAAACAAAACATGATAAGTGTGCTCAAAAAGTCTTGATTTGGGAAGCGATACGCAGTTGTGGCAAAAAAGCAGCCCCTTTTATTAGTGAGTCCAAACTTACTATTCAAATATATGTTAAAGAGTGACAAAAACGTCTTTTACCTTTCTCTAGATCACATGATAATGGACGTTGTGTTCTGGTCTGACTAGGCTTCATGTCATAGTAAACTGGTCATGCAATGGTATGAAGAAAAGGATGTGAACTTTGTGGTAAAACAGATATTGCTCCAACAGCCCAAAATTGAGACTTATTCAAAAGTACCAGGTAATCATTAAACGAAAAATGAAAAAAACGAATAAACTTTGCAGAAACATCAGAGATTTGCAAACTTCATGGAAAAAAGCATCAAGTATTTATGATTGAATAATAACTTCATAGGAATAAATAATTTTCCTTCAAAAATTTCATCTTTACGTATTGATGAATTGGAATTAACAATTGGTTTTAAGAAAATTTAATGTATACTCTTTTTTAGTAGTTTTTCTTCTTTCACATCTTTTTTTTGGGTTACACGCTTCATACCTACATTTAAAAATAAATGCTCAACAAAAAAATGCCTTCAAGGTTTAGTTATGATATATTGACTTTCAACTCCCCCTAAAAAACTTTGGTTTTTATTGAATTCTATGAAACATAATTATATTCTCCGAGTTCTATACGAGTTATATTTTTCATTTCTCTTTTTAACAACTATTACCTAATTCTATTAATTTCTTTCGAACTGAACGGACGAATTAGAAAATTCTAAAACAACTTTTCAACTCGTTATAATAATTCAAAAAATGACAAGGTGAGTGTGGTGCGCAAAAAGCATGATTTTCAATTTGATGTGTCATTCTTCTTAAAAAGAATCGTTTTTCAAATTTTAAAAGTTTGAAATTTTTAAAACTTATGATTAAACAAGTTTAACGGTGTTTTAATTGGTAGGTAGTTTTTTAATTGGTAGGTAGTAATTTAATCGGTAGGGAATATTTTAATCGGTAGGTAGTAATTTAATCGGTAGGTAGTAATTTAATAGGTAATATTTTAATTGGTAGGTAGTAATTTAATTGGTAGGTAATATTTTAATCGTTAGGTAGTAATTTAATAAGTAGGTAGTATTTTAATCGGTAGGTAGTAATTTAATCGGTAGGTAGTAATTTAATCGGTAGGTAGTAATTTAATTGGTAGGTTGTAGTTTAATCAGTAGGTAGTATTTGAACGATATTGTTCACTCCTATATTGTTGTATCACGCCAATATTGTCCAGCCAATATTGGCGCAATATTTTTCATCTAATATTGCCCAATATTGGCAAAATAATATTGCGCCAATATTGGCTGCACAATATTGGCGTGATACAACAATATTGGCGTGAACAATATCGAGCCAATATTGGCGTGAACAATATCGAGCCAATATTGGCTGAACGCCAATATTGGCTCGATATTGTAAAGTATATCACGCCAATATTAGGATGTCAACATTTTCACAATATTGGCCAATATTGTTCAGCCAATATTGGCACAATATTGTATCGCCAATATTGCGCCGAATATGTTTATTTACGACACTACAAAAATTTTTCGTTTTTTTTTTTTTGAGTTAAGAGTTTCGAACCAAGGTAACGTAAAAAAAACTCCTCACTTTGAATTTTACAGCATACATGCGGTAGTTATATAAGTTGGGTTTCTTTTTCCTCAATGAGTTTTCTATTTCCTAAATGGTGAAAAATCCTCTAATCAGTCAAAACGACATACTTTGAATTGAAACTTGCGTGCCAAGCTTGAAGGAATTCTGCTCTTCGGAGTCTTTCTTGAGGATCACCTCTGCATAACGCTTATTCTTTCGACATTTGAATATTGATATAAGTAGATTATATTTAATATTGCAGTAGATTAGTAGTTTGTACCATATTTTGTTCACAGACTTCCGCTCAGAACAGTTAGATTCGGAGGAGTCTTCTCCGTAATCAACTTGATTGCCTTTATTTTAGTTTCTAGAGCACGAGAAGTTCCCCTCTTCTTTCTTTCGATAGATCCACTTTTGAGGAAGTTTAATCAAAACTGAACATTCCGCTCTGGTCAATATTGGACATTTGGTGGTAATTACTCATTATTATTATGCACTTATCTTCAGCTAAAATTAGTACAATATTAATGTGTTTTTTGCACGTTTTATTTTACTTATAGACATTAAAGAAACGGGAGCATTACTAAATTTCTTATAATCATATAATCAGGTTCCACTGAATTAAGTAAACAACACAGAATACACTTAAACACATTTAATGAAAAAAGGAAGTCATGACAATGAGATCACGACAGAGTTTTATAGCTTTGCAGCAAAAGTCAAAAAAATTCTCTTCCTTAGTGTTTTTCGAGGTTTCGAAGATTTTAAATAGTCTTCATTTACTACAAAAATGGTGTTATCATTGCTGCTTCTTGATGTTTTCGTAAAAATAATCAAAGTTATATTTAAATAATCAACAATACCCTTGTTTAATCAAGAGCGTTCCAGCTTATCAAAACATTATTGTCATCTTTTAAGCAATCCTTCCTTTATTCTGCTTTATAATATTATCAATTCCAGTCATTTAACCATGAGAACCTTGTTCACATTAGGAATTTAGAAATCCTCGGTTTTCTAGAATTTTTATTCGTTGCAAAGCATCCTTATAAAGCCGTGATAATTAAATTACCTGTTATCAACAAACCGTGCTTCGTGTCTATGCTGTGTCTCTGAATGCTTATTTGAATTTTTTTTAAACGTTATCCTGAGTTTACGACGTCTTTCAAAACTTTGAAATAGAGCTTTATTCTTGACGAAGTGGTATCTAGGCTTTGCCAAATAAACACAGCCGCCCCTCTGAAAACATCTATGATTATACTTGAACCTGCCAAGTCTTGATATACTAAACTTGTTTTTTGAATATCAAAAGATGACCAGCGATGTATGACATTTGTTTTGTGCTAACAAACATTAATACTAAACATTCCACCCTCTCCTGCCTCATCTAAAATAAGTTGGTTAACATTAAAACCAGTTTGCACCAAGTCTTGAAACAGGTATAACAACGGAAGAGTTCATAAACAAGTTGCCGCGAAGACTTACATAATGGATTATTAACACGTCAAGACAACTTCTAAAGTAATAGCGGATAACGGGGATACATGTTTAGAGTCTAATTTAAGTTTGATTTCTGAGGAAGAAGATGTGGTTAGTTTGAAACAAAACAACGACGAAGTTTTTTACTTTGATTATTGTCCCTTGTTCATTCAGACGTGAAATAAGTTCTTCCTATCAAAACCAACAGCGAAATGTAATTTTTTCTTTTTTCAGTAAAAGATGAATGATAATTGAAAGTGCTTATTGAAATGTCATCTTGTTAAACTTTGTATCATTTATAACGCGATTGTTAATAACGATCATTTATAACGAGATTATTATCGCTTTCAACGCGATTGTTTCATAAAAAAATCAATTGCTTCTGAAACATTTTTATTGCTAAAATCATCTCTAAAGTTGAAGTATGTACTACTATATACAACGATTTGTGTATCTTTTTAAAGTTCGACTTGAGTATCGTTGCTACATTATTAATTTCTTTAGTAAATTTGCTTACAAATCAGGTTTGAAATTTTAGATAAGAAACAATCCAAAACTCTGTTTCCCTCCGTCACTCAGGGGACTAACTAATCATTGTAATGCTTTAAATTGGTGAGTGAAAAAATATAGTAAATTGAATTTGTTGCTGAGAAGATATTTCATTTTATAGTTAGTTATATCATTTTAAGCTTAAGGCTACTAGAAAAAGCATTTGGATTTCATTTTATAAACTAATATTTCAAAAATCACTGTCAAAAATGGATTGCAGCAAGCTTTCAGTTACCTTTCAGAAACCATGTTGTTAAAAGAGCCGCTCATACGTTCGAGGCTTACATAGGAAGAATGTTTATGTCACTAATTCTACCCTTGGTTTTATTTATGTTTATGACAATAATGAGATTTTGTACAAATATTGTGCTTTGATATTTGATGCTATGCATATAATACATGATTTTATTACAGTTCATAAAAGCTATGAACAACTGTTGCTTGAAAATTATTTGCTTTAGGCTTTATTGTTTTAAGGATGAAGGATTTATCGTTTCACAGAAGAAATGAAAGACCAAAGGAAAAGTTTATACCGTTTTTTATTTTATACAGTTTTGTTGGGTTGCATATATATATTTATATTACAAAACCTAATATCTTATAATCTACAATCATCATTAACTCATGAAAAACTACAAGATTGGGGTTTATTTCTAATTGAGAAAGCAGAGTTTATAGAATTTACACCATTTATTGAGGGCAGAGCTTACAAAAGCTTCATGCATGATGTTTCTAAATGGACGCTGCAATACTGGAAGTTAAACAAAGTTATCGAAGACAAATGTAGTTATAGAAATATTTCTGACGAATTATTGATAGGTAAGTCAACTTTAGTATTTATTTTTGACGTGTTTCTTGCTTTATTTGATATCGTGAGTTTTTTTAAAAGACCTTTTGTATTGATTGCTTAGTAACACAGTTTAGAGTCTCGTACGTAAATATCTATTCTAATAGTAAATGGTTATATTAATCTAGAGATTGTTGCATCATGTTAAGATCTTAACAACGTAATAACAGTAAATAAAATGTAAAAAAGAGAACTTACTTTTTTTAAAGTTGCAAACTATGAGAAATTTAGAAATTGTGGAAATGATACTTGAAAGATATTTGCTCTTTTTTTTTTATTGGTACAAGTAAGAAAGATGTATTGAATTGACTTGTATTCTACCATTTTAAATGTGTTTCAAAAATTCTTTGTGAACAAATTCTTGAAAACAAAAACAGATTGGTTTATATTCTAAACGTTAAAACATGGCAGTTTTTTTAATTTCAATCATTATAATACTCGATGAAGAGCCCGCTATTTAAATCCTTAATGGTTCATAAGCTTCATGAAGAGCCTTCAAACAAATTGTGATTTTCTAAACGTGACGATGTTTTACATTTTTTCATAGTTAACTTTTTTTTTATTCCAGCTTTTCTTTCGACACTTTTTCCAGCTTTTAACATATTTTACTTTTTAATATATCTAATATTTTATATTTTTTATATATTTGATTAATATGTCATAAAAGTATTTTGATGTTCTGAATAAAATGATACTCTAAACAAAAACAAAACTGGTTCACTTTAAAAATTTAAAACAAATTAGGAGCGGTTTTTCATTTGCAATAAAATTTTATTTTTTTGATTTGTAATTAAATCGTTGAAATATTGCATCAATGTTTTAATTAATTGGCTCTCTCTTAATTAATCAGCCCTGACTCTCTTAATTAATCAGCTCTGACGAATTTTGAAAAGGGTAGTAGCCGATCTCTTTTCCTGGACTTTTTTTTAAACATTTTTACACAGTAAGGATACAGCTTTCGTAACAGGTTCAGCAACTTAGTAATAGTTTAAAACTTCTTAATCCATTTTCGAAAATTCCAAGCGCGTTTCCGATAATAATTTGATATTTAATATTTAAGTAAAAACGTGGGTTTCTTTAAAATTTTGAATTAAAAGCGGGTTATTTTTGAAGAACAAAATAAATTTATAAATATACTTGAGAGTTCATTTTATTGGGTTTAAACAAAACACATTGCAAATTGGCCATTAAAATGCTTCCTTGTTAGAGGTGGATTAACTGTTCTTCTAATTATTCATAATTTTATTTGTCTCTAAAAAAATGAAGCGCTTTGAAAAAAAGTGAGTAGCATTTTAAAGTCTTACTGTTTGTCGCTAAAAATCTACTTTAAAACTGGAGTAGCTTAATAGTTGTTGGGATCCCATCAATTGCCAGCTCCCTTAAGTATCGATGAGATGTTCTTCCCCGCCTTCGTTTCTCAAATGCTCCACTTTTAGCTTTTCAAGGGGTCAATAAAGTTAACTTGATTTAAACCAAACTGCATCATGATCGTTCGGTTCCCGAACTATGGAAATGACTATTGATAACTCATAAGGTAATATCCCAAATCTGTACTCAATTAGATTATTTCTTCACAATAATTTTTAAATCACAAATGCTTTTCGAAAATACATTTTCTGAATATTCAAGAGTAAAAAAACACAAATTTAATCAACTTATTCATCATTGTGCAGGTTGTGCAAAAAGGAAGATTAAATCAAAAAGGAATGAAAAGAATAACTGAAGAATAACTGAAGAGCCAAGCGACTCAGTATTTGATGAAGATTGAGTAGGAATTTTAATGACAAGTCTTTAAAATTGAAAATTGTAATAATGAGAAAAATTGAATTTTTTTTATAACTCAAATTGGAAATTTAATGAAAAAAAATTGGATTGATTTTGGATTATCGGTTTCTTATATGGTTCTGATACTGATAGAACCGATGGAGGTTAGTTATTTAAACTTTTATCAACCAAGGAACTGAGTCGGGTCGGGTATTCAAATTTTAAAATGCCCACTGAAATCAGTCCTATCGGGTGATATTCGATCTGGTAATATAGCCAAGAAGATTGTTATCATTTCTCTAAGTTTGTGGCAGCTATTTTGTAAAAGACTATCACGCTTATTTTGTAAAAGACTATCACGCTTATTACAACATCTGGATTTTAACTGGTTTGTATAAATTTTGTAAAAGACTATCACGCTTATTACAACATCTGGATTTTAACTGGTTTGTATAAGAACTAAAATCAAGATCATCTCTACCCGCTCGATCACACTGCCACTATCTTTATCTCCAAGTAGCTTTGCATGAAGTAAATGTCTTCTATTTATGTTAAAACGCGAAAAAGAAAATGTATTCAAAAAACTGACTTGGTTTTTATATTCCGTTTTTGTTTTTATCTACAAAAAAATACTTCTTTCAGTGTTGCATTTGTCTTCGCTAAAATGAAAATAAAAAAGGTTCAATGATTTTTCTTCAAAATTATATAACATCTAGCTTTAGCAATTTTTTCAAAATGATTTCAAAGTAAATGTTTTCTGTTTGGGGCCATAACTAAGGGTTGTCTCACCCATAACAAAATTGGAAGAAAAAAAATTTACCATTTACGTTATATCTTACAATTTATTTTTTAATCAAGAATTTCTTAAACTGAGAATTACCTTTTGTGGATTAGTTTGATTCCACTTTTTAGTTCTCTCCCCCCACCCCCTATTCAAGATCGGTTGTTAGTTTTTTTTTTTTGTAGTTATAGAGATAAACGGATTTAAACGTTAAACGAAGTAATTTTAATTTTTCAGTAATAACGTTACCTTTTTGAAACAACAAGTTTGAAGACCACTTTCGAATCCGTTTCTTCAACGCTATATTCATCACACGGAGTATCTTTAAGTGTTTTAAATTCTTGAGTTAACTCGTCAAACTTTTGAGAATCTTTGGTTTTAGACTCAGTGTATAATAATATATCATCGCACAGGAGTTCTTTCTTCTATGAAAAATAAAAGTCATCAAAAAACAATTAGTTAAAGTTTTGATGGACACCAGTTTATTCATATTAACTTTTTTTATTCGTTCCCAGCTTATTTAATAACTTTTTCTTTTTTGAACAGAATTAATTTTAAGTCTCAAATCACTTTTCTTCTATTTTAAACCTGTTGCTCCCCGTTGATCTTCACATTTTCTATGCATCCTGAAACTTGAGCGTTTTTTGCTAAAAATAAGTCATAGAAGCCAGCCGATCGCGATGGCCTACAATTGCAATTCCCACTAGAAATATTACTTTGTGCATTGCATGAAGTAACTGCTATTTTATTTGATTGCATGAGAGGTCTTGATTTCCCAAAGTTAACTCCAGGATAATCAATGTAAGTGAAGTCTTCGCTTACTGTTTTGATTGGTTTTTCTAAATGTAGTTTATCTATAACCACAGGTGTAAGAAATCTACTGGAAACAGCTGAAACGCGCAAGTTTTCTTGCATAACTTTTTCCATTTTTATTAAGACATCTTGAATAGAGCTTACTAAAAAGTAAAAAAGAAGACTCCACACTTCATTTTGTTGATTTTTACAATGCAATGTCACAGTGTTGTCAATAACCAGTCTTTTGATTTTTCTTTCTTTTTCTACCAAATATTTAATGAGAAAGTTTTGTATGGCTTTGTGGTTTTATTTAAAGAAAGATTTTCCGAAAACATTTACATTTTATATCCTTTTTTAATTTAAAACAGCACGCAGTAATAAACGCTAAAATGATCCTCCTCCGCCAAGTTTTAAACGCTAAAACGATCCTCCTCCGCCAAGTCTGGGTGATTTCAATATTAGGTATAATTATTGAGTTTCATTTGAATGTAAATCAAGATACTTGATGCAAATGATGAGATGATGCTTCAAGATATTTGTTGCAGATGATGAGATGATGCTTTGCCATAATCAAGTTAATCATAAAAGTTCCATCCTCAATTTTTGGCTCTTTATTTGTTAGCAGTCACAAATTTATTCCTTTGAAGATTTTTTTAAGCTAGAGCCTTGTTTGGGAGGTGGCCGATCATGCAAATACTCTTTTTTTTTTTATTCTCGAGACCTTTTTGTAGCGTTTTAAACAAAAATACAGCAAGTATTCCTATAATAGAGGTTAAAAACTTTGTTTGAATTATTTCCAAAAATATTAAGAGGTAACCTTGTACAGGTTTAGTCCTAAATTTTTTAACCGTCCGTTATTTTTTTAAAGTCTTTTAATTTTATTATTTGTCTAGTATTTAAAAAAAAATTTCTTCACACAACAAAGCATATTTTTTACCAGTAGCACTTATAAATGTGCTTCACTTGACTTGCCTAAAAAATGCTATGAAGTTAATTGTGAAAAGTTATTAAAATTAAGTTGGCTGAAAGTTTGCTTTCAATAAATGTTACACAAAATTTATTAAAAATAGAAAGTCAAACCGTTAAATAATAAAATTTAGATGCATCAAATAGAATCCGTATTTTTAGATGCTTCCAACAGTAGTCTGGTACAACACTACAAATATCTTGGCCTTCCTCGTCCGCTGCCCCTGCTTCCAACCTCTTCCAAAGCTATTTAAACCATGTATGAACTTATACACAATAAGCGATCTTATACACAATAAATTTATACATCAAATCTAAAAACCGTTTTGTAGATGCGCTCATTAAGCAAAACACCGGAACCGTTTCGTTAACAAGTAAATAATAACAAATGAAAATCCAAATATTTAGATTTTTATTTGTTTTCACAAATGAAAATCCAATTGAAAATTATATGTCATATTTCCTTTTGTGCAATTATATTGGGTTGTATATTTCTTTTGCAACAGGTAATAAGTTATAATCCATTATTATCATTTGCTCATGAACAGAAACAAGAGTTGCGTTTGTCTAGAAAAAAAAAATCGGAGCTCAAAGATTTTGCATCAGCTATAGAGGGCGGAGCTTGCAAAAGCTTCGTGTATGATGTTTCTGAGTGGACGTTGCAATATCAAAAGTTAAACGAGACCGTAGAACTGCAAAAGAACTGCAAAAATATTTCTGAAGAGTTCTTAAAAAGTGGGACAATTATCATTTTTTGCGAATTGTTTCTCGTTTTAATTGCTATAAAGCTTTTATTATTAAAAAACTTTTCGCGTCTATTGCTTAGGTAACACTGTTAAGCGTATTATACATAAAAATGGTACAAGCGAAAACCGTGGGTGCACTAAACATACAGTTCAATGCAACGAAAGCGCACACTTCAACTTCATCGTCAATAAAAGAGTGAACACTCCACCCTGTTGCAGAGAAAAGCTGCTAGAGTTGTTAAATCACTTCTCACAAGAGTTGCAAAGACTGCATGTGTCCCATATGTTGGCATTCGGAGCCGTGTTAGGATGGGCGCGAAACGGTAAAATGATACCTTACGATCGAGACATTGATTTGATTGTTGATATAGAGTTTTGGAATACTACATTATTTTTTAAGATTTTAAAAGAACTGGAAATAAGATACGAGCACAAATCAGTTTTCATGGACAATGGCAAAAAGTTATGGATAAGTTATAGCGCAATCAATCAAAACAAGATTGATGTATGGCCCTTCGAAGTTATAAGAAGAAGTGGAATAAGTCCGGCGGTAAGCATACCACATTCGGAATGGAAACTGCAACCGTTAGAAAATCTTTTTCCAGAGCGCTATGTGAGCTTTGATAACGTGTGGACTTACGTACCTCGAGATCCCAAGAGCTACTTGAACATTTTGTATAAGAATTGGAAACCTGAGTTGGATTGCTCTTACATAGAGGAAGGAAAATGCAGTGAAAGACCTCTTAACGACTTTGAACTTGGTTTAGTAAAGCGCTCTACGGTGGTTATTTTTGTTTTATTTGTTATTTTGATTATATTGAGTTGTCCATGGTTAGTTTTGTAGACATGTCCTCGTTTGATTTAATGTTAATTCAGTTTAGGATATCAATTAAAGAAACTATCGTTTTTTAGCAAGATGTTTTGACAGAAATGAAAGTGCGAAGGGGGCAAATTTTGTTTGCAATTATATTTACAGATTCTTAGGGGTAATCTCTTTTCAAGGCAGACCTTTGTTCTTTGCAATTTTCAAACTATTTTAAGCACAGGTCTGCTTTGAAATTGCATTATAAGTTAAAACTAATTCTTGCATAAAATAGATTGCGAACTTTGAAGATATGAATGTTAAAAATAGCAGAGAGTTGCAAACTGGTTGCAAAAATGGCGTCAGCTTTTTCGTCTAAAAAATTAAAAAGTAGGAGATAAAATATTGTCAGATAGAAATTCTAGTCAAGTTCATAAATTCAAATCAAGTTCATAAATTCAAATCAAGTTCATAAATTTAAGTCAAGTTTATATAAATATACTACTTGATCTTTTAAATATTAAATTTAGTAACCTCTTTTTATAAATTTTAGTGAAACTTTCGAAAATTTATAACTTTTAGTGCCAATTGGCACTAAAAGGGACTGACAAGATCCTATGATCCTCTCGTTTTACCTCAACATTTTCTCAAATTAAGATTGTGTAATTTTCTTATGCTTGACCTGGAAATTTTAAAAAAATGTCAAGATATAAAACTAGTTTAGCAAGTATCGGGTGCAAGAGATTCATTCATTTGAAGATTCATTCAAGAGATTCATTCATGTTTTCACTCATAAGAACAACTAAAGATAGAGAATCGGCATTAATTTTTTAATATCTTTCATTTACTTCTAAAGAAAATGACCTTGCATTTTTGAAGAAAAAACCTAGTATGAAGATATTTAAACCTTTAGTAAGGGCAAAAGAGCGTTTTTCTCTAACATCAATTTAGAATACTTGACAAAGGATTTTTTACTCACCGTTAATTCATTTAGTTGCATTTAATAAATTAACTATTATTGTAATTTATTACATGCAGCCTGAATACAATTTTCTGTCACTAAATCAAATTCCAGTCCTTCTTTAGAAAAGTACATTAATTAGAATAACCCTTAAAACTCCCTTCCCCAATGAGGATGTCCTCAATTTTAAATTTTAACCGCTCTCCCTCATTTTTCCTCCAAAGAGAAATCCTGGTTGCACTATTATATCAAAGCAATAGTTCTTCAATTATAGATTTGAAGTTTTCTGAAACATCAAGTTTTAGCGTATTCAACTGTAGCTATTGGTTACACCTATTACAAGAACTAAAAGAGCATTTACAGTTGTAATTTTTACATTTAAAGTCAATGGTATTGAGCCATTAGCAGCAATTCGGCATTAATCACTAAGAGTTCAGTTGTTGCTGAAAATTTGATGTGGTCTTTGATTTGCTTCTGTTCTTGAAGTTCTCACTCTTTGGGATCTACCTCCATAAATTTCCGGGAACAAACTAAAAATACTTCAAAGCTATGTTAAGTTTTTTCAAAATAGCTTTGAATCTTTTTTGTACTCAAGTGTTTAAAAAATACTTTTTTTGTACTTGAAAGCTGAATTCATTTTAAAAAGTTCTAGGAGCCTTTAATTAAAACTGTTATTTGGCATTTCTTTCTTCTGACAATTACAGAAGCGTCAATGAACGCAAGCATAAGTAAAGAGATGCGATGTTTAGTTTAAGTAAGCGGGTGAAGATAGGACCTTACCTGGATAAAATTAGCCTGTTGATTTGGATGCTGATGTACCAGGTAAGGTCTAATTAGAATGGTACTACCCTTTTTAATTTTTAATTTAACGTTTCAGTGGAGATAGCAAAGACATTATTCCTCATAGAGTTGATTTACCTGCATAGAAAATATCTTCGCTTGAGTGAGTAAATTTACAAAGTTTTTATAATAATATATGTATAGTAATAGTTCCAATTTTAAGAGTAAGTTTTATCAAAATAGTTTAATTTGATGAAACTGATTTTTACCCTTCATGAGTATTTGGCCTAAAAACACAATCCCTTCTATTACTTTTTCTGTTAGCAATCCTGGACTCCATTTCCCTTGATAGCGCTTCTCCATTAAAGAAATTTTCTTATGAAACCTCTCGTCTTGTTAGTCACATACAGCGCCCAAACTAGCAGGAAAAAAAATCCAGATGAGAGTTTAGCATATGTATTTTTAAGGAACTATTACAACCAAAGCTTTTAAATTTATTTATTAAGTCTTTGTAATTTTTCGCTTAATGGTTCGCTAAAAAGTTTTGGACAACATTCACAAAACATTTCCAGACAGGTTTTTCTTGATCATTCAGTTTTTTTTTAAAAACTTTTATCCTTCATTAGTATTTGTGGACATAAAAACACTTCCTCTTTAATTTTTACCCCGGGCGTAGGCGTAGCTTTTACAAGATTTTTTATCAGGATGAGCTTTATGTGTAACAGTGGTAAAAGTATTTCATTAGGGTTCACTAAAGGATCAGTTTTAAAGATTTTATGGCCTGGAGTAAGCGATTCATGTTTTGCTCACACTTTCTTTATGTAGTAACCTTTTTTCTCTCTCCTGTCCCATTCGCAAATAAAACAGCAAAATTTTGTATAACTAAGCTGTAATCCAAGCAAAAGTGTAATGACTTTAAAACTACCACAAATTTTCCAAGCATGTTCACTGTGTTTAAATTTTTCTAGAACAAATCTCATGTTTTTTAAAGTCTCTTTCATATCAAAACCATGAGCAACTGGCACTGAAGGAAGTTTTTTTTCGCTATGCAGCAACATTGCCTTTATACTAGTTTTTACGGAGTCTGTGAACAATCACCAGTTACTTGAATCATATTCAATATTTAATAAATTTTCACAAAAGAAACGTTTTTACAATGGAAAAGTAAGGCTTTTATTTTATCCTCACGATGTCAAAAATCAGAAATTTTTGTATCAAGAGAAAGTAAATTCCAATCTTTAATCCTCAGAACCTAAAAGCTCTATTTTTTTTTTTTGACGGATTCAAATCACGTACTAAACAATTTAAATCACTTTGTGCCAGGAAGTGTGGTTCTTTTAAAGTTGAAAGTTCATGACTTAGGTCACGAAGTTAGAGCAAGTTCCGGGCTAGAATTCCGACTTTCTGGTAATATGAAGGCTTTGGCACAGACAGTTTGACACTATGCAGGATGGATCTGTCTGCCGAAGATAAGTTTGGATACTGGATATTGTTTGGACTAGGCTGAAATGCCTTTTATTTGAGTAAAACAAAAATAACAATTACATGATCCTTTGGTTCTGTTCAAATTATTGGTATAGCAAATGACAAATGGCTAGAATCTTGTTTACCCCAACCCAACAGGAGTCTCACACGTTACACAACATTCGTATAAACTCAGGGTTTACCTTGATACCGTACAGGAAATCCAAAATATTCTTAATCGAACTGTTCAATTAATGGTGTGAAGTTTCGATGCTAAGATTTAAAAGTTATTTATCCACACACTTAACAAAAACTGATGGGGTTGTTAGAACATGTTCGTCGCATAAGATGGAACTAAAATAAATAAAATGTAAGTTAATTGAATAGTTATACAGCTGCCTAAATGAAGTTATTCAAACAAAGATGCGTCAGAAATGAATATATAGCTGTCAAAAAAAACTGGATGTGATTGAAACAAAATTATTATATATTTTTAATAAGGGTACACCAACATAAAGAAAAATTTTCCCAAAGTTCGTGTGACAAAAACAGTGTTTACCAGTTGTTGTTTTTTTTGAAATTGCCTTCTTTCTAATCGTCTCATGTAGAGGACCTTCATTTACATATTTAAGAATCTCCTTTAACCTTTTTTTCAAAAACAGTTCCCATTTCCTTTTAACTTCAATTGATATTCCCTATAAAGGTATATTTACCGTGGCACTTGATAAATTGTTGCTATAATTTTACCCTTATAACTAATAATGATAATTCATTAATTTTCAACATTTTCATTCATTAATGCATTATAGTCTAACTTTGCTTTACTCTTCCACCCAATTCACAAATAGTACCAACATCAACAGTTTCTAGCTCAGGTTTGTCTTTATGTGCATCGCATCAATAAAGTTTCGTCCCCACTCTTCCTTTGTCCCTCGCCTCTTCCATCAAACGTCCATCAAGACGATTTAATATTAGCTATGTAAATAAAGCATGCGATTTCTGCCATATTTGTGATTTAAAATACTTGTATTTTGGTTGCAAAATAGGAGATCAGGACAAAACATGAGTGCTACACACATACTCTTTATTATGTGGATTGATACTTGTCTAATGGGTAAATGGTAAAAAATTCTGTTTTTGCAGAAGACTGTTTTCCATCACAAACTATATAATAAATAAAAAATTCGTACGTGTAAACGAGGCACATTAGCTCACATGGCAAACGTGCCTTGTGTGTGCAGGGTTAACCTTCTTTATCGCCATATTTAGAATCAAAATGATTTTTTGTTAACCCATTAATAGATACAGTGAAACGTTTTAAGTTAAAATAATGCTTAGATTTTAAACTTCAAATACAATACATACCTAAAGCATTGCTGTTGATGACTAGTGAAAAAAAAACACATCAAACAAGTTGTTCAAAATTTTTTCAACTTATCCGAAAACGATGTAAAAGACGCTGCAATATCAACTGTGCTTAGTAAGAATAAGTTTTACTATTGTGGAAAGCTGAAAATTATGAAACTTTTCGTTTACCGGTGAATTAGAATAAAATAATCCTGATTAAAATAACTAGTCTAAAGAAAAATACCTGTCACAAATACGCTGAACACTTCCCACATGCACGCCACACATCGATACATGTCCAGTACTGACATCGTGCGAGCTCAGGAGAGTGGATAACGGTATCAGCGCTGTTGTGCTTACGACATTTATTCTTCTGATTTTGCTTAATGTTAGTGTTGATGAGCTCAGAATATTTGCTCAATGTCAGCGCATTTAAAAATTAACATTTCATAATTGTTAATTCTCGTTAAAATATCTTCAAATCTTTGGTCACTTTTAACTAGTTAAATTTGACAATCCTTAGAGAGAAGATCAGAACATTAAACTAAAGCTCAACAGTTATAAAGAAAACCTCATAAAAGTTCATCTAGTGTGCATCTTAATCACACTTATTCAGACTATAGAAACTATTTTCTTGAAATCTCTAATCAACACAAAGTCGTTATAATTTTGAATAACTTTTAAAATTGTATCGGAAGTCTGCTTTAACTCTCACAAATGTGGATAAATCTACAAGCTTTTTCACTTCTGCTTCCCCTACAGCTTCTGCAAAATCCTAACAGAAGTTAAACGAAAATATAGTACTAGGGTGAATTTGGCCGCCTGGATGACTTTTTAAACTCTCTGTATTCATTATCAATTCAAAAAAATGATAATTGAGAAATAAACAAAAAAAGCAACAAAACTTACTAATACTTTCTTATGCTTTAAATAGTTTCTTTGTGAGTTGGCGATTGAGTGACTTTGTGAGTTGGCCATTAAGTGACTTTGTGAGTTGGCCATTGAGTGACTTTTGCCACCGTTTGTGATTTTGTTTCTCTGTAAATTTTTCTTTTGCCATTTTGTTTTTGTTCTCAGAAAAAACTTTTCTGTTCATCAGGAAAAAAAAAATTATTAAATGTTTTGTTGTTTTATTTATTTTACAGTTGTTTTTTTGTTGTTTTTTTTATTGATAAACTAATGAACACAGTGTGATTATAAAGTAGACCCACCCCTTTTTCAAAAAATGAGCTGAAAAAGTATTCCGACGATCTTTGAACTTTGAGTTTTGTAATTTCTTGAAGTAAATTATTGGAAATGTAGAAAATTTGAACTGAATAAGGAAACCAAAAACTATTCCTGTTGGAAATTCGGTGAACAACAAAGTGACTTTTTGTTAATTGTAACCGACGATGATTAAATTTATCATTGTTAAATTTTGAATGTTGACAATGAACTTTTTTACTTTCTATTCTACCAATCCTTTTAGAACTTCTAATAAAGATTACACATCCGCACCCACTTTCGTTATAACAATTCCGTTATATACCCCAATAAATATGTCAGGATGAGGCATTGACCAACTTTTAAACATCAAAAACTTTCCTTCTATGATTCTAGAAGAAAGTTATATAAGAGAAGACGTTTTTAAAGCGATAGAGGATTGCAGATGACAGATTTTTTGAAGGTTTTGGCATTGATTTAATATCAAGTAATTCTAAGCAGATAAATGGTGAAGGTGTCCTATCTTATTCAATTAAAGCTTAGAAACTAATTTATTTTTTCTTTTCTAGATTCTTTGTATACTTGCATATACTTTGCTGAACCACGTGTCATTAAAATCAGTAAAGACCTAGAAAAAACTTAGATTAATTTCATATAAACATACAGCTTTGTATACTTTGTCTAATTGCGAAAAAATAGAACAGCTGCATGATTTTTTTTTTTTTTCTAACCTTGGGATTGGCTTAAAATTCCAAGTAGAATCGAAAGTTTATGCAACTGCTTCAACGAAAGTTTACAAGAACCGAAAGTTTACACAAATGAAAAACAGATATTTGTTTTACTTTCCCTCGTTATAAAAGCCCAGAAAATTTATTTTTTATATCAGAAAGCAAACTTATAATCTCTTACGCAAGAAAGAGGTAACATATTTCTCTCATATTAACGCAAGCCGATTGTTTTTTATAGAAGATATGGAGTGGAAGAGTTTGTTTTTTTGGATTGCAATTGCATCGGAAATATGTGATGTTTTAGGTACGCTTATGTAGAATTCTTCATTTTCATTGTTAAGAGTCTAAGTTACTGATCTCTATAATAGTTAGATACTGCATCTCTGTTTATGGAATGAAGCTAAAAAAAACTTAGTGGTTATATTAGGAGGGTCCCTTAGGCAAATTGATAACCCTTTTTTTGTAATCATGGAACTCTCTAATTTACCACCGGCTGAGAATCATTGGCTTCAAAAACATGCAAAATTTTGGTTGTTCCACCCAGTTATAATGTAATTAGTGGCTCTAAATTTATCGAAGCGTATATCTAATGGTTGTTTGAAAGTTTTAAAACATTTTAAAGCTTGCAATCAAACTTCTACAACAATATTTTATAAATAATTGTATTACCTTGTAGTGAAAAGAAAATGAATAACCTAACTTTATTAGTGCGAAATTTAATAAAATTTGCACTGTTGCAACTACGCTGCAAAGATTTTCTTAATTGAAACAACACTCAAACTTTAAAGTCAAAAAAATGAAGAGCTTTTCAGTGCTTGCATAAAGGAATCTTAAGCTTACTTTAAAGCTACTGCTACAAAACTTAAAATGAAATTACGTCATCAAAGCAAACTAAAAATTGCACTAAAATAACTTTTTTAAATGAAAATAAACTTTTAAAATGAAAATCTTGATAATTTTTTTGGATTATAAAGCCAGTAGAATGTAAAACCTACTTAAAAACACCAAAAATTTTGTAAATTACAATTGTCAGATATTTTGTTGATTACACTCTTTCTCAGATATATTTTTTTAAATTACACTCCATCTCTTGTATTATCCGTACTCTAGCCTCGCCAGTGTGTGGATTCAAAGTGTAGCTAGTAAAAGTCTTAGTTAACATTAAAGAAGAGTGAAAAATGCAAAAAAATACACAGTAGTTCGTGGTTCCTTGTAACAAAATTTATGCCATAAAAATAAATTTAAAAGTAGTAATAATTATTAAATTTTCTAACCATGTTTTTGCGCGGCCTTTCTCTGACCTTCAGCATAAAAAATAAATTCAGCTAAATCATCTGTAACAAAGCACATGAAGACAATCTAGAAACATTACTGACGGTATAATCAAGTCTACACTCATACTAACTATCGTTTTTTACTTAAGTTATGATTTGTATGTGTGATGCTCTATCAGTTTAAAGCTATTAATAGTTTCCAAAATGGCCAAAATACCTTTGATTTTCTATATCAATTATTGATTCTGCTTCAGGCATCAAATATCAAGAAAATTTGAATATCTACCTCAAATACTATGAGATGATTTAGCTTTAACATTAAACCAAACAATACTTCACAAACTTAACATTTGATTAGTTACAATATTCATAAAGAGCTCACAAAATTTAAATTTGTAGCCTGTCATCTTTAGCATACAAGCTTAACTTAGATTTTCTCCTTAGTAACTGAAAAATGTTCACATGTATTTAACAATTGCCCAATTTTAACTAAATAAACATTTGGTCCTTAATAACAACATGCTTTTAAATCAAATCCCTTAATTGTAACTCATTTACCTTAAGAAGACAAATCAGCTACTCTAAGGTTCTATCTAATTTAGTTTTCATCAAATGTTGTTTGTTCCATCACAATCAATTACTCTTTCTTCATTAGTATTTATGTTTTTCTTCATTAATTTAATAAAATAATTAAAATATTCAACATACTTAATGGTGTTATATAACCTAAATAATATTTGGTCCTTGGACCAGAGATGCATGCTCTTCACTGATCATTGTGGCATATAACTTTTTTTCTTCTTTTCATTTGAATTCTTATTTTTTCATACATTTGATACTTCATGTCTGATGTAGTTTTCAATCTCATCTGATAGAGAATCCTTTGCTTTACTTATACTTAACACATCAATATCTTTATAATTACCACAGTGCCACATGACAATGTATTTGTTGGCATTGTTTCCATCAATCTATTAGTTTCAATTTTTTGTTCTCTTGTTTCTCTTTGATTTAAATTATGGCAAAGTCCACATTTATTAATTTGTATCAAACAAAATTTTTGCTGTATAGAAACTCTTTCTGCAAAAGAACTCTTTTTTTTTTTTCACAAGAGCATCTTTAAAATACTTGTATTCAACAGTTCCAAATAATTGTGAATTTACCTCACTTAATTCAGTTTTAATTGTTTTAGGTCATTTCTTCTTTTATAAAATAGCTTCAAAAAGTTACATCTGTCATACTTATGGTTGACAACCAAAGTCTAGTTTTAAGCAACAACTAGTCTAGTTTTAAGTTTTTCCTCAGACTACATATGATATATTTGAAACAGTGTAAAGGTGTCAAGTGAGGAAGTAGTACAACTATAATGGATTTTTACTTAACTCTAAATCTCTCAAATGTGGTAATTTTTTACTTAAATTACTTTACTTATAGGCACTTCCACCTATCAGAAACAAGGCTGTTATGAAGAACATATTGGTGGGATAATTATATTTAATGATAGATACAACATTGATTGGTGGCAGTTTCCAGCATATGTGCAAAAGTATTAAACTATATTTCTCTTAGTATTGAAAGTATTGCTTATGCATAATATATATAGTATGTGTAGTATACCTATTTTTCATGTGTAATTTTATAGATATAAAAATAATTATAACAAAACATTTTCCAAACTCTATATAGTTGGTAAAATCTACAATAAGCTGTTGTTTGTAAAACTCTATTTGTTTAAGATTACACAGTTAGTATTAAATATTACACAGTTTTTTTCTTTTATCAAAGCCTTACAAAAAAATGTGAATTGGAAGCTAAAAAGAGACATTATTCATATTTTTCAATCCGATTTTATGGTATTTGTGTTGGATTAAATGTTACTAATATTGGAAAACACAAAAGCAATTGTAAAGATACTGCTTACAAACCGTGTGATGACTTATCTACTGCTGATTGTGTAGGTGCAGAATGGAGTGATTATGTTTATTTAGTTGGTGAGTTTAATTTTAAAAGGGTATTAGAATATATGAATATATATTTATAAAATTTGAGTTTAAATTTTTTATTATCATGAATTTATTGAACAAAAATTAACATTAAAAACAGAAATGTAAAATTTTCAAAAATAAAGTTTTATAAAGGAACAAAATAAACTCAATACTTGGTTAAAAAATTGTTTATATCAGTTACTTCTGTAACTAGTGTAAAATACTAGAACAATTTTAAGGTCACATAAGTTTAAAGTAACAAATGACTTTATAAAAGTATACTTTAACAATGAATTTATGAAATATTTATCCAAAAAATACATATATAAATGACATTTTTACATCAGATCTTGCATAGTAATTTGTCATTTTTATTTAAAATGATAGACCTGATATAAAAAAAACCACTAGAACTATTCTTGGTTCTCTTCTTGGTCTTTTTTTTAAACTTATTTAAATTGCTCTAAAAATTTAGGACTTTTACTGTTTCTATTTCAAAACTACTGTTAAAAAAGTCTTCTAACAACAATTTATTAAATTTAACAGGAAAAAAAAAACCAAGTTTGCAAATTCAGAATTTTTTTTCAAACAATATTTTTAGCAATTGATATAAGGTTGATTTATATACAAGGCTGTTTTTGTTAGTTTTTCTTTTTTTAAAAAAAAAGAAAAGGAAGAAAAAAGGTTGAATAATAATCAAACCTAGGAATGTCAGCTCTGATATGTATGAGTTAATAGTAAAAAAATAACTAAAAACAAAAAGTTAGTGTTTTATAAAAGTGTTTATTTTTTATGTATCTTTTTCATATTTCTGAAACTCATTCAAAATAAAAAGTAGAAATAAAGGACCTCAAACTCACTACTAGTTACATTATCCACTCTAAGGATTGAAGTATTTAAAACAAAAACATTTTGCATTGCAATCATTCCTAGGACAAAATGGAGGATATGGTAAATGGAGTGATTGGGGACCCTGCAGTGTTACATGTGGTAATGGTTTCTCTGAAAGAAGAAGAGAATGTGATAGTCCTGTTAAATTAGGAAATGGAAAACCATGCACTGTTCTCGGACCAAGAACTGAAACAAGTTTATGCACAAGACCATCATGTGGAAATGGTATGATCAAATAAATTCTATATATTCCATAAGTTAGTACAATGACTTTATACTGCAGTAGAGATAAAATCACAGCTCATCTAGATTGATTTTTTTTCACCTTATAAATTTTTTTGTTTGTTTTGTATTTGAAAACATAAATACTTTACTCTTTTTCTGCTCAATACCAGATGGTGGTTTCGGTGAGTGGTCAGATTTCAGTATCTGCTCAGCTACATGCGGAGGAGGTGTACAGATTAGAACTCGTGATTGTAATAATCCAAAACCTGTAAATGGGAGCAAAGACTGCATTGGAGTAAAAGAAGAAACACGTGGCTGCAAAAATGATTTTTGTCTTGGTATGCTTGTTTTCATGAAAATTGTATTTTAAATAAAATGCATTTTAAGTAAATAGGGGTATTAAATGAATGTTTGAGGAATAATTTTTAACACAAAAAGAATCTATTTCAGGCACAGATGGTGTCACAAAAGCTCAAGCACTTGTTGATGGATTTTTAAAATCTTTTTATAATTCAACAAATCCTGGAAAACCTGTATCAGGTAAGTCACTAAACAATGATATAAATATTTTTGTTGTTGAAAACATAAAAACAAACAGTACAAAAGATTGAAGACAGTGTTTCACTTCATGCTTAAATGCAATTATAAGAAACTTTCACTGTTAGTATTGTGCATTCATCTTATCTAATATTGACTGCATATTAATATTTTTATTGTGTAGGTAAATTCATGAAAGCAATCTTCAAGATTCAGGAAGCTGTTGCTGCTGAGTTTACTTCAGTTGATCCAACATCTCGTAAACCTGTAGAGGTTCTATTAAAAGAGTTAGAGGAGTTCCTATTAAAAGCTGCAGAAGGCGGATCCATTGATTTTGCACGAGTCACACTTGGAAAGGCTTTATTCAACTTTATGAAAGTAAAATAATATTTATTATGAACATATCAAAATAGCTTTTAAGGCATTTAAAGATATAAAAATCATTATTAAAAGTTCAAAAAAAGATTTATAAGCAAAATACTTTTCTTTTTTTTTTTATTTACTTCTATAGAAAGAAATCGCTAATGGACTCCCTATGGATGATATGAGTAAAGCATCAGAAGGTTATTTAAAATGGGTCAAGTCTCAAGTTGGAGAAGATAAGTTTTCTCGGATCATCTCTAGTCAAGGTGCCAGTACTTTGATGTTTGTGATGGATACAACTGGATCTATGTCTGATGAAATCAATGCTGCAAAAGGAATTGCAAAGTCTATAATTGACATAACTAGGGAGTTTCCTGTTGATTACATACTTTCACCATTTAATGATCCTGGTAAATATTGTTAGAGTTTCTTACATTCCATTACTTTGAAATTAATTACTTTAATGATTGCTTAAAAATAGGCAAAATGCTTGTGTTGCAAATATTTCTCTTCTCTAAATAGAAGCAAATCCCAGATGCAAAAATTTACATCTTTTCTTTGATCAGGTGTTGGACCAGTTGTTTATAAAAGTGAAAAGCAGCGTGCAGAAGTCATATCTGCAATCACCAATCTTCGCATAGATGGTGGTGGTGATTGTCCTGAACTAGCATTTGCTGGTATGTTAAATGCTTTTACTAAAGGACCCCAATATGGTAGCCCAATGTTTGTGTACACTGATGCCAGTGCAAAAGATGATTCAAGATCAAATATTAATGCATTAAAAGCTGTAGCATCCTCTTATTCCTCACCAATTACTTTTTTTGCAAATCTTGATGGCTGTGGATCAGGAATTGATAGTTTTAAAGAAATAGCATCATATACATCTGGTACATTTGTTTGTTTGTTTTTTTGTTTATTTTATTATGTTTTTTTAATGAATTGAATTCTTTTCTTTATTGGGTTTTTTTTTGAGTTCTTTGATTTCTTTTGTATAAATATGTTAACCTAAAGTTGACCTTATTTAGGTCAAGTTTTTCCGCTAAAAAATGACAAGGAAATATTAAGTTTTACAGAATTTGTGAAAACTAGTTTACAACAAGACACAGTAATTGTAACAGGAGAAACAATACATAGCAGAGTTACTAGGCAATTAGCAGAAATAAGTCATGATTTTGTTGTTGATGAGGGGATTGAAATGATCATTGTATCTGTTTTAACTAATGTTGAAAATGCAGTTGGCCTGGTCAAGTTACAATATCAAGATGGCTCACTTTTGTCACCTACTATAACTACTTCAATGGCTCAGATTTACCAAGTATCCAAATCTAGAAAAAGTTTATTTGGTAAATGGACTATTACCTTTCCATCAAACTCAGTGAACTACAAATACAGTGTGCAAGCTGTATCACATGATCCTATTGAATTTGCCTACTCCTTTATTTATCAGCAGAATCCCTTGAAGAACAGCCCTGCATATACTTTCAGCAATCCTATCAAAGGTTGTTTTTTTTTTTTTTTTCAATCGTGATTAAAAACTTATTTGACAAAAAAAATTTCATTTACTTAAAAAACTTTACTCCATTGATAACTAACATATTCTAATTTTATTATTATTATTATTATTATTATTATTATTATTATTATTATTATTATTATTATTATTATTATTATTATTATTATTAATATTATTATTATTATTAATATTATTATTATTATTAATATTATTATTATTAATATTATTATTATTATTATTATTATTATTATTATTATTATTATTATTATTATTATTATTATTATTATTATTATTATTATTATTATTAATTATCTTTATTGTTAATTTATTATTAACTTTTAGATCAAGAAAATGATATGATTATACGAGTGAAAGGGGAAAATGTTGACTTATCAACTCTGAATTGTCAAATTGTAGATTTAAAAGGAAGCACACTTTTAAATTTATCTTTAAATAAGCGGGATAACAACATGTTCTCTGCCAAACTTCTACCTCCACATTTACCATTTAAAGTGAGATGCTATGGTAAGGACTTTTTTACTTATGACCATCTTATCTTATAACTTTCTTTTGAGTATTTCCTATTAGTATCTTGTCCCTTTTTCAGGAAAAATTTAATCAACTAGGAGTTAAGAAAATTTAACAAACATTTGGAGTTTTGAGCAAAAAATTCAATCAATCACACTTTTTTCAATCAAGTAAAATTTGAATACTTTTGAGTTTTCAGTGCACTCATCACTTGCTTACATCATTTGCTTACATCACTTGCTTACATCACTTGTATCAATAATAAAAAACAATATTAATGTACTTGCAATAGTAATAACATCTTCTGGATATTCTTCGGAATTTTGAAAACAATCGATTTGGTTCGTTTTGATTTTTTTTTTATAAAAGGATACAGCAATAAACATGGTTGTGCACATCACACCATAAAACTACAGTGGTTTGCATAAATATAGTCACTAGTTTTTTTATGGAAAATTTTTGTTTTTTTCAAAATTATCTTTGAAACTAACAAATTAATACGATTAAAAGCGTATTACATGTGTTAATTGATTCTCTATCGAATGGTATATAATTCGAACTCGTTAGGTTAACCAGTCTTGAGTAATTGTTAATTCAATTAGAACATACCTGTATTTCTAATGTAGCAAAAATATAGAGTCAACTAAAACGACTTAAGTTGAAATACCTCAACGAAATTTTATCCGAACGATCTTAAATTTGGTAGTTAATTTCTTTCAAACTATATAAACGTTCTTGTGAAAATAAAATTAAGTTATCATTTTTATATCTTGAGTTATTCGCCTTGGTAATTATTTGGTAAAGTAAAAAGACAAAAATGGGCAAAAAAGCTGTTTCAGACAACGTACGATGGCAAGTTGTAGGTCTGCTAAAAGATAAAACAAAAAGCCAACGAGAAATAGCTCGAATGTGTAATGTTTCGCTTAAATGTGTACAAACAACGTTGAAAAACCACGAGCTACATAATGATGTCAAAGATTTACCAAGGCTTTGTAGGCCTTTAAAGCTAACTTCAAAAGACCAAAGTTATCTCTATCGAAGGTTAGACAAGACTCTAAAATTTCTTACCGCGAACTTGCTGAAGGGTTCACAAATACGCCTGCTAACGTTAGTGTTAGTAGATGGACTGTACGAAGATGCCTGAATAAGAAAAGCTTAGACTGCTATGTCGCTGCTCAAAAACCACTTTTGCGTGTCTCAGATCGCCTAAAATGATTAAAGTGGTGTAGAGAAAGACTTTACTGATCTGTAGAAAACTGGGCCAAAGTCATTTTCAGCGACGAATCCAATTTTGAGGTGATAAATCGCAAATTAAGATTAATCATCAAGAGGCTGGCTGGTGAAAAGTTCAAAGAGCATTTTTGTGTACCAAGGATACAAGGCGGAGGAGGATCAGTCAGAATATGGGGAGGCTTCTACCATAAAGGAACAGGGTCATACAACATTTATAACGGCAGAGTTAACCAGTGCAACTACAAAGAGACCCTTGAAGGTAAACTTTTGCCAACAGCTAGAGCTTTTAATTGAAGACGACAACAATGGATTTTTCAGCACGATGGCGCAACAGCTCACACTGCAATCTCGGTTAAAGAGTGGCTTGATCGGAAAAACATTACGGTCATGCCTTGGCCAGCTCGTTCTCCAGATCTAAATCCTATCGAGAACATTTGGGCTTGGATAGTAAAGAGATTGGTCAAAAAGACCATAGCTCACTAGCTATGGGCGTAATTACAGCAGGCCTTAGAAAAGCTTTGGAAAGAATTTCCAAGAGAATTATGCATTCGACTAGTTGAATCTAAGCCTAGACGTGTTCGCGCATGTATGAAAGATCATAGTGCGCATACAAAGTACTAAAATGCACCCTGACTCTATATTTTTGCTCTGTTTTTTTGTAGTTTTTTTTTTAACAGTTGTGTATATTTCTCATAAAAAAGTATCTTAAATTTTTTTTTTTTTTTTGAAAAAATTTTTTTTTCTTATTTTGTTTATAAAACCACTGTTAATAAAATTTAAAACAATCTAAATTATTAACTTTTTTGTTTGCTTTAAATTTTAAAAAAAACATTAAAAAAATCATAGTAAAAGTCAACTGACTTTATTTTTATGCAACCCACTGTATAACTTTAAGGATTAAATAGTGACTTAACTTTAGGTCTCCTTTTTTATATATCATAAAGTTTCGACCGCTCTTTTTTGGGCATATTTTAAATTTATAAAAAACAAGGCTTTATTCTTGAAAAGTCACATGCATTTTAGATGATATTTAATTATATATCATAAAAATATTTATGGTAGGTTATGCTAGTGTAACCTACTTGTCTATATATATATATATATATATATATATATATATATATATATATATATATATATATATATATATATATATATATATATATATATATATATATATATATATATATATATATATATATATATATATATATATATGTAACCTACTTGTCTTACTAAAAATGTTTATTTGTTTAGGTTGTTGAATTTAAAACCCAAAATGAGTTTTTAGTTTTAATAAAGAGCCTTTGTTTTTCCACTAAAGGTCGTACTACAAACGGATCTCTTTTTGAACGTTTATCTCTTGAAGTTTCTACAGCGAAATCTGCTTTCATGATTCCCATCTTTGCTGGAAATATGTTTACTGCGTCATTATCTACTATTGTTGATGTTCAAATAATGGTATTCAATTTCGGTGCAGAAGAATCTATTACTTTTAGTGTGAAATCAAGTCATGGAAGTGTTTCATTGGTAAAGCAAACTTTGTCAGTTCGAAGGAGCACCTTTTTACAGTTTAAATATAATGCACCGAGTAATTCAAATTTAATTGGAGCAACAGAGAGAATAACGGTCAGTGCGCAGCGCGATGTTACTAAAGAAGAATTTTCTACCTCTTTTAATATATTACTTGTTTAAACAACTTTAGTTTAAATCAAATTCTTGATGTTTATTAAATCTTGTTTGATTTTATCCTGTACTGTGCACACTTGTTAACCTCTAATACTAGTAATGTAGTTAGCCTGTGATATTTTTATATGAAAAAGAAACGTTTTCAGAACTGTCTTTTATGAAGCAAACTAAGTTGCCAGCTGCATTGGATAGTTAGGTCTAGGTATATCATAAATCGTAATAACCTTATTACTGATGTATTAAATCAGCAATTATAAGAATAAGTTTCAAATTAAAATGTTCAATTAAGATCAACTCTTCTCGAATAATTTTTGCATATTTGCATATATTGTCATCGATTTTTACAAATCAAACCATGATTGGTGGCCCTTTTGAAGTAAATTTCTTACGTTTTAAAAAGAGATCGCCCGTAGTACTTAAAAAAAACTTAAAGTTCTTTCAGAAAATAATTTTCTTCTTGAACAAAATTATTTACATCACACGCCTATACTTTTAATGAATATCGGTGTTTGGTTTTTCATTTTTTAATGAATAACAACGAAAAAAGTACCAACTTCTAGAATCAGTGATTTGAAATCGGATTTAAAATATTTTATGTAATTAGGTATACAAAGTTACAAGATTCCAGAAGAAAAGAAAAAAAAGAATACCTCGCATACATTATGCTTTTTTAGATCATACTTTCAAGCTAGAACAGAATTGTTAATCGATTAAATCTGTTAAACTTATTTTTTACCATATATTTAAATAAATTATGCATGTTAATGTTCACGCATAAACGAATTTATGTATGAAAGTTTACTTGATAAACCAAAAATTTTTCTGTTTGAAGCGCATAAAGAGTTCACTTTAACAAACTTCAAAAATTTCGATTTATTTTGAAAAACTTTATAGAAGTTAGTACTTTATTTGCTAATATTCGTTACAAGCCAAAGGTTGATGCTTAGAGTTAGTAATGCTAAATATTGCTAATTATTCTAATTATTAGTTTTATCACTTCCTTTAAAAGTAATTAGCGTTAAAAATTGGAGAGGGGCTTTTTTTTCGCCCTGATATAGTTCAGGGTAAAAATTAGAGTAGGCAAAATGTCTTCTTTCTGGTAAGTTGTCGTGACCCGCTCGTTTTATTGGCGCTCAACTTGTACTGTAAAGTTTCTCGCGTTCGGTCAAATTTTTACGAGTTTAATCATCCAGTTTTTCGAGGCTATGGAACTCACTTGGCTCTAAAGTGTTCTCCTTGAATTACTACCTTGCTAAATTTAAATGACGGTAACTAGGTATCTTTGTGTCTTCGTTATCTTTCTATTAACCCAATCCATTTGAGTAGCACTAGGTAACTGTATGTAGATGACATGCATATATATATATATATATATATATATATATATATATATATATATATATATATATATATATATATATATATATATATATATATATATATATATATATATATATATACACATATACATATACACAGGATGTTCGAAAAGTAACGCACAATTTTATTGTAACCTAGCAAAAATACGATGCAGTGATTCCGTCACAACTAGTGTTCGTTCGTCTAAAGATGGGGGAGCTGATCTCTACTGGTCGAGAATACAGCCTGTTTCTTTGAATTTATCAACTAATATTTTGATGCTGTGTGTGATGAATGAACTGTTGCACTTTAGAGCCCACTTCCGTAATGGTATTTGATGATGAAAATTCTGTCTTATTGTTTTGTCCATAGAAATATTGTTCATGACTGTATTCTCGAAAACAACAATCTACAACATCTTGATTAGTGTCTGTGTGTGTAGGGGGCGAGGGGTCATTCAAGTAAGCCCTGACAGATATGTTATGTCGATTAGTGGGGGATCATTCAACCAAACCTCATTCCAATAAACCCTGACAAACTGTTTCAAAATCAAATTAATGCGCACTTTAAACTTTTAGACGTTTCGTTTTTCACATAATTTGGAAAAATCAAGATTAAACTCTCTCAGGTTGATGTGTCACGTGATATCTCTTCCGTATTGAAGCGAAAAGGAACCCAAGTCGTCTCAACTAAAATTAAATTAGCGGTCTTGTATAGACAATTTCTTCACTCTCGGAATTATAGTCAGAATTATCAATGTAAATTAAAGTAGGGAAACCCTTGTTAACTTTTGAAAAAATACGATTCTTACTTTAACAATTCCTGTATATTGTTTTTAAACTTATGTTAATAAGAATAATTAAACAAACATAAAAATTCAAAAGAAAAAGAAATTCTGCTAAATTTTGTCGTTTAAATGTTGCTTCTCAAGACGTTTTTGAATTAAAAGAATTCAAAAGATAATTAGACAATTAATTCAAAAGATAAGCTAAAGTGAAAAGATTAAGATTTAATAGACTTCAATTTCTCCGAGCAAGTATGACTCTTTTAAGCAGGGAAAATTAAAAAATAAATATCTGGAATGCTTTAAAGCACCTTTTACATGTTAAGATCATCTGATAAACTTCAACAAACTCAAGTTAAAAATGACTTCAGAAACAATTTAATTTCTAAAAATTCAGACAGTTTTAAGCTAAAAAGATTAATCTGATGATAACCGACATTTTTAAAGAATAGTTATGTTAAAAAAGAACAGACAATAAAAACGCGTAAAAAATAAAAACATGCTAAAAAACCCATTAGACAAGAGATTATTCGATAATAGATGACACAAAACTAAAAATAAACCATTTGAGAACTAAATAGTCCTTAAAAAGTGATTTCAACATATTTGAGTACCAAAAATATCAATTACTTGATACAAACAATAATTTGCATTTATCAGATAAATTTGATGCATAAAGCTAATCTTACTTGAACCTAAGTTATCTGATCACAATAAATAATAGAAGCAAGTTATCCTAAAAACTGAACTGCTCAAATGTTAAAAGCATAAACATTTTGCTAAACCTACTTCTCACACTGCTCACTACTGCAGAAAAACTTAATAAATAACATGACATAATAAGGGGGGAAAAAAACTATTCTGGAATATAAATATAATGAAAAAAAATTAAACTTAACAAAAAGAAAAACAGAACTCATTCTAGAATTGTTCTTTTTTAAAAAACACTTTTTTCACAAGATTTTCATTTTTAAGAACTGTTGATAAGATAGACAATAATATCCATATAGTTTTTATTAGGTTTATAACATTGAAGAGAAAAGATGGAAACCAAAATGTATTTTAGGGTCTGCTTTTTATCTATTTAAATTTACATTTCAATTAACAAGAATCGTGGACGGTTATTTTGAAGATAAAACAGCTTCAAGTCCATTTTTGTATGTTAAATCGTCAGGATCATTGGCTTGAATTTTAACACCAAAACCAGGACAACCTTTTTCTACAGCAGATTTGCTTGTGGTATATTTCATCTTATCAAGAGGCCTAGCATTGTCATCAGCATAAGTATAAAAGGCGACTTTGGTACGCCGTCCTTCTGAAGTATTTACATCAAATATGTAGAAAGCATAACGACACTTTTGTTCCACCAAGTAATCTACCATTCTGTCAAAAGCTGGGTTCTCCCTATCTTTGTATTTGTCAAGAGTAGCACTTTCTCCTATAGGGGGACACAAATCAAGTACAATTTTGTCATTATCATGTTTCATTGTCAAGAAATCATGAGTTGGTTTGTTACTGTTAGATTTAAATTGATTGTAAACTTCACAACATTCTGGGTGAATTGTGGCTCCTGAAGTTGTCATACTGATGCTAAAAGAAATAAGCACAAAAATGATAAAAAATCATATAAAAACAATTTAAAGATTAAAAAAAAAAACCTTATCCAAAAAAACAGACTTAGCATTAGTAGGATAGTAATAGAAACAAATCAAAATCAATAGAAAAAAACTTACTCTTTACTTGAAACATGCAATGAATCTTTTGCCCTTAATACTGTCCATTTTTTATAAAACTACTTGTTTGCAAGTTTTTTTTTAATAATTTTTTAACCACTCACAAATGTAGAGTTAAACTCTTTGTAACTCAAATTGACAAGTATATATTGTAAAAAGAGTTTAACTCTTTACACCTTGCATAATTGTCATTTTTTAAACGAGTTAATGTTTAACCTTATATTTATAACTAATTTGCTGTTCATATTCAATTTATTACTTAATATTTTATTACTTAATATTTTATTACTTAACACTTTATTGCTTTTTTTTTTTTAGTAATAATTGTTAATAACTGTTTTAAATTCTGAGCATATTTTAAGAGTATATTTTAAGAGCAACATTAAACTTGGATTTGAAATCTTTTACATGTATAGGAGTAGGGGTACATCTTTTTAAAATAAATTGTTGCAAATTTCTTAATATTTAATAGATCGGTTTTTTCACTAAATGTTAACAAATTTGCAAAAGATAATAATAGGTCTTTATAAAAAGCCTTTTAGTGTAATAGAATGAAAATTTAGTAACATTTTATACTTAGATCTTATCCCAAGTTAACTCTATGTTTACCTATATCTTAACTAAATCAGTAAAAATGTTAATTAATTTTGAAAGAAAGAAATTTAAAAAGTATAGAGATTAGGTTTAGCATTAAAATGCTTATACTAAAATGTTGGAGAAAAAGCTAATTATTTAACAGAACATTTTAGCTGCTAAAGCCAAATACATTAGAATGGGTTAGACAAAGACATACAAATTAATGCTTTTCTCATCTTTGAGCTTTTAATTCTGTTAGGACAACAACAAAAATACTCCAATAGCTTAAAGATGTGTAAGTTTTGTTAATACCTTAATGATTAATATGATTATCCGTGACGCTAATACTATGAGTTAATAGCTGCGAAATATCGAGCAATATCATTCTTAATTTTAAATAAGATTAAAAAACACGCTTTTCGTTCGGAAATTGCATCTTTGATGGGGATTATCAGTGTTTTAAAATAAATTTCACTTTATTTATATTTTCCTACATTATTTTAATTGTAAATTCTCATGTTATTTGGGTATATAATTCAAAGCTTAAAGAAAATTAACAAAACATTGTAAGTATACCTGGTATTTTTTAGCGATAGATTAAATCCAAAAAGGCAGACGTCGACTCAAAGCGACTTAATATTCAATGCGGTGCGGGTAAGGGTGGAGGAATACACGTTATGTAAATTAAACCGTATTGTCTATAAAAACCAAAATGCGAAAAAATTTTCCATAATTCATAAGTCTATTTTCGTTTAACTGTCGAGCCAATGGTGCTTTATTGTTTCTTAAAGCTCGATTGGTTTATAAAATTTCCAAACTTGGCAATGTTTAGTTTCTGATTTAGCGGAGTGTCAGTTTTCCCCAATGAATAATTAAACAACGCACTTGGCGTGGTGCTTTGTGAACACACAGTGAAAATTCTTCTTTTTCAATTCAACAGACGATGAATACAATGAATGAAGTCTGTTGGATCATTGAGCTTCGTTAGCCGTTATAGTCGTAGTAATTAGTTATAAAATTATTAGCAGTGACTAACTAATCGCATAGGTGTTAAGTGTTTATTTAAACCCGCACCCTTTATAAACTCATGGTTGAGTTTTTAGAAATTGCAGAACAAGAAAACCGAAGGTTCTTTACATCACCTGAGTTATCGTGAAAATAACTTCTAAAAGTTATTTCTAACTGTTTTTAGTTGCATACCTACTTATCATAAATTTAAATCCTTTAGTATTCGACTTAAACTTATTTAAATAGCAAGAAGCAAATAAGTAACTGATATATCATCGAAAAAAACCACAAAATCAAAAGAACAGGTTTCTGAAAGACACACTCTAGTAAATTTTGATAGAAATAGTTGATTAAATTATATCGTTGAATTATGCGAAAATTTGATTAAATTATATCGTTGAATTATGCGAAAATTTGATAGAAGCAGTTTTACAACTAAACTAAGGAGGGAAGCAATAGAAGGCGCAAAAACCGTGACTAACACTTACAATGCCGTGCGATACTTTTGAAAAGAATCAAAAAAAAATTTTTTTAAGATCATGGCGCCCCTGTAATCAATTTCCTGTAAAGATCCTACAAAATTAAGTGAGTGGCAAGAGGGATATGTTAACTACCCGCTTCAAAATTTTTTTTGTACCTGAGGCCCCTTTTACCGCACTCCACTTCCACAGGCATTAGAATTTGCACCTAACACTATCAATATTTTGACTCTACATAGACATACAGCTGAAGATGTCTTCTTACTATTATCATTAAAAGTTTTCACTTGAAAAATTGATCCGTTTTTAACTTTACCAAAATAGCCTTACTTTTAAATTTCCAGTTTCCCTGAACTTTTTATCTGGAAAAAACTGCTGATACTTGTAAGAAAAAAAGTAAAATGTAGAACTTGGTTTCAATTCTTTAAAATGTCTGATAAAAAGAGATTTTTCTTCCATTTGTTTGGTTTGTTTATTTTTTATCTCTATTTTTTCCCCATTTATTTATCTATATCAGGCTATGTAGATGGTAAATAAAAATATTGTTTTTAAATATTTATAAAAAGTATTCTTTTTTTTATGAGAACAGGAGATATTTATTGTTTTAATGTTATTGTTTATTTTAGGCTTTTCTATTAGGTTAAGGTTGCTAACAATTATACCGTTGTCTATATTGTACATTTAACATAACTTTATTTTTACAACACACTAGAAATGTTTTAATTCATTTTTTATCTTTGCTGAATAAATTAAGGAGTCAACTGTTTTTTTGTTGTTTTTTTTGTCATCAAACTAAATTAAAGCCAGAGTGGGCTCTTGTTGGTCTGTTATTAGAGATTTCTTATTTTTGGGATTTCACTAATAAAGTTGAAGATTTGTTCAGTGCATTTATTTTAAAGTATAATTTTATAAATTCGAAATAACTACCTAGAATTTAAAATGCCTTATTATTAGCTGTCAAATTTTACGAACTAACTGAATTTCAGATTAGTTGCGTAAATTATACCCTAAGGCAGATCCTGAATTGTACCGACGCTAGATCCTAAAGTAAATTCTAATTGTACTGTAATTTTAGATCCCAATTGTACCGACGCTACCACTTTGACCGCAAAAATACGCGTGTAAAGTTTAACAAATGAGGCGCGGCGGGGCTAAGTTAAGTACCAAAAACTTTTTTTTTGGGAAATCAAAAAAAAACATTTCCATAAAAAAAGTACATTTTTTATTTAAAAAGTTTTTATTTATTAATTTTTTATTCCCAATATAGATGTATCCAAAAATGTAGCCGAGGCAGTGTCAAAATCAAAAAAAAAATTCTTAAACACGTCAATGACCTGGAACGGTCTGTCAAGTCTAGAGCTGCGAATGCGCTTTGAATGCGCTAAACATCGTCTAAATTGCATAACTTACTTCGTTTCGCGCTCTGGTATAAAAAATTTATGCTCAATCGTGTTAAATGTGCCATTTGCAAAAAACTAAATGTGGAGGAAAAAAAGCATCCTGCTTTTAAATTGCCCTGCAACTCAGTCCAAACAGTTAGATTCCGTTTGTTGGAAGTTTAATGTCATGAATAAATAGTTTGTATTAAACACGAAGTAATTTGGTTTCTACTCCATCCAGATTGTCCTCATGCCACACGAACATGATGCCATTGGCCGTGTCTGTTAAATTAATTCTAAAACCGAAGCATGAAAGCCGACGATAATATTATATGCTAGTAAGAGACAGTTTAAGTAGTGGATACACCTTTTGTAGATCCATAGTAATAGAACTTGATTTCCGGGTATTGTACTTTTTGCAGCATTGGATTTGATAACTTCAGCGACAGCATCACCTTACGGTGGTGTAATTTAAGTTCTGTTTTACTGAAAAGGCTAACTGCTCATTATTGTTCTTTCTTTTAAGATCAAGAGCATCATACGCTTTGCAGGTGTCAACCCTTGGCCTTTTAAATGAAAGCTTAGGTTAATCTTTCAAAAAAACTGATCGGTAAAATTTGTCCGAGATCGTTGAGTCAGGTTCT
Organism: Hydra viridissima; assembly: GCF_058129835.1. Taxonomy (NCBI): domain Eukaryota; kingdom Metazoa; phylum Cnidaria; class Hydrozoa; order Anthoathecata; family Hydridae; genus Hydra; species Hydra viridissima. The sequence continues at coordinate 8,275,983 of NW_028324314.1, forward strand.
TTAATTTTGTAAACCAAGTACATTCTGTTAACATTCAGATCCGGACTCAAATACTCTTTCTCAGATTTGGCACGACTGTAATGGCTTTCATCCCTGGGAAAGCTATTAATGTGGTTTTTAACTATTTGTCTGTCGTGGAAAGTATACTTGAATTTTTTACCCCCCAAACTAGCTTTTTTTCTATTAATAAGAGTAGTCACCCTTTGGGGCTAATAGCGAAAATGTCTCCAGATGTTTTTTTGTATTCCCTTTTGAGATCTCCTTCACCATCAGGAACTATGAAACTGATAGCTGGACTGCCTTCTGCTGTTGTTTGGGTTATCAGTATTCCAATGTCGACGTCTTTGAAAGGATAGAATTTGCATGACTCGCATTAAAAAATTTCCCTGTTAATTGATTCCCAACTTGTTTAAGTTATCAAAGAGCGTTTTTTTCATGTTCGAAAATCACGGCAACTAAATGCACACTTACAAATGACTTAAAATTAAAAAAAAAATGAAAAAAATGAAAACTTAAAAATCAAATAAGAACACCATACAAATAAATAAAAAATATTAATTACAAATTTACAAAAAGTAATCATACATACCCTGTCTGTAGGTGGAGGTTTTTTTTTTCTATATCTTTTTGTTTGTTTTACTGGTCTCGTACGCATACCCCCTTACTCATTTTTCACTTTCTACTTTACTTTAACTTACGTTTGTTTTATAAATTTTAGTTTGAAAGCAGATTCATCCATAATTGCAAATAAAACCACATAGCGAAGCGTGAAATAAGAATAACTTGAATGATAAAGATGATAGCTAATTGTATTAACAAACTGGATTATAAATGGTTTGATGTAAAAAAAGCGTGCCTAATAATTATAAATGGCGCGAACTTTGCAACTTTGGCGAATTTCTTTGCATTGTATTGGCATGAGCAGTTAAACATCAGGTAGGAGGTATAACAAGTATTGAAAAAGGTTTAAATACTACTGGAATATTTAAGGCAGAGCACCACCATTAACAATTTTTGGATGTTCTTATAGTGGTTAGATAACCACAGATATGTTTACTTTGTGGATTAGGAATCTTATAAACTATCTTTGTCCTTAACAGAACACCCAGAACAAATGAAAGTACTTCATATCTTTGATGGTCATTCAACACAAAAAATCTAGAAGCATTAGTTTTAGCTTGAGATCATGGAATTGTAATGGTATCTTTGCCATTGCATACTACTCATAGGCTACAACCTTTAGATATATTATTTTTCAAAGCTTTAACTTCTAAATATAAGATTGCCTGTGATAAATTGGTGTGAAGCCATCTAGGCAGATTTATTACTTAATTTCAAATGTGTCAAACATGCAAATTTATCTCCTCATAGTGAAAGCTGGTTTCGTTACCTTTGTGAAAAAAATATAAAAAAGATTGTAATAAAATGTCTTACTTTTCAAGGCTGGTTTCATGTTGACTGTGCAGGTGTTAATCAAAAACAGAAAAATATAACTGCAACTTTTGCCAAAAATAAAGTTTTATGTATTTTATTTTACAATATTTAGTGTGATTGTTTTTTAAAACCCAGATATGGTATATATTGTTTTTCATTATTTAGTACAATTGTTTTTAATACCCACCTTCCCTCTCTATTCAAATCCTAGCTACCTCATTGGTAATTTAAATAAAAGTTGTACCATATTTGGTAATACCTGTTTTCAGCATTTTCCAGAAGGAAATAAAATTCAAGGTGCATAGATTTTATTAGATAAAAAAAAACTCTTTCATTATATTATGGCCAATTAGGTGTTTTGTTATATCAGAATATTTCCAATTCCAATAGTTTTACATAAACCATTCGTTTTAGTTCTTTTAATTCATTAAATCTAAAATAACGAAATATTTGCGAAGGTATAAAGTATTTGAAATCAAAAAAATGGTACATTATTGGATTACAATGATACATTAAAGGATCCAGTTTCTTTAATTGTACTGATAGCGCTATTTTTTTTTTTTTTTTGATTCTCCTAAAGACTTAACGCCTTTTAAATTTTGAGTTTTTCAACTTTTTTACAACAAACAATTCCTAAATTAAGAAATAGAATTTGAATATCTACGTTTCAACTCAATAGATTGTCTTCATTTTTAAATTTGATCGAGGGGGTACAATATCGACAACCTTACACAACTGACTATTACATTAAAAATAACTTTTAACTCTGAAATTGCAGTTAAACAAAATTTAAGTTATTTTGAACAAATGAATTTGTTATTTGGTTAAAGTACCAAATTCGAAAGTTTGCAAATCAAATTTTTCTCATAATTCTTGACATGCTTTGATTTTTCTCGCAGTAAAGTTTAAAGTTGTATCAAACAAAAATCATGACCTTTTATTTTCAAATTAATTTTGCTTTGGAACAGATGGAGATATGCCCCGTCGGTATTCCGTTGGTTATCGCGGTACAACCAAGTAAAATTGAATACCAATAAAAATTTTAATTTTTGCAGCGCTATTTGAATGCGTATTAATTAACAGGTGGATACCGAGTTGCTACATAGTTAAAATTTGAATATGTGGCCGCGTGAATAGATTTTTGTGGCATTAAAATCATTCGATGTTTTAGAGAGTGAAATTAAACATTAAAGTGAAAATAAAGTTGATCTGCAGATAAACTGTGGTGCAATGCCGCAAGATAACTCACCAGATCAGAATCAACATCTAAAATAGTATTTGAAAGTAAATTGAAGTCCGTATACCGAGAATATCAAAGCACGGTATTTTTCTCTGAAGTATCAAATTCTCATGAGAATATTCCATATTTAATAATTCCTTCCGCAAACATTTCATAACATTTTTTGTAAGGGAGTCGAAATACCGTCGAGGCTTAGATAGAGAAGTTCGACCTTTTAGAACCCAACTCTTGCTTCAATCTTGATTGACTAATTTGATTTTCTTCACGTCTGATGTCCTAATTCGTTTCCATAAAAGGTCATCCAACGGATTGTTGACTCGTTTTACAACATGTAGTTTGCTCAACTCGGCGGACCTTGTCGTGGTTTTTTGTGGACAAACTAATGTTACATAAGATAATTTCAAACTGTCTTCTGATCGATACCACGTTCTTCAGCCAACTTGCGATTGCTCGGTGATGATTCAACATCCAAAAAGACTTTTTTAAAAGCAAGTTTTTTACCTACCTCCCGAAACCATTTGTTGTCCAGAACGTAACCTGTCTTCAAGATCTAATTGCCTTCATTGAAACGATGTGCAATTCGCGGTGCCACCATACTTTCGTCTTCAACGCTTTGGCAATTGCTCTTTTATCATTTCTTTTCCTCCAAAATGGATGCAGCAATACACGAAACACAAAATTTGTGATTAATCAGACATTGTTTTCGATATTTTTTTTTACACTGTATTTAAACACGTATTGGATTTAGTAAAAATATTTCAAGCAGAAAATTTATATCTGAATTTCTTTTAGATGTAATTAATTTCTCACAACTGACCATTCTGAGATCATTCCTTCTGACATTTTCTCATTCTGATGTTGTTTTTTTTACTTACTTAACGTGACAACCATCGAAATATAATTTTTCTTCTTCTTAAATTCAAAACTTGTTTCAACGTTTTTACGTCAATCAGCGTAGTTATCATATAGTTGTGAAAAGGTTTACTGTTTTGCAATTAATCAGTGATTAACCGTATATACCCAATTTCCAGCGGACGCAAGACTTATCTAGGGTATCAGTATATCACAACCAAAATCAGACGTCCGCAAAATATCCTTGAGACATTTATTCTAGATGGGTTGGGCCTCTTTAAAATTACCAGAGAATCAAAACAATTTGTACCATGAATATTTGTTTACATATAAATGTTAATGATTACGAATAATCACTAATTAAATGTACAAATTCGCTGGCGAGTAATCTATATAAATCAGGACTATCATGATGCTCATCATTTCAGATTTTAATCAAATTTGGCACAGTTTTTTAATTGCATTAAGAAAAGAATAACGTCTAAACTTTTCTCGGTCCTAAGTTATAACCATTTGAATATTGTCTAAAATTCTCCAAATTTTTATGTAGAAGGGCAATTAAAATAGAAAGTAAAAAAGCAGTCATTCCCAAATAACTTTAATTGTTCGGTTCTAAGTCACTCCAGCGTTCAAAACCCCCTGGTCTGAGTTACAGGCCTTACCCAGTCAGCCGGAGTCATATAATAGGATGCGTTCGGTCTGCAAATTAAGCAAAAACAGTAAGAAAAATAGTAATAATAATTATTATTTACCACCGGTTTGGTATGTGCCAGCATTAACTTTTCGGTGTTTAAGTAAACATTTCCTTTTGCGAAACCTTTAACAAATTTACGGCAGTTAGGATTACGTAGAAAACAATTTTTAAATTAAAATTTTTAAATTTCTCATTTTTCACTTTGCCTGTAATGTTTTCTTGTAAACACTTTATGAAATTATGTTTTAAACTTAGCTAAAAAAACTTTAGGAGTTTAATTCATGTATGTTCGCTAATTTAATATATAATAAAAGCTAGAATTGATATGATGCAAATCATGCTGATTATGGTGACTATCATAGTCATGATCATAAAGCAAAAATAATCATGATGTTAACTATGATCATAAAAATAGTGATAGTGATGCAACGATGATAATCATGGTTATGATGATTATAATCATAATTATGATTGTAAAGTTAAAAATATAGTAATAACATAATAAAAATGTATATACTTTAGATTCTACATCGTACATAATTATGTTTTTTGCAGAGAATGTCCTCAAAAATGACTCCGTCGTCACAAACACCAAACTTTATCAGCCAGCATAGTGTGACAACCTCAAAGAAGCGAAAATCTACAGCATTAAAAAGTAAACTTGAAAAAGTTGAATCACAAAGTCATGAATCTAATTTATCAGAAAACAATCAAACAGATGAGAAATTAATTTCCAAGGATAAACTAGAAATAAAAGAAGAACGTAAACAGCATTTGTATAATAAATTAAAAATGTAAGTTTTTAATTATAATTGTTTTAATTATTTTTTTCTTTTTCCTAATTTTTAAACTCACCCTGTAAAAAAGGTTTCTAGATTAGTATGATTGAATTATAATAACAAAGTTAGCTGCCAAGATAGCTGTAAATAAGTCTTAAATACATCCAATATGTACATACTACCATAATACCAAACAGTAATAAGCAGTTAAAAGAAATATTAAACTAAAAACTGTTCATTTGGTATAGAGTGGTAAAAATAGATGAAAAACAAGGTAAGTCACTTAGGTAGCCTGCCAAAACATGCAAATAAGTCTATAAACTACTAACTCCACACAAAATAAGATAATAGCAGAACCTACCCAAAAATATTACAAAGTGATTTAAACAATACAAATAGTTCCACCAAATGACTTTTCTAGTAACTCTTAAGATTAAATGTATGTGTGCGTTGAGCCCAGTTAATCTTATTCTAAAGTAATCTTTGACCAGTACCTAAAAATCTTAATTGCAGGAGAAGATGGGAAACATTTGAACATAGGTTACTTTCAACTACTTCTAATATTTATTATGTTATTTTTTCTAAAAAAATATGTGCTCATGAAGATGGATTAAAGTTTCCTGCACTAGATTACTCATAGATAAAAAAAACTACCAGGGATTTAAGTGGTAATTTTATTAGCATGACAAGGATTAGAAGTGTTTGAAAGAAACCCTTTTTCTACTGCAATATTTTTAGTTTTCATAATATACCAACAAAATACATTTACAAATCAAAGCTTCAATGTTAGGTTCAATAATCATGCTAGACTTTTTAGACCATTAACTATAAAAACTTGGGAAAAATATTTTTTATAAAAAAAGTAAATTTGACGAAAAACATTTTGTTTAAAGCTATTAGATGTAATTTTGTCGTTCAATTTGTGTGATTTTTCTAGTGTCCATACATCAAGTCCATCAATACTGAGCAGTTCTTCTGGTTTTGAAAATTACAGAGGAATAATTAATCTATGCTTATTACTACTGGTAGGTGCTGGTTACATTTATGCAGGTACTAGAAGCATATAAAAGTAGTTCTTTTATTTAGTATCTTTATTTTGCATCTATGCAAACTAGATTCAATAAAAAATTGCTGATATCATTAAGATAAAATATTAAAGTTATGAATGTCAATCCGGAAGATAAAATTGGCTAATATTTTTATACTTAGTTATATTTAATGCTTTAACGTTAAAATTAGGAAAATAAATGTTGTAAGAACATTTTTTAAGCTATGTAGCTATATAATTTATTTACTACAATATATGTGAGCAGCCAAATAAAATTGTGGTGAATGCATTTTAAAATACTTTTGAAAGTTGAAAAACTGTTTCATAAATTCACATTTAATTGACATGAATGATGTTCTTTTTTGATAAAAGGTTTTCAAATATACTGAATCTTGTGGAATTAATATTTTGTTGATCTAAAGCAATTGTTTCTGCAATTTTTTACATTTTACTAATGGTTGCTCTGCACTTCCAATGTGGAGTAAGCCAGAAAATAGTTGGAATTTAGTCAAAACAGTTTCACCATCTGGTTTGCCATGTTTAATTACCCCTTAAATTATCAAATGTTATTAAAAAATGATTGATTTTATCCCCTTTTTGATATGTTCACTCACATAGTTTATTAATGCATATATACTTTATATATATACCCACACTTAACTGCAAAATTAATGCACCACTTAAAAATTCTGACTTATTTTGAAAAATACAATGTATTTCCCAGATTTATCAATTACAAAAATGATAATAATGTTTATTATTACGCCTTTTGTAGGTTTTATTCCGTTTCCCTTACTTAATTTCAAAATTATAGCAGTTTTTCATAAGTAGTATGGTTTGCTGTAATTAAACCTCACTTCTAAAAGAAAAGTATGTATTGGTTTTAAATTGTTTTTATGTTAGAAAAAATAACTGTCATTTGAGCAACACATCTGTTCACAATGCAGCTTTCTAGATGAAATTTAGGTTGCAATGAATGTGTTGCAGTTGTTACTTTGTCCAATGAAGGATTAACAAATTGCAAACTTGTTAGAAGTTTGGAGTGTCTTATACAACAGTCGGTAAGGTTCTACAAAGGTTTATAAAGACCAATGATCATGCTAGTCAGCTTGGCCTAGGCAGACCATGAGCTACCAATGCTGTGAAGGACCAATTTTTAATGCTTCAAACACTGAGAGAATAGTCCACTACTGCACAAAGTCTCCAAATATAACTTGCTGAGATTCATGGAACTGCTGTTAGTCAAGATACCATAAGAAGAAGACTTTGTGCTTTAAATTTACGACCTCAGGCAGCAGCTACTGGTTCCAGATTGTCTGTTGACCACTGAAGAAACAGACTGGCTTTTGCAAGGGGACATATGAATTAAGAAATACATGTTTGGGTACAAGTCTTATTTACAGATGAGTTAAGGTTTTGCGTTGCAAGTTCTGACCAAAATGAAAGATATTTTGCTTGTAACATTCGAGAAAACACCTTATATGGAGCAGCTCATTGATAGTATGGGGCGGAATATCTTTAACAGCTTGCACAGAGCTTGTTATTGTTGATGGTGAACGTCTGACTTCTCAACGATACATAGCAGACATTTTAGACTCTTTTTTGGTACCTTTTGCACTGTTCATTGGAGATGGATTCCTTCTTATGGAGAATAATGCTAGACCACATATGGCACATATTGTTACTGAATACTTAAATAATGTTAATATTGCAGTTTTGGAGTGGCCAGCTTGCAGTCTAAATATGAACCCAATGGAGCATCTTTGAGATTAAATAGGATTGTTAGAAGCCAACACCCACCACCTAACAGCCTAGATAAGCTGCAACAAAGTCCTATCACGTGTAGGAAGATATCCCTCAAGAAGCAATTAGACCTCAATTGAAAGTATGCCACTGCGCTGTCAGGCTGTAATAACATCAAGAGGTGGTAATACTAGCTATTGATAAGTCAAAAATGTTTCAATTTAAGCTGTATTAGTGTGCATAACAATAATAATCATTTTACTTTATTTTGTTAAACGAACCATATTTTTGGTTTTAGTTTTTTTTTCACCAACCTCAATGTCAACTTTATTTTTATCACAGAAATGATTGTGTTCATGTGTTCTATTCTTAATATGTTTTTCAAAATATATGATAACATTGACAACATTTAAAATAAATCGAAATGAATTAGTGGTGCGTTAATTTTGTGGTTAAGTATATATATATATATATATATATATATATATATATATATATATATATATATATATATATATATATATATATATATATATATATATATATATATATATATATATATATATATATATATATACTACCAGCAATTAATTTGAGACCAGTGGTTAAAAACGGTATTTACATTTCAAAAATAAATATATCTGATTATAAAAAATTGCACTTCTTTATTTTTGGATCAAAAATAAACAGAGCACAATAAATATGTGGATAGAATAGGATATAGGCATTTTTGCACCCAAAAATTTGCTTATGTACAAAAGTATACAAAAGTGTATGTGCTGAGTTCTTCCAGCATAAAAGACAATACAAGTATTATTTTTAACTGTTACTTAATTTTGATTAATGACTTGTAATTGATATTGAAAATATAATTTTTCTCATTGGTAGCTTCTTGTAGATACTTTATGTAGATCCAATATATTATATTATGACTTGCAAATGAATATACAAATATTGTATTGTTTGAGCTACTTATTTTTTTTTAGTTTCTATTTTGTTGTACTAAAATGGCTCCAGTTCGAGAATTAAGCTTTGAACAGAGAGTTCGCATTGTTTTACTTGATGAAGAAGGTGTTTCAGAAAGAAAAATTATAAAAAGAATAAAAATATCAACGACAGGAGTTCACAATAAAATCAAGCGTTTGAAGGAAATTGGTCAATATTATGACTTACCACGACCTGGACAGCCGAGAAAGATAGATGAACATGGTGATCGTCGTATTACAAGATTATCTATGTCAAACAGAAAATTAACAGCTCCACAAATAATGAGAGAATACCATGAAACTGCTGAAAAACTTGTTTGTGTCGGGACAATAAGAAACCGATTGATGAAAGCTGGACTTTGAGGGCGTGTAGCTGCCAAAAAACCGTTGCTAAGGAAAGCAAATAAGGTAAAACGACTACAATGGGCTCGCAAACATGCCAACTGGATAATAAGTCAATGGAAAGCAGTAGTATGGAGCGATGAGTCCAAGTTTGAATTATTAAGCAACAAGAGAAGAATATTTGTACGCCGGCACCAGAATGAACGTTACATTCCGCAGTGCATTGTGCCTACTGTTAACCATGGAGGAGGTTCAATAATGGTATGAGGTTGTTTTGTAGGTCACAAAATAGGAGATTTGATCAGAGTTCATGGAATTATGAAAAAGGAGCAATACAGAGAAATTTTGGAGAATCATGCCGTTTCATCTGCTCATCGAATGGTAGTTCGACGCCAGCCTGTTTTTATGCAAGATAATGACTCAAAGCACAAATCTAAATTTTGTACAAATTATCTGAATCAACTAGTACAAGAAAAAACCCTTACTTTTATGGACTGGCGGGCGCAACCACCAGACCTCAATCCCATTAAACTTCTTTGGGATGAAATTGACCGGAATGTGAAGAAATTCCAAATAAAATCTGAGGAACATTTATGGGAGTTACTGCAAAAGGATTGGAAAGCTTCGTATGCCAAGAATATGTGAAGCAGTAATGAAGAAACGTGGTGGTTATTTTGATGAACACAAAGTTTGAAACTTGTGCGAAATAATAAAGACCTTATAATTTAACTTTTTCATGTTTGTTAAGTTTTCTATTTGTTTAGAAATATTTGTGAAGAAAACTAAATAAAGTATATTTCATGAACTAATTTGTAGTTTCTTCATTCACTGAGATCGAAAGAAACATAAACGAAAATATAACTGATAGATTTAATTGATTTTTACTAGAATTACTGTTTTCTCATCACTGGTCTCATATTAATTGCTGGTAGTATATATATATATATATATATATATATATATATATATATATATATATATATATATATATATATATATATATATATATATATTTATATATATATTTATATATGTATGTACATGTATATGTATATATTTAATGTAGTGGTGTACAGCATTCTAGAAAATTCTTTATAATTCTCTGGTTTATAAATAATTTCACAAACTAGTTTGATTACTTACATTATATATAAGTATTTTTAACATAATAACTATATAATATGCTAAAATGCCTTATTTCAAAATGGTTTTTGTGTAGTCTTTTTCAATATTTTGATAGTATAAATATCATTTTAGTTAATAATAGGCAAAATTTCACGTCTTTGTGCTACAAAAAATGATTGAGACAAAATTTCAAAAAGTCATCACCTTAATATATGTCCATGAATACATCTAAATGTTTGATAAATAAGCATTATTATAAAATCTTATTTTTGATTTATTTTTCAGGTATTATCAAATTTTAGAGTAGCTTTGAATAATATTTTAAAGTAAGTAAATAAACTTGTGAGTATTATAATTATTGCAGTTATGTCATTTTGAACTTTATCTTCACAATAGAAAATATAGAGTTTTTGTATTTTATCACAAAAAAATTGGATGCTTCACAAAAAATGTAAAAAAAAAAGTTTTACCAAAGTATTGTTTAATGAAATTATTTTTATATCATTTAAAATTGTATTAATTTCCTCATTTAAGATTAAATCAATATTTTGCATTAATGCAAGAAAAAAATGTCCAGTTTTTTCTAATATTTTTTGCAGTTAAATATTTAAAAATAAAATAGTTTACTCTCTCTCTCTATATATATTTTATAGAGAAAAAAAAAGTTCTTAAGCTAGTTATAAAATTAACTTTTTTTTAAGTAAATTTTTTCATGTTCTTTGTGATGTTGTTTGTGTAGGTATGGTGTTCTTGTTGATCCTTATATCATCTTTGTTTTCCTGGAGCATCCTTACAGCTGGCCTTCAGCAACATTAGTTATCTGTAAGTTTTTATAATTGTATATAGAATATAGAATAGTTTAGTATTAGTTGCTTAATCTTTTGTTATCTCAGTTAAAAAAATTCTTTCCATCTTGATTAAGATTTTCAACAAGATTCCATAAAATTGTATACAATATCACAAGACACAAAATCATACTTTTTAATATTTAAAAGTAAAAAATATTTTTGACTAGATTGATTTATTGGATTTTTCTTTTGGGTGAGATATTTCATTAAAAGAGTATGCATACTTGAAAAAACCTTTGAAAAACCAAAATCATACAGGAAAGCTTATGCATACCATATATGCTGGTATATAAGTCCTGACTTTAAACAGTTTAGAAAGAATCAACATGTCAGCCTATAATAAACAGTGAAAGTTTTTTTTTTAAAAACTGAAAGAGAATATTTATTTATGGTTAATTATACAATGAGTCAATTTATTTGCTGGTATATGTGGTACTCATAAAATTATTTTATATTAGTTTTTTCCTAATTTTTTTTTTAGTTTCAAATGTGTTTATTCAAGTGTGTTTTTGTGTGGAAAAGAATCTGTCTAAGGTTTGTATATTCAAAAAATATGTTAAAGGATGGGCTTGGCAAGGTCTCTATTGGTTTTGTATTTTTTCCTCATAAATATTGTAAAAATAGAATTAAATTTTTAAACAGAAAATTAATAAGCTCAGTTGTTGTTTCTGTCAACTATGATAAATGTAAAATTTAAGTATCACAGTTTTTAGGAAGTTAACTATTGAAAGAATGATGAATTAAATATGATTAGTTATTTGGTGCACATGTTTCATATTACCTTTCATAGCCTTTTTTTTTTTCAGGGAAATATATCAGAACGAGTTGGTAGCTGTATTCATGTTATCAACATCTGCATGACAATTCTTACGCCAATATATGTTGTGTTTAAGTTTGATCCTCTGCCATGTAAATATCTTTTTTTTTCACAACTTTTATAATTATAAACAGTTGCTTACACAAGGTGTAATTGGCTTGTGTTACAAATAGCTTTTGAAGTGCCTCAATTTTAGAATAACTTTTAAATAGTTTAAAATTAAATTTAAAAAGACAAGTTTTGCTTTCTTTAATTTTCAAAAATATTTTTCAGTGAGTTGGGAATGAAGGGTTTCTTTAATATGGTGAATGTGGATGATATTGGCATGTTTTACAAACATTTCATCCTACAAATAATTGGAAAATATAATGAAACTCTGTTAGGTTTCTGATATTACCTTCAATACTCTGTTACTGTATTGAACCCTAAGCTGCTCACTTTGTTCAGATTATATAATTGCACAGACCATTTGTTTTCACTGCCAATCCTATGAAAACTAGCACTTTGTGGATCTTAAAACTGGTGCTACTGGAGGTTAAAATTTACATAGCCACACAATCTTTACTTATATTTATTAATTATTCTTTCAATACCTATTCCAAATTTTCTTTTCTTTTTGTGTTTAAGTGATGGGTAAAAGTAATAATGTTGAAGTAAAATCGTTTGCTTTTGAAATTTACTTGCTAATTAAGCCTGATAACTTTAAAATATGAAGTACCAAGTAATCTTCATTCATTATCTATGACACTAGTCTACATTTTTTTAAAAAGGCCATCTGAAACCTAATGCTCATACCTTTTAAGAAGGCAGGGATCAATTGTTTTATAGGATTGATTAATTCCATGTGAAAACAGATGTTTTTTTTGCAATCAGTCTCTTTTCTGTCTACTAAAAAACATAATGCATAAAACATAATTCAGTCTACTAAAAAGCATAATGCAGATTTTATTATTATTTTAACTATTGTTCATTATTTATTAAACATGAAAAATTTCAAATATGTTTAATCCACTTTGTAAAAATACAATTTTTTCAAATAGTTTAAAAATATATGATCACTAAAATATATGGTTCACATTTAATATTGTGGTACTTATACCTGTAGAAATTCTGTAGGAATTCATAACACTGACCTCATCTTGTTGTATGCAAACTTACTTACCCTCAATTTCAATTTGGCCTATATATTATTAGGAATGGGTTAGCTTCAGTTGCTTAACAAATTGTGCTAATTATAGTTTCTTTCTTTGAAATGAAACCTACTATCGTTCAATGGCATCCTCAGTTGATTTAGTGTAACACAATCTTGAGCCAATTTATTTACTTCAACTGTTGATGAACTGAAGCCCACATTGCACGCCGCTTAAATGTATCTGGCAAGTAAAAAGCAAGTTTGGAACTAGCTCCTGCCATTTGCTTTCTAACTATACTGTGCTATTTTAAACTGACTTGTACCTTCTGATTTACACTCAACTGCAGATGTTTACATCTTTACAACCCAAGTATTTTTATTGCTTATTTACCTTGAATTTTACTTTGATCAGACTAAAGAAAAGAAAATTAGGATAGTACTTGATCAACAATTATGTAAATGTATTAGTGTAGTCAGATATTTAACCAAAATGAGCTATAAAAAATAAAGTTTAAGTCAGGAAAAATATGTACCAGGCTGCTTATTCACCAAACTTTTGTAACTTGGGTGCAGCTCAACTAAGGTTACGGAAATTGTAAGCTCATGTTACTATTTGGTATTCACCAATGTTTTGCGCATAAGTTGCACTGAACGTACGCAAAAAAAACAACCGAGTTAATTTTTTTTTTAATAAACCAAGTTTTTGTAATTACAAATCTTTATCAAAGCATATTTTTCTGAAGATGAATTCATATAACTTCTGTAACAAAAAAATAAAATAACGTAAACTGATAAAATAACAAGTTATAAAATAACTGAATTTATAAGTTATTATCAACATAAAATAAACTTGTGCATAATTAGATAAAGCAAGATATCTAGACTTTTTTTGCTTAAAAAATTAGCACATTATTTAAGGTTTTTAATTACCAAAACAATATATGCAATAATATCAAGCAATTTTGCAAACCTTACATTCAATTTCATATAAAAAAGAGGAAAATAGGGATTTAGATTTGCTTAATCTGATTTAGAATTTCTAATCCTAAGGAAATGCAAAGGTTTTCCTATAAAGTGCAAGTAAAAATTATTTTGCAGTAAGTTGTTGGGATATACTGAAATGTTCCACCACTTTTTTGCAAACACCTCCAACAGTTTTTGAGATGTCCAATGGTTCGCTCCACATCACTACAAACCTGACAGTGAACTTTATTAAAGTATATTTCCTCTGGTGTAGTTGGCTGATTAAATGGTGTAATCTTGGCTGGTGACAACCCATATCTTGAGTCTGCAAAAAGGAAACCTGAATTCGGATCATATTCTATTGTCTGTTTTAATGCAGAATTAGAAAAGATAAAGACATCACGATCCCAGATACTTTGCAACAACATCTCTAAACTTTCCATCAGCATCAATGACAACTTGACAGTTCAAAGCAGGATATCCTTTTCTAAAAAAATAGAAGTTAAAAGTCTTTAAAATGTTAAAATGTTTAAAAATCCTGAGAGCAGCAAAAACCTTTTTAGGAAATGTTAGCATCATGATAGAACAACTGTTCAATTTTGGCCAAAACATTAATTTTTTTTTACATGATCTTTATCATAAACTATATGACATTATATTACAATATTGTTTTAAGTTTAGCACTTACGTTAAATAATTTATTGTTTTCAAACTTTGAAGAACTATGATGCGCTATTTAAAACATTTTAAAAACTTCGATTTTTGTAATAAACATGTCGCACTTTGTGAAATTGAAGTATTGTCTCTTCATAAATTAAATAATTTTTTTACATATAATTAACAAAAAGCTTTTCCCTGGGATTTTTGCAGCCTCAAGGTTTGCTAGGTATTCCAGGCTGAGTAAAAACCCTGTATAAAGCACCATCTTTAAGCTCCATTTGTAACAATCCATTAATAACAAGCATATTTAACAATAAAGAATCATAAGATTATAGCTAATCTTTTTTGAATTGACTAATAATTCTTACCAATTACTGCTTGAAAACTCCCAGTTGATAAAAGCCTTAACACTATTAGTACTTTTGCTTCTGAAAAAATTGAGTTGCTTCTCAATATAATTGGTGACAAATCATTGTGTAAAGTGTTGACAATATCTCTTACATTACTTTATCATTTTAAATAAGATGCTATATAATTATATATAAGATATATTCATTGTGTGAAGTGTTGACAATATCTCTTACATTAATATATCATTTTAAATAAGATGCTATATAATTATATATAAGATATATTAAGCCTAATAAATATAATAATATAACATCTTAATAAGGAGCTATATCATTACGATGCAGTCATTTTTTGTTAATATCTGTGATTATTGTTAACTCTTACTATAATATATATAATTTACATGTGTTAAGATCCCTAATAATATATCAATCTGACAATAGAACTACATATGTATCATAATAATATAACGCTATTCTCATTATTTAGTTATTTTAAAGTTTCGCCAAAGGCAGCTCATAGCAAGCGTAACTTTTCTTGCATAAATTGAGCTAAAAAGTTTAGTGAATACCGATAGTCTAGCGTTGAGCTTACGCAAAAACTTACGAAAGTTTTTTTGAAGCGCAACTGCACAAGTTTGGTGAATACGACTTTTACAGTTTTGAACTTACGCCAAACTTACGCAAAAAAAAAGTTTGGTGAATACGCTCACAGTTCTTCAAGAGGAACTTGAGGCACCGGTTTTAACTGCATTCACCATAATAGACTTCTCTAAAATGTCATTGCTTTTCTAATTAATAATAATTTTGTGAATTGAGGCTGGTGCCAATGAGAAGGTATTGCTACCTTTTTGAATCTAATCAAGTTAAATAAGCAGAAGGTCTAAGCTTTTAAATTTCATGTTAAAACTCACTAACAGTAAATGAACTTAATCAGTCACAATTTTTCATTTCTTATTTTTCTTAAAGATTTTGCAACATTAACTTTGATGTGGTACACTTCATTGGTTTTAAAATTGGTTTCTTATGCTGCAGTTAACTGGTGGTGCAGAGAGGAGATTAGTGTTAAAAGATCCAAAGGTAATTTCTTGCACTTTTTTTTCTGGGATTCTGACTGAAATAAAATGTACAATATAAATAACTTATTCAGTCCATACCTACTTAAATTGATTTATGCAAATACTAAAATTAAACAGCTATGTACCATCAGACGTAAAGACATCCTTATGAAGATTATTCATCTGAAAATTAAAATTTTTATAGTGATTGTAAGTAAAACCTTTAATACAAAACTTGAAAAAAAAACATTTATGTCAAGTTATATATAACTTGAGATAAATTGTATACACTTGACATAAATGTTACACAAATTATAAATAGCTTGACATTAATGCTGTAAAACTTAAGTATAACTTGAGAAAAATATTTTTCTTACAAGTTTTATATTGTTTAAAACAAACTTAAATTGTACTTTCTTTGCCTTTGATTTTTTTATGTTTAATTTAATTTGTTAAACCGTTTCAGTCATGGTTAGTTTTTTTTGCATCTGCATCCAATTTATCATTTTTTAGATTTGCAACAAGTGTCTCCTGGACCTGTGCAGTATCCCAACAATTTGTCACAAAGAGGTTTATTAATGTTAACCTCATAATCTTTGTTACAATTTTTATGGATTATTTAAATTCTATTAAATGTTTTAGAGCTACTCAGAAAAGTTCTACTATAGTGTTGAGAATTTGTTACTGTATTTCAACACTCCAATTTATTAATGCAAGTAAAAGTACCATTGTATACCTACATATAAATTTCTTTTTACACCTACATATATAAATTAAATTGCACACCTACTTGTATAAATTCCATTAATAAATGCATACAAATATGCAATTGCACCATTTATTTTATCATTGTATAAATGCAATTGTAAAGATCAGCCTAAATTTTAAGTATTCTTATTTATAACTGAAAAGATCAGTTATAGTTTATGTTAACAATAAAATTTTTGTCTGCTTTCTTTTTTGACAAATGTTTTAAATGTGAAAATAATACCTTTTGTAGAGTTAAATAACAAATGAAGAAGCCTATACAGAAGTTTTTGACATATTTTTTTTTGCTTTCAATTCCGTAGAACTTAAACTTTCCCATAAACAATCCATAGTTTTACATAAAATATAAAATGAAAATGTTATTTTGATTTCAAATTTCAGATCTTTACTACTTCATCCTTGCTCCTACATTCTGTTATGAGCTAAATTTCCCGCGAACTAACAAGATTTGTAAAAGATTTCTCATCAGAAGAATTTTAGAAGTGGTATAAAATTTATGAAATTAGCTTTGTCTTATCTTGACCATATTCAGTGATGTTAATTCGTTGCAGTGATTTTTTATCGTTTTTCCACCAAAAAATTTATTATGCTTTTGTTTGTTCTTTTTTCTAGCTTTTTTTATCTGGACTTATCTTTGCCCTTATTCAACAGGTAACTTTCAATATGCTGTACAGGGTGCGGCAGCGATTCGCGAACTTTTTAGAACATTTTTCAAAATGAGTTTTTAAAGCACTAAAAAATTGTATTCATGGAGTATTAATAGGAGAAAAGTTGAAGATAAATACTTTTCCCACCTTAACATTCAATTAGGCTTCCTTTTTTTTTGATCACTGCCTCAAGTCTAGGGCAGAAGGACTGGCAGGTGCTTATTATACAATTCCTTGAAATTGATTTCCTAGCACGGGTAATTGATGGCTTTAGTGACTCGACACTTGAGTGGGCTTTTTTGCAAGCCTTACTCTCAAGTACGCTCCACATACTGTAGTCATGGGGATTCAAGTCAGAGCTGGATGGTGGCCAAAAGTGTTTGGGCCAGAAATTAGCCATATTGTCCTGAAGATATTGTTAAGCTTTTCTGGATCTATGACAACCTGCATTGCCCTGTTAAAAGATGTAATTGTTTTCTGGGAATGTCTTCTTCAGCCATGGCACCACATAGTGTTTTAGTTAGCTAATATGCACATCAGAAGTAACTTTTTCTTTCTCTTTGATGGAGATTGGTGGACATTTCTCTCCGTTAGAAGCGTTGATTCCTAGCATCATGATAGACTGAGGGTGCTTGGTGTGATACACAGGTGGTGCTTTGTCACTCTTCTGCACAATGAACCTGTCATTACTTCTATCTATCACGCAGTCAACACTAAAAAGTTTTTTATTTGAGAAAACATTAACTTTTGGCGAAGTATGGTTTTTTAGCTGATTCAGAAGTTTCTTTGATCGCTCCAATTGAAAAGTTTTTAGTCTTTCTGTCAAAAGTTGACATGAAGTTCGGGCCACACTGGTTTTTCCAAGTGTTTTTAGAGTTCTTCTGACTGTCCTCTCATCAATATTGAACAATTTTGCTGTCTTTCTAATGGATACAATAGAATTCTTTTCAACATGCTTTTTAAGCTTTTCTGTAATCTTTCTATAAACTTTTTTGTTCACTGGAGATGGCCTTTTGGCTCTCTCAGCACTGACACGTTTTTTCACTTTGTAAAATGTAGTTTTAGACACTCCAGAAACACTAATCATTTCATGTGCAGGTAAACCCGCGTGAATCAAATTTAAAGCTTCGGTTCTTTTGACTTCCATTGTAAAACTTTTAACTAAAATGCTTTTTATTCACAATTTTATTAAAATCTAAGATGGTCATTGAACACTAATCAACAAAACCAAATTGCAGAAGTATTTTATTTCCATCACAAAACCTAGCCAAAAATTAGTTCGCGAATTGCTGCCGCACCCTGTATTTATAAAAGCAAAATTTGTTTTGACATGATTTTTTTTTTTTTTTTTTTCTTTTTTTAGTGTTTTTTTTTTGCGTATAGAAGAAACTATTTATTTCAGTGATGATGAAAATGATAGTAATAATATGGCATTACAATTTATTTATCCAATAAAATGAATGGGTTACAAAAAACATTTTTTACTTTTTAGGGTTTAATTATTATTAGAAGGGGTGGCCTTGGGGGTTTGAATTTTTTTGATTGATTAAATTTATCCTTTTTTTTTTCTTTTTTAGTGGTTAGTACCTACAGTAAAAAACTCTTTAGATTCGTTTAAGGTAAGCAGACTTATTAAAAGTTTGTGATCAAAATCTTGCCTCAGTAAGAGATATTAGTAAAAGATATTAGTAAAAGATATTAGTAAAAGATATTAGAATGTTATATTCTTATGATCAAAATAACCATTTTCAAAAGACATTTTTAGTGAAAAAGTTAACTGAAATTATGAAGTTCTAAAACTCTGTAATTTACTAATTGTCTAGTAATTGTTTATATTGTTATAGGAGTTAGAGTTAGCTCGCTTCTTTGAAAGGATCATGAAGTTGGCTGTATGATTTTTTTATTTTTAATTTTGTTTGTTTTTACAGTAAGAGATTTGTAATTTTTATCATTTGGTGTTATTTTGCATATATAAAAAATTCTTTTTACTGGTCGAGGCATGCAAAAATTGTTCAGTGTCCTTCAAAGTAAAAAAATGACTAGCATGTAAGCTTTAAACCAATTTTAAGCACTTTAAGATATGGATGTTAGGAAATATAACATTAAATTTAAATGTTCATCCTTATTTCCAGCATTAATAAGTTTAAAGGACAACAAACCTCCTGCCATGGGGAAGTATTAAATTGTTTTTCCAGATTTTTAAGCTCAAATACACTGCCTGCCAAAAGATTTAAAACAACTTAAGAGATACATGTAAATGTAAGATTATACAAAAGTTAAACTATTTCATTATACAAAAATTTTAGTATACAAAAGTAAAACTATTTTCACACTTTTAAAAATTAATGTTTAATATTAAAGTTTGAAATTAAAAAATTTCTCATATTTAATATGTAAGTATGTCTAAAATGATAAATTTTACCATTTTTAACATTGCACAAGGAAAAAAATCTGAACAAGCTGTTGCAGCAGAGCTAAAAATATCAAAGGCTTGTGTTCATGTGTGCAATGAACACAAGTCTCAGCAGTACAGACAAACTGGAAGTCATCTAAAACTTCTTTGGTAAGGTAGGGCAAAAAATACAAAACAAAAGAAGAGCTGCTTATTGTTGTAACTAGTAAATGAAGTAGATGACTCAGCAATAAAGAAGATAATTGAAGACATAAAAAGGTTTTCTGTTATCTTCTAAGTAAATGCAAGAAGTGTGTACTTCTTGCATTCCTTGACCCTATGATCTATTTTATGTATTAATTGAATAATTTCATTTAAAGAAATTGAATCATTCTAAAAACTTTAGTATTACATTTAGATTCCTAACCATCTGTTGTGGCTGTTGGGATTCTATGTATACTTTCATAGCTTTCTCAACATTGTTTCAGAAATTCTTTATTTTGGCGATAGGACATTTTATAAGGATTGGTGGCAAGTTTTTTTTTTGTTTTTGTTTTTGTTTTTGTTTTTGTTTGTTTTTTTTTTGGGGGGGGGGGGGGATTTCTAAATAGTTTTTTCAGACCATGATTTCTATTAATTAATGATTTTATTTGATATTTTTTAATCTTTTCAGACTCTCATTTCTTTTGTTTGATGATTTGATTTTTTTTTATTTTGATTGCTTTTTTTAATTGTTAATTTGAGAAATTTAGTATTTATAGATAAAGAGTTTACATAATCAGATTTTCATTTTATTTTTTTTTGATTATTTAAGTTCATAACATAGATCATATTAAGATTTTAGAAGTTTTATTGCTAAATATATTGTATATTAATAACTTAAACTTCTATTGTTAAATACATTAAATATAGATAACTTAATTTTCAATTGTTAAATATATTAGGAATGCACCAAATGTAGCAATTTTTTGGCAAACTTGGAATATTCCAATTCATAGATGGGCCAAAAGGTATATTTTATTGTTTGAAATAAGTGTACTAAAAAAAGGCTTTACTTGTAAATGGAATATCCACAATTTTTGAGTTCTTTAGTTCAAATTTGGCAATAGTTTAAAGCTATTATTTGCAGTGTAATGAATTTTTGACAGTTTTAAAATGATTTAATGTTAATTTGATTTAATGTTGAAAATATTCAGTTATATTTAGGCATGTCTATGAACCAATGCTTCGCAACAATTACTCAAAAGTGCATGCAAGTTTGTTTGTCTTTTTCTTAAGTGCTTTCTTTCATGAGGTACGTCTTACTAAAAATGTTAAATTGAAACCTCTTTCATGAGATATGTTGCACTACAAATATTAAATTGAAAGCTTAGATTTTAAAAAAAACAGTCTAATTTGAAGAAAATGAAAACTGATTTGATTAAAAATTAAGTTGTTGCAAGGGACAACTTCAGTTATTTACATTTATTTTGTTACATACTTTTATTTTGTTTACAGTTCATAGTCAGTATTCCTCTGCAGATGTTTCGTCCATATGCATTTTTATCTATGCTGATGCAAGTTCCGCTTGCAATTTTGACATCATCAATGAAAAACCCATGGGGAAATATTATGATGTGGTTATCTCTCATTATTGGTCAACCATTGGCAATTATGATGTATTATCATGACTACCTTGTGGAACATGTTGAAATCAAAGTTTAAATTTGATGATAAAAAAAGATATTTTCTTGTTAAGGTTCTTTTGATTTTTTTGTATTTTTTAAAATTTTCTTTGATTTCTGTGCTGATAAGTGTTGAGTTCTATTTGTACAAGATGTAAGTGTTTTATCTGTTGAATATGGCTTTAAGGTTTGTTACTTTTAATGGTTTCACGAAATTCATTTTTCTTGCATTTGATCTTAAATTGCTTGAATTTGATAACATTTTTCAAAAGTTCATATTCTTTTTTCTTTTAATAAAGCTAGCTTCTAACATCTGTGAGCTTATTAGTGGTAACTTTTATTAATTAATAAGTTGATAAGTAATAGATATATTGTTAATACTGTTGTAAAATTGAGATATGGAATATTTTTTTTATTATTATTGTGTTTTAGATATAAAAGTACTCGCTTTGTAACCTGTATTATTTATTTTGATAAATTTTAAAAGTTTTTTGTCAAGCTTTTTTAATGTAGGAGTAATATTTTTTTTTTTTTTTTTTTTTAAATTATTGTTTATAAAATTTTGATAAATTAGAAAGAGAAAATGTTGCAGCTAAAATGAAGTAACTTAAGTATTTCATCTTCATCATTTTCAAAATATGTTTTTCAAAATATTGTATTAGAATTGAAAAAAACCTTTTGAAGATTGATCTAACAAATATTTAAAATTGTGAATTTTTCTCCATTATGTTAAACTTTTCTCATTTCTCATTGGTTAGAATAGTTGACAAAATTTGTATTTTCAATTGCACATTGTTTACTTTAAAGTTTGTCTTGAAGTCACCGAAAAATGAGCAAACCATTTGAATGGCCTTGGCAATATAATTTTCCTCCATTTTTTACAATTCAACCAAATTTGGATACACGAGCCAAACAGATTGATGCATGGGGTAGCATTATACTCAGTTATTATAAATATAATAAACTGTATAGATTAGATTTAACTGAAGCACAGTCACATGCTTTATTTAACAATGCAAGCATTAATAGAAAACTTTCTAGAGATGGTATTTTATTAGTTTTGGAAGCCCTCGAAAAAACTGGTCATATTGAGTGGGATAATCCTAAAGAAAAAAAAAAATGTTATCTAATGTGGCGGACTCCGGAGGAGTGGTCAGAGTTAGTATATAACTGGGTGAATACAAATGGAATGACTGACACTGTTTGCACGTTATTTGAGCTACATTCAGGAGAGGATACAGTTGGAGAAGAATTTCACAACATTGATATAAATGTATTGAGAAAAGCTCTTCAGGTATTAGAGCGGCGTGGAAAAGCACAAATATTTACTGGTGAAAATCCACAAGAAGAAGGTGTTAAGTTTTTCTCTTAAAATTATTTAAAAAAGAAAATATCAGCAGAATTTGAAATAATTTAAAAGAAGTTGAAGTGTAATTAACATGATTACAAAACAGGTTAAAAATGTAATGTCTAGTATTTGAAAGAAAACTCAAAAAGAGGTTGCAGTTTAAAATATATCTTTTTAAACATTTTTATATACAATCTGGTTTTTTTTCTATCTTGTGAAGTTTTGGTTGTAGTAAATTTAATTTCTCTAATTTCAGTAATGTAAATTTTTTTTTTTTGAGTTTTTCTTTTTCTTTACATTGCAGAAAAAAATAATGCAAGGCTATTGTTTAGTTTTTAACTTTTTATTCAGCAGTCATAGAACTTGTTTTTATATTTTTAAGCTAAATACAGAGTTAGTTTTTCACCTGCAATCTTTTTTTTTTTTTTTTTTTTTTGAGTGTTGCATATTTGCACTTCAAAATAAAAAATATCTGCTTTAACTTTTTTTTTTTTTGATTTTTCTAAAAGTTTTACTTTATGTATTACTTTTTTACACATAATTTATATTTTAGGTTTTATGTATATTAAATTTTCTTTTAAAGTTTAATAATAAGTAATAATAAATAATAGCCTCATTTAAAACTCAAGGGTAGGTGTAAAAAAGAAGAAGGTGTTCTTTTAAGGAAATATGGTGAATAATAATCTATTAACTTATTGGTGTTTTTACAATAATCGTTTATAAAGAAGTTTTAAATTGTTAACAAGTTCTAAGAATTTTTTTTCTTATATATTCAACTTAATACAAAGTTTCTTGAATTCTTTAAATTTAACTGATATATATGTATACGCACACACGCACATACGCACGCACGCACGCACGCACGCACGCACGCACACACACACACACACACACACACAAACACACAAACACACAAACAAACTTTAAAAGAAATTAAAGATGTATCAACAATAATTTTTTTTTATAACTGTTATTAAATTTATTTATATATATATATATATATATATATATATATATATATATATATATATATATATATATATATATATATATATATATATATATACTTTTATTGTTTTAGGATTAAGTGTTATTAGTTTAGTTAATTATTGTCTAATATTGGTTCTAGATATTACAAACATTTTTTTAGTTTAACAAAAACTAGGCAATGATTCGGTATCAAAAACCAAGGCGTATAGAGCTTAGAAAAAGCGATCTTGATGAGGCTGAAGAAATTAGGAAGGAGATTCTTTTGCAGGCACAAAAAGAAGATGAGGCTTTATCTCGGCCATCTACAACTGAGGTTTTAGAATCTAGCCAAAAACTCAAACGTGCGGAAATCAGAAGACGTCTTGGTTTTACACCGGATGTAATGCCTAGCGATGGAAACTCAGGCATGCATTTCTGAGTATAATATCAATGGTCAGTTGTTTGTTGTTTCTTAACCATTTAAAATTGATAATGGAGATTTAATAGACAATGTGGGCCGCCTAGATTTTTAGCTTAAAGTGTTTTCTCTTGCTTGAAAAAAGTGATTCAACCCTTTAACATGTTAATATAAAAAGATTAATTCATAATGAACTGATTTTTCTGTGTGACAGATTCAACATTATGTAATATGTATATTGCTGTTCTTTTATCGGTTAAATTGCATGTTGTGTTATTCAGGTAGTATATATGCTACTAAAAATCCTCTTATATCCAAAATGTATATTGTTGTCTTTATATTTATGCGTATCTCTTATAAATTTTAATACAAATAATCCAAATGTAAAAAAATTATAATTTGTACTAACACACTATGGGTAGTGAGAATTTTAAGAAAAATTTGAAAGTATGCATACAGACATGTCTGTATGCATACTTACATTTTTATAAAGTCAGCATGTATATAAGTGAATTATGGCGAAAACACCATCTAAAGTCACCTCATTTTATGGAGCTACTAGAAAAGAATACATGCACCAATTGAAAAAGAAGCGTCGTTTAATTGAGAATTCCAAATCGCATTCACTGCGCCATACAACATCTTATCAGTACAATTCTTTTTTTGGTGAGAGAATAGTTTGGAAGTGGTTTCCTAGGCAACAAGATGCTTTTCAATATTGCAATTCGACTAGGGAAAAATATCTTACTTTATTTACATACGAAAAAAATGATAGTAAACGTAAGTTTCTTGTGACTTCCCGCCAGCAGTTCTGGAACCGTTATTTAAAAATGAGATCTTCAGAACGACATTTTTATGAAGTTATTTGTGAATCCAATCCATGTCGTTTATATTTTGATATTGAGTTTGAAAAAAGTAAGAATCCATCTCTAGGTAATGGCACCACAGTGTTAGAGACTTTTATTCAACTTATCTGCTGCTGCCTTTATTTGCGTTTTAAAATCAAGGCATCACGTGAGAACTTGGTAGATCTAGATTCCAGCACAGAAAATAAATTTTCTCGGCATTTGATCTTCCACCTTCAAGATAATGCTCTCTTTACAAACAACATAGAATGTGGATGTTTTGTAAGATCTATTTGTTCATCTCTAAGTGATTATCTAAGTACTGGTATATCTAATTATTATTTTCCTGGTGATAGCTGTGACGGTTTTGTGGCCTCTATGCCATCTATTGAAAATTTACGTGAAATTATGGTTAACAATGACCAAGGTAAAACTTTTTTGTGTGATTTGTCTGTATATACTAAAAATCGGAACTTTCGACTGTACCTTTCCAGCAAATTTTCAAAAAATGTACCGCTAGTAATCGCTTCAGAAAACGCATTTTGTTTTAAGAACAAACTTACAAACATTGAGCGACAACTTTATAAACTTCAAAATAAAAAGTTTGACAAAGAATTTCGACAATTTTTCGATACATTGGTATGTCCGGACTTAGTAGGGAATATACGTATGTTAACTTCAACTGGAGGCACCGTTTCATTAAAATCTAACATTACAAATCCAGGTAATTTTTTCACTTTCTTTAGGTTGCGTATTAGGTTTTTATTTTTTGACTACAAAGTTAATTTTTTTTATAGAAAATTTTAATATTGTTTTAGTTTATTAAATTAGTGTAGAACCCTTCAAACCTCTAAAATTTCTTTATACAATATGTTGTTCCTGATTGCAAAATTAAAATAAATCATAGGTAAAATGGGCTCCATTAGCAACTAGTGCTAAAAGAAAATGTACTACAAATGATTTAAAAGTATTGTTGAAATATACATATACAATACGTATATAGAAGTAATTACGTAATCATTAAGTATATACAAGTGATTACATATGTATTGCGTATATGCAAGTAATCAAATAGGTAACTTTAGTAACAAAATAACAGTTTTTTTAATTCTAGTGTAAAATATTTCAAATGAAAAGTAAAACAAGCTTATTCTTGTAAATGCGAAATATTTACAAATCTATTACTTTACAAGTGTTGTACCTCACTCACAACAGAAGTCTTACGTTAGCAAGGCTTCTGTCGTGAGTAAAGTAGTTAACTTGTAACTTACTCACGGCATAAAACTTGAAGAAGTAAGCACATGGTCAGTGTGGTTTCCTCTTTAACTTTCCTCTTGAAGTTTGTTTTCAAGACCTGTCTCTCTTTACTTGTCCCTAAAACGAACTTCAGGTTTGAAGCATGACTTGAAATTTTAAGTTCGATTCTTGCATTGGGACCTTAGTCCTAATTATAGAATTTTTAAATGCAATTCTAATTTGGTCCCATAAGAATCTCCTTGTTATGAATTTCAACTCACTGCACTTTTCAGTTAACAAATCTCCTAATTCTCTTTACTAAATGAACACAATGAAAAATTAGAAACACGCAATTCTCTCTCAAATATGACTTTTTTCCGTTGTTTATAGAACACTTGATTAAGGCGATTGTTATAAATAACAGCAGCAATTAGTCCATTTACAGAAGCTATATTAATAAAGCGGTTAACTTGCTTATATAAATAATTTAATTGCAGAAAACTGGGATATTATTTTAAGCAAAAATGTTAGATCCTCAAATAGACATTTAAATATAATCGCTAGAACAATACTAGCTAGTTTGTCTGGATTATCAGCACATTTCCTGGACAGAGAGTCGCCGTGATAAAAAAAACCTAAATATAAGTCAAAATCGTTTTTTAGCTTTTTGAAAGATTATCATTGACCTTTTCCTTTTGAAAGATGCTTTCTCTTATGCGATACTACGTACGTTTTCCGGGTGTATTTGAAATGAAAATGTTAATTAGCAATGAAAACACTTTTTATTCTTTTTTCTATTTTATTTTTTAGTTTGTTGTGAAGAAAGGCGAGTTGATGGCTGTAAAATATCACCTTATCCAGACCTTGATCGGTTCGTTCTCCAACAAGCTGCTGTGCACTGTTTAAATGGTTTGCTAATTGTAATTTATCGATTAAAATTCTCTCTTTTTTTTTTTAATACTCTTTGTTACTTCCGGCATAAGTTGATTTAATAAATGGTTTATTTTATATTATAATGGTTTGCTTTCTTTAATTCTGTGCGACAATGCTTTTCTGATTTATCGTAGGGTCAATCAGACGCTGGATTCATTACGAACAACGACATATGATTATCTACGATCTTGACAACAATCGCTGGTGTGGTAATATACAGCGGCAACATAAGAGCAATCATATATACTACGTTGCCGATCTTCGTGCGAAAGTCATTTACCAAAAATGCCACGATCCAAACTGTGAAAATTTTAAGTCCTCTGAAATACCGATTCCAGTTGAAGTCCTGCCGTTTGCAGATGATGATTTGATTGAACAATTTGACGTGTCTGTTGACGATAACTTAAATAAAATGTTTGATGAGGAGTTTTTGCCAGATACTAGTTTATTAGGAAAGACCGACGCATATCAATACTCTAAATCTAATTTGCCTTTTAAAAAAAATAACCACTTATCCTCTAGAGAACATCAGAGAGCAGGAAGTGGTATTAATGATGGATCAATTAACATAAACAGTAAAGAAATTTTAGAATTGTTTGAAGAAGAATTTACAATCGACGTTCATCATTTGGAAAATTGAATTTCTGAATTTGAGGTTTGAAGCATGTTGTGGTTATTGTTATTTAATGCAAATGTTTAATGAAAAAAAAATTTTTTTCCCCATATGAATTTATTCGCAACGACGTTTATACCGAATCAAAACGAATATGAATATAATCGATACTGAATCGAAATTACCATTTATTCATTCATTATAATTTGTCAGAAGTTATAATTTTCATTCAAAATAATTGAAAGCAGAAATTATACAAAAATACAATGATCATCTAATCAGTGTTTTTATTTATTTTGCTTGGCTTCAGCACGTAGTATTGTTAAAAAAGGAAATATGCAGTGTAAATAAACTTATAAATGCAGATAACACAAATAGTACAGTGGCTTTCAAAAAAATAAGGTCACTAAGATTTATTAGCATTACTTAAATTATTTTCATGTTTTTTTTAAAAAAAAGAGAGATTTTTTTTTTTACATTTTTATTTGGAATAAATTGTATAACCAAAATAAAAAAATTTAAAAAAAAAACATTTTGATACCAAAATCAATCAAAAAAGAGAATCAGGTCAAAGAACTATAATAAAAAAAAAGGTAATAAATCAAAAATACTAGGTCAGTTAATTTAAGGGAAGATCCCAGCCTTATTACTAAACTCAGCTACGGAGAACTGTCAGCTGAGTTTAGTAATAAGGCTGGATACATTAGTGCTAGTTATAACACAGTTAGATGTTTTAATAAAAAAGGTATTGATTGTTATTTTGCTGCCAGAAAATCGCTTTTAAGGGTGACAGATAGGATTAAAAGATGTAAGTGGTGTAAGGAAAGACTTCACTGGTCAGCAGAAGATTGGTCTAAGGTCATTTTTAGTGATGAATCAAATTTTGAGGTGGTTAATTGTAAAACAAGATTTATCGTTATAAGATTAGCTTCAGAGAAATATAAGGAAAGATTTTGTGTACCAAGAGAACAAGGCGGTAGCGGCTCAATTGGTGTATGGGTATGCATTTCTAATCAGGGAATAGGATTTCAAAATATTTATGGGAAAAATTGACCAGTATAATTACAAAGAGAACTTGGAAAATAAGCTTTTACCTACTGCTAGATCATTTTTCGGAAGGCGTAAAATTTAAACTTTCCAATAGGAAACTGCCAACTCGGTGAAAAAGTGGTTTCAAAGGCAACATATTACTCTTGTACCATGGTAAGCAGATCTAAACCCAATCAAAAATATTTGGTCATGGATGGACAAGAAACTATAAAGAGAAAATGTGGAAAGCGTTGCGCAATTGAAACTTGCCCTGCAACAAATTTGGAATGAAATTCCATAGGATTTATGAATGCATTTGATTGAATTTATGCGAAAACGTAATCGTACTATATTAATTTCATTTTTAGCAGCATGGTTAACCATTCGTCCTACGTATTAGGTTCATTACGGTTGTAGACTACTTAAATGCAACTTTGTAATAGATTCTAAAGGTTTTTCCCTGCTAAGGATAATTAAAATAAATCTGTACACTTTTATATTGCTCTTATACATAATCAATTAATAAGTTTATATGGTTATATTTTATTTACTTAATTTAATCTTTTATCATTGGTAACAAGTTTAAATTAAGTAAACAAATTGTAACCATATAACCTTACATAAAACTTGATGCAATATTCTCTATTTTTATTGCATATTTGGTGCATTGCCATTAGATTGTACCCTGCATTCCTCTATGTAAATTCATAAAATGAAAGAGAACATTTGTCAATATGCGCCACGATTATGCTCCTAATTTCCGTAAAATGAAGAAATACTTTTTGACTTCTGTGACTTTGATCATTTCGTTTTGACACTTAGGGTTTCAATATGTAGCGATCTATATAAGTGGGTTCTTCAGGTGCGTTTCTAGCATAGGACAGTAGTGTGCCATCTCCTTTACAACAGCTGTAAAGTCATCTACTTTATTAGAACTATCCCAGCATCAAACCAAGAAAATGTGTTCTATATTTAGAAAGATTCTTGGGTTTCGAAGTAACATTGAAGGAAATATATTTGAAAAATTAAAGGCTTTAAAAGCTTAAATGGATGAGTATTTTACTTATAAAGAAGAAGAGTTCTTTGAAGCTGGTGATATAAAAAATCAATCAATGGTTTTTATAAGGGATATGAGTATCAAATTTATTAAACATATAATTACTGAAAAAATCATTGATGCTCTTTTTCTATTTTAAGAGTTGCTGTGGATTCTGGTCTGTGGTTTTTTGAAGGTCACTATGAAAGTCATTAAGTATGAAATTAAAAAACTCTAACAGAAGTGCCTTTATTTAACTGCTAACATTGAATCCAGAGTTTTGGTTCAGAAATATGCTGCTAAATACTTTGACATAACAGAATCTAAAATTCGTATAGCACGAGACTTAAAAAAAAGATATTTTATCAATTCAAGATATCAAAGAAGGATAAATGTTATCTGAAGCAATATTAAAAAAAGGTGCCAATTTTATTGTGATGAAGATTTTAGTAGGCAAATGTTTGGAAAAAAGTCTACATAAGTTTAAGGCAAACCAGCTTGTGAAAAAACATTAGAGTTTTATGTAGCATTCAAAAATAAGTTTCTAGCTAAAAAAAACTGGTTTTTTCAGGTTTTAATCTAAAACCTAAGCAGGGTCCTCAGGAACTCATTCAATTTTTGTCTGTACCTTACTCCAAAACAAGATTTTGTTAACAAATGCAATCAAATTTACAAAGAATTGATTTTAAAACACATGCAGCGCAATTAACAATGAGGGTATGTTTTATAGATGCCAAAGTTGTCAAGGAGTCGATGCTTTAAAAGTATTTATGAATTTAGAACTGTTTGTCTTTGATAACAGTAAGGAAATTGATCTTATTTAATGGGAAACTACTGATAGAATTGAATTGAATCACGCAATTAGTAACAACTGCTGACTGCAAAGTCATAGTTTGTGAAGCCATTGACAAGCTTATTTTGCACTCTCATTAAACCAACCCAGCAAACAAAAAGACGTCTTTTAGTCG
Source organism: Hydra viridissima (assembly GCF_058129835.1). Taxonomy (NCBI): domain Eukaryota; kingdom Metazoa; phylum Cnidaria; class Hydrozoa; order Anthoathecata; family Hydridae; genus Hydra; species Hydra viridissima. The sequence continues at coordinate 8,306,920 of NW_028324314.1, forward strand.
TCTTAAAGACGTCTTTTCAAGATCAAAAAAGACGTCTTAAAGATGTCTTAAAAAGGTCTTAGTTGTCCGTCGAAAAGACGTCTTACTCAAAACTGTTTAAAGACGTCTTACTGAAGACGGCCTAAAGATTTATTTAATTATATTTTAAGAAAACTGTGTAGTATTAATGGTATATTTAAGTTGCTACTACCGATTATAATGGGTATTAACAACATTAAAAACACTATTAAGCAAGTTCAAGTTCTTACTCTGTTTTTTGGAAACATTATTAAAGAAGAAAAAGAAAATTATTTAAAAAAAAAACAACGCAAATAATTTAAAAAGGTACATATAATACAGTTAGTTGGATTGTTACCAAGTATTTTTCTATTTAACAATTTATACAACATATAATAATATATACAATATATAACAATAAAAAAGAATATTTTTTTATTTTGTTTTTTGCCGTGAAGGAGCATTTTTACAATACCGTCCAACTTGCTGTTTAATTTCAGCATTTGAAACCTTTTCAAATCTTCTTTTTACAACTTCTAAAAATCAAATTAATCATGTAGGAAATATTTATCAAATATATTGGAAATAAATTTAACTTAACATAGATTTTTAACTAAATTAAAAGTTGAATAATTTAAACCTATTTTAGATTACCTTCTATTAAGTCATACAGTTTAGTTGATAATAAACCAATCTTTCCACCAGAACATTTCAAGTTGAACTGTGTCAACAGGTTATTTGTAAATAATCTAAAAAACATATTGAATAAATGATAAAATTTGTGAAAAATATTAAACAATTTATAATTATTGATTTCCATAATTACTATACGTAAAAAATATATTTACCACAAATACGAAAAATGATTGCTATGCAAAATGTAATAAAAAAACCTATTCATGACCAATCTTGTCAGTTGTTTAAAATCTTCTGCACCTAAAAAACTGAGCTGTTTAACCTAAATAAAAGTTTGGCAAAATAATTATACAAAGATAACTATTTTCAACTTTAATTTATATGGATTATAAAGTTTTACATATGGATAAAGATTTACCAAATCAAGTCGAACACAATCATCCTCTAAACTTTTGATAAAATCATCATACTCTGCAATAGTGTCTAATTTCTTGATTGCAAAATTACTATTGGGTTGTTTGTTTATAGCTAAAATAAGCTCCTGGTTTTCAAGAACCTTTGAAACCATCTTGAACATCATGTGTTGGTATTCTAAATTGTTTACAAGTATTATTCTTATACATAAAAAAAATCCAAATGTGAGTACAAATACTCTCCACATTTTACTTACTCCAAATAAAAAAATCAAGTAAATGTTAAAGAGCTTACTTCCAACTTCCATAGGAAACTTATTTTGAAGTAACTTCTCGGGTCCAAGCGCTTCAGTCATGGTTTTTTCTTGTATGTCTGTTTTCTGAAGCTTTTTGTTTGGTTCTGATGTATGAGGTATAACTAAAGCAAAAAAAAATTATATATATAAATAATAAAAAGTTACTTTTTTAATCTGCAACAAATCTTTTTTAAAAATTTTTGGTACTTTGTTATTATTACTACATTTTTTTCTTATTTTAGGCTTTAGCTCCTCGAGACTATAAAAGTTGATGGGTAAGAGGAGGGGGAACATACAATTTTTTAGTTTAGAGTCTATAAAAAAAAATTATATATAAAAAAAAATTTGATTGTTCCATTTCAGTTGATTGTGAAGGTAAAAATAAGTGAGGCAAAGATAAAGTTAACAATAAAAGAATATTCCAAATTTAATGAACAAAAAATATAGTAGAAAATTCAAAAGTAATACATACATAGTGCACCAGAATATGAAGGTGATTGTTCTTCTGTAGTTGAATGTAGAGGTAAAAAAGTTTCAGCTAAAAATAAGAATTCAGTAATAGTGTAAATTAAAAATATATAAATTCTAATTTTGAAAAAACTGAAAATTAAGAGACAAAGTGTACCAGAACACAGATTAGATTGTTTGAAAGTAGATCCAGATGACAAATTTGAGTCAAAAGATCTTTTTAATGGTTTTTTCAATTCAGATTTAAAAACTGGCGGAGGCAAAGGAAAGTTAGGTAACTCTAAAACATAATAGTTTTATTTATTTTTCTTTTAGTATTTATACAAACATATTAATTTACAATATAGATTTGACATAAAACAAATAAAAATAAATAATTAACATAAAAATAATTAAATGTAATTATACCATTAACATTACTTTTCACTTTAAAGGTATCTTTGGAAACACAAATATCTATTTCATCTTCTTCCTCTGTTGCTGTGGTGTAACAATATTCTTTTAGTTCTTCCATATTATCTAAAAGAATCAAAACTCTTATAAATCCAATATAAAAATCAGATATTTTGCCAGCACATACATGGTGGCAAAATATTTGATGTTTATATTGGATTTATAAGAGCTATAATATATATATATATATATATATATATATATATATATATATATATATATATATATATATATATATATATATATATATATATACATATATATATATATTTCATACCACTCTCAAATTTGATTTTAACAAGTTTATATTTGTCCCATGTCTCATCCACATCCAATTCATCTTTAACAGCTCTATGATAAGATACACCTGCAGGCCAGAATAATATTTTTTTATCAGTATCTATCCACCTTCTAGGAACAACATCTTCTATTTCTTCAAAGTTCTCTATCCAAACAGCTCTTGCCCAAATCATGGTGTAAAACTAAATCATGAAAAAAAAAAAAAAAAATTCAAAATATCAACAAAAGCCTTATATTAAGTTGGAATAACAGAAATAAGTAGCAATAACAAAAGACAACTGTCTTTTAATTTAAAAAACTTATAAAGGATTGAAAAGGTACAAAAAAAACTATTAGGTTAATAATTATGGTGATAATGACAAGGAAGAGGACTAATTTGTCTGAAAAAACAGACAAATAAAACGAAAAAAGGAATTAAAAACAGCGTTAAAATAACTGTGTGGGCAGTTTAAATAAATCTGTTTAATATTTTAAATATTTAAGATATTTTACTTCATCACTAACTATTAAAAAGGTAGTTTTAATAAATTTTCTAAATAATAAACAAATGAAATAATGTTATAATAATGTTATAATATATATATATATATATATATATATATATATATATATATATATATATATATATATATATATATATATATATATATATATATATATATATATATATATATATATATATATATATATATATATGATTTATTTTTAACTTTATTTTTCCATTTTATTAGTTTTTTACAGTTTATATTTTTGTTTAAAAAGATAATCTTTAATTGAAATTATCTTTGCTTTATTTTAAAATGTAGTTAAATACAATTATTTATCATTTTTTGAAATTAAAAAAAACCACTTTTTAAGTAAAATTCAGTAAATGAAAAAATAAAAGAAATAAAGTTAAAGAGCTAAAAAAGTAAAATTTAAAAAAAAATTATCTAAGAGATTTAATTTTTTATAAAATTGTTTCATTTCTTTATAATTTAGAAAATTTATTAAAACTACCTTTTTAATAGTTAGTGATGAAGTAAAATATCTTAAAAATTTAAAATATTAAACAGATTTATTTAAACTGCCCACACAGTTATTTTAACGCTGTTTTTATTTCCTTTTTTCGTTTTGTTTGTCTGTTTTTTTCAGACAAATTAGTGCTCTTCCTTGTCATTATCACCATAATTATTAACCTAATGATTTTTTTTGTTCCTTTTCATTCCTTTATAAGTTTTTTAAATTAAAAGCAGTTGTCTTTTGTTATCACTACTTATTTCTGTTATTCCAACTTATTATTAGGCTTTTGTTGATAATTTAATGTTTTTTTTATATTTAATTTTTTATTGATAATTTCAATTAAAGATTATCTTTTTATACAAAAATATAAACTGTAAAAAACAAATAAAATGGAAAAATAAAGTTAAAAATAAATCATTATATATATATATATATATATATATATATATATATATATATATATATATATATATATATATATATATATATATATATATATATATATATATATATATATATATATATATATATATATATATCAAACTTTGGATACAAGATACAAATTAATAAAACATAAAAAATATAAAATATTTAATCAAAAGAAATTTGAATTTAAAAACCTTTCAATTAATGTTCTATTTCATGCAATAAAGGAAAACATGCAAGACCTCCCTTCCAAGGTAGAACAACAACCTTTCGGCAAAGACTTTCCATTTTTAACTCAACAAATATAACTCTAATTTCATCAATACTTGGTATGAAGAAAATTTGAAAGGTTTTAGACTGAATAGGTTGTGTATATAAATCATTTTGTAAATCAAGTCTAAATATTCTACACTTAAAAAATCCAGATGATAATTTCTCATCAACAAAACAAAATTGATTTTCTCCTATGTAAAAACATGAGTTATTCAGCTTCACTGAAACTTTTAGTTTTCGAGATTTTGTATTTAACAAAGATTGTATACTTTGATATTGCTTGGCTATTTGAACAACAGGACTCTTTGAGTTTTTTACTGCTTTCTTTAATGTCTGCATATAATTTTCGAAGGGAAAACAAGATATGTCATTTAGTGAACAATCAAATTTAACAACATCATCACAAATATGAAGTAAACAGTGAATATTGTAAACACAGAATGAATTTGTATATAAATGTTTTGAGTTGATAACAAAATAATTAATGAGTTCTCTAGCAAAAGCAAGATAATGTTTCCTAAATTCACTGTCTTCATTTAAGAGAATTACCATTGAAACATGCAATGTTAGAAAATGATTATAAATTTCTTTGCTAACAACACCCTTTAAAACTAAGGGACCAGTGTATAAGATAAATTGTCTGAACTCTGTTGCTTTCCACTGATCTAACTCTAAAAGGGAGCGTGGTTGTCAAGCAAATTCAGATGGCATCATACCACGTAAGCTTAATAGATTATCAGATATTTTTTTTATTTGGGCATTTGAAAGTCTACAATGTTTTGGACCAGACTTTAAAAAAGTAAGTATACGTCTTACTACACCAAGACAAACCATGTGCATGTAATCCAAAATAAAATCAGAAACACAAGATATTTTAAGTTGAGCTAAAGGAGTAAGAGATTTCTGATGATCAGTGTACAAAAAGGAATTAAACTCTTCAGTTAATCTTGGAGTTGATGGGTTGTTATCAATATAAACCACTCTATGCTCTTCATAAAATCCTTTAACTTGGCATCGTTCACAGGAGTAATATCCTGTATGACTTTGTATACATTTAAGAAAAGAGCGAGAAGGTGCATCACATATGAATGCTTTAAGTGTAACATCAATTTTTTTATCATTATAGTATAAACCTTCTTCACTTAACAATAAAGATTCTTTGAGAAAATCATTAAGAAAAGCATCCAAGCAGTCTGGTTTACCATCTCCACAGAAAAGTGCAATGATAAAAATATAGTTCTCTATTAGACCAAGTATTGGCCATAATTGAAGATTAGAAGATTTGAAAAGAGGTAGCCCATCAACATTAATAGTAATAGATAACCCAGTACATTGAGAATCATTTTTCAAATTCAAAAAATTATTTATGCCATCAGCAATAGTAAAGTAAGCATAAGTTCCACCACACTTCCTATCTACTGTAACAACTTTAGAGGGTTTTAAAAGCGTTCTTGCATCTTTTGGTAACTCTGAATGACCATGTTTTTTAAGAATACTCAAAAGCTCGTTTAATTGGTTTTGAGAAATTTTGCTTTTCGAAGACCACATTGCTAAATCTTCTGATAATGTTTCTGTTGTCAAAAGTGGTGCTGCATTACAACATTCAAAATTCTCATAATTACAACTCGAAGACTTATTGTTTTCTTCTTTAAAAACATTATTTAGGGCTTTACAAGGATTTTCAGGCTCAGCCTGTGAAGCATTAAATTCAGGATTCAAATTCGATGTACTATCATTAATATCTTCATCTTCAAATGTCATTATAAAATTCAACATACTTTTATTCAAGCGACGACGCTTCATTCTATTTTCAGTTTCCATAATGATTACTATATAAAACCTTTTGCTAGAATAATGATTTAGAGAATTAACATTGGTCGAGATAAAACTTTTTATGAAAAATTTCACATCTTTAAAAGACAGTAAGTTTATTCACGCCGAAAGTCTTTTTAAAAACGTCTTTAAGACGACTAAAAGACGTCTTTTATTTTGGTAGAATTATTCGAAAAATAAAGACGTCTTTAAGACGTCTTACGAAGACGAGCGATTTAACACTACGATACAGTCTTTTAAAAGACGTCTTCAAAACGTCTTACGAAGACAAGCAATTTTACACGACGCTATAGTCTTTTAAAAGACGTCTTGAAGACGTCTTACGAAGACAAGCAATTTTACACGACGCTACAGTCTTTTAAAAGACGTCTTGAAGACATCTTGAAGACGTCAACCGAAGACAAGACCATTTAAAGACCTGAATAAGACGGTCTTAAGACGTCTTATGTTTGCCGGGAAGTCCCATACAAAATTAAATATAAAAGTAAATGAAAGAAAAAGGAAAAGAAAAAGAATCTTTGCATAGCATAACTTGATTTTGCAGAAATAATTTTTTTCATTTTTATGTTGATTTTTTAATTAATCATTTTATTAATAAGTGTGTAATTAATATTCAACTGAATGTGTAAATAAAAGGAACCACTTTAAAGAATAAATTAAAATGTCTGTTCCCAGCAATCACACAACGTTAAAACAACGTTGAAATAACGTTGATCAACGTCGATCAACGTTATTTTAACGTTATTTCAACATCGTTTCAACGTTGTGTGCTTGCTGGGTTCCACCAAATCAATCTTATGTTTGGCAGTACTACAGTACATTGACAGACAGTACTGCAAATTGTATTAAGTGCAATAAGGTTTTAGCTTGCAAAAAATGGTCTACTAGTGGCTAAATATACAGTTTAATACCTTTGTTTTTTTGTTTTTTGTTTACAGATAAATTAATGAGTTTTTCTTTACAGAAAAAAATTAACTGTAATATTAAAACTAAAATGTTGTTTTTCATTTCATTCCTTGCAATTTAAGCAGTTTTAATAGATTCCTTGACCTCAAATTCAATTAGGTACTGACCTACAGAAAAGTTATTCACAAAGTTTTTGATAAAAGTCCAAAATATTTTTTTCCGGACAAGACTGCGAAGCGGCAAATTTTAAACAATCTCCTGAACCACTTGGAATTGGATCTTCAAGTTTTCCGATTTTTTTAATTTTTTTGTAGTATGTAAGAAGAAGGGTAGGAAAGGCTTATCGCCCTGATTGTCTACATTCAACAATCAAGCATGGGGGAGGTTCTGTTTTAGTTTGGGGTTGTATTTCATCATCTGGAGTAGGTGATTTAATCAGAATTGATGGCAAACTGACAGGAGTACAGTATAAAGAAATTTTAAGACATCATGCAATACCATCTGGAATGAGACTAATTGGTAATAATTTCATTCTACAGCAAGACAATGATCCCAAAGATTGTTCCCGAGTAACCAAAAAATATTTACAGGATATGTGTGAGGAGGGAGTTCTCGAAGTAATGAACTGGCCTCATCAAATCCAGATTTGAACATTATGGAACATGTTTGGGATTATTTGAATAAAAAAAAGGCTGAATATAACCCCAAAAATGTCGAAGAATGTTTTCGAATATTATAAAGAGAGTGGAACAATATTCCACAAAATATCATTACAAATTTATATGAATCAGTTCCCAAGAGATTTGCTTCTGTGATCAACTCAAAAGGCGGACATACGAAGTATTAATTGTTCTTTCTTTTTGTATCATATTTTATCAAATTATTTCTAGATATTTTTGTTTATAATATATGTGTCTATAAACCTGATTTTTTTTTTTTACTTCATAAGTCCTTTATATTTTTACGATAAAATCAAAAATAATTATAAACTGGGCTATAGTGGGCTAAAACTTATTCACAATACTGTATATGGTGACATGGACTGATTAAATTGACGTCAAATTACTTGTAAATAAATCAGCTTATTTTAACCAATACTTATAATTTAACCAATACCAATAATTTCCTAGAATTATGTTTCGAATGTTATGCAAAATGCGTAATGAAAAGTGATGTAAACAAGGTTCAAGTTGATGTTTCCATGGTTAATGGATCACTATGCGAAAACGGAAAGCGAAAATGACAATAATCAATCCTTTCCTTTTGAATCTGCGGCACATCATTAACGCGGCTGGCTCAACGATTTTCTCCAACTACAAGTTTCTAGTCTAACGTTATGTATCGTTTCTTAAAAGTAACTCAGCAAATTTTAGCTCGTCAAAATATTCTTCCTAGAAGTTCTTTTTCCCTTATAAATCATTATAGCACCATGGAGGAGGCTAAAAAGCGAGTTGCATTATTGAAAAATGATCCCGGTAATGATGCTAAGCTGAAACTTTATGGACTCTTCAAGCAGGTATGTCTTAAATATCCAGCAATAAAGATTTTATAATAAAGTTTGTCTTAAATATCCAGCAATTTAGATTTCCTAAACTGCCTTAAGTAATTTTCTGCTGTTTTATCTAATTTTTGGTAAATACTTCAGTGGTTAAATATAGATGTTTCAATTGTTTACAATTTAATTTAAAATTTTCTTTTCCAGATTTTAGATTTTTTTTTACTACATTTTCTGCTATTTTTTAACAAATTTGAGTGATAAAAAAGATATTATAGACATCTCTGCATAACATAAAGTAGAACATTAAATAATCTATTGAACGATACTCAACTTTGATATTCATTTTAATTTACTTTACTGGATTAGCAAACTTTACAAACTTTGAAAATATTCATGCTTACTTTTTTTTTTTTTTTTTTCATAAACAATATGCTATAGAAATTGATTATCATAAAAACTCAAATTTAAGGCAACAGAGGGAAAATGCACTGTAAAAAAACCAGGGATGTTCGATTTTGTTGCCCAAGCTAAGTGGAATGCTTGGAATGAGCTGGGCAACCTATCAAAAGTATGTAGTAAATTTATTTAAAATGTTTAAATCTTTTGGTTTATACATATAGAAGCAAATGCATATTTTTCTTTCAGTACTAAAGTATGTGATATATATTTAATGTTTTTATTGTCATTTATGCTCTTATTACTTATATGCTAATTTTTCTTTTTGATTTAACTGCTCTAAGTAGTAATTTAATGGTATAAAAATGCTTTATGTGTGTATAAGCATAGTTTTACATTAGTGAAAACTTGATTTATACACTACACTTAAATTAACCTTCTGGACCATAAGAAAGTTTGTCTAGAATTTTGAATAAATTTTAGTGTTCAACCTTTAGCTAAATGCAGCATACATATTTTTTGGTGTAGAATAATGACTTATTTGATGCAATAATTATTTCTTAAAAAAAAAAAGTATACTTTTTAATCCCTTATATATATACTAGGAAGTTATAGTGTTTGTTTGAATATAACTGTCAGTACATTTGTATAGAAAACAGTTATAAGCAAAAGTACTTTTACACTTTTTATTGATAGAAGCATTTTAAAGACTTTAAAATGCCTCCAAAAAAAAAAGAAAGTCTCTAAACAAGGTCTCATTCTTGTTAGGCAAATCACTGTCTAGTTTGCAACACCAGAAGAAATCTTGAAATATAATCAGCATTTGCAAAAGTTAAATCTCTGTCTCAGTTCTGTATAAATCATTATTTGAGTTGAACTAAATTGTCAGGAAACTGGAAAAAACTGTTATCTAAGTTTGTAGAATCATGAATGCAAGGTGGACTTTCAATTTAAGCATCTCATTGTATCAGGTGAGCTATTACTTATAATATTAGGCACTATATTAGGAAAATCATATTGTGATTCCATGTGAAAACATCCAATTTTTTTAAAAATGCAACCCTAAGTCTCAGTTTTTGCTGATTTTTAAACCACTTAAAGATTTTAGTAAATTATGAACATCCTAAAGATTTTATCATCTAATTTCAATCGGTTCCTAAGGTATAACTATTTAAGTTTGCCTCCAACCAACAAAAATCCGCCATTTTTAAACTTGGTTTTGGTCCTAGTTTCTATTATATGAGTGTTGCAAAGCTGAAAATTTGTACCTTTATGTAACAACAAATCCAATGAAACAACTTAAAATATTTAAAAACAAACATAGCACCTAAAATTTAAATGTTTACCACAATTTTTAAGTAGCTCAATTTCTTTTTTTTCTTTTTTTTTTTTTTAGAATTTGTCCTGAATAGTTAAGTTACAGTTATTACAAAGAATTGGAGAGTGTTCTTTTCTAAAACAGAAATAAAAACATGGTCGTATCTACTTAACTCTTTCCCTACCACAAGCCGCTGACAGCGGCTTTTGTTTTTCAATTATTTTGACCACAAGCTGCTGGTAGCGGCTTTCTCATGTGCTTCAATATTTATCATGTTCTGAACATCAGTACTGATTTATTCAAAAAGTGTACTTAATTCTCTGCATTATTAAAAAAAAGTAACAGTCTTATAGTATAAATTATAGCAAGATATTTTATTACAAAGTTTGTGGTTTTTTAAACTGCTATCAAAATGAAGTCGTCGAAAGTAACGTATAGTGCCAATCAGTATAGTACATTGAATGAATATAGTACAAAATGCAGATAAATAGTCCGTGTTTAAGTTCATCAATATTTTGTTCTTGGACCCCAATTAATAAATATGATCTTGTTAAGTTTATTGGTGTCATGATTGCAATGGGATTAGATAAAAGACCCTCAATTAAAGACTATTGGTTCCTAACTGATATATATATCACAGTCCTTGGTATAACTCTATGTTTTCAAGAAATAGATTTGAAGCAATATACCATACAATGCTTCATGTTGCTCCATTTCAAGAAAGCCATGCAAAAGAAAAAATTGAACCATTTATGAAAAATCTTATTGCAAATTATCAAAAAGCATTTTATCCATATGAAGATGTTTCTGTTGATGAAATGGTCATTAAATATAAGGGTAGATGGAAAAATAAACAATCTAACCCCAGCAAACTAAGCAAATATCATATTAAAACATTAGGTTTGTGTGACAGTGCTACTGGGTATGCCTTTAACATCCTTACCTTCTTTGGAAGTGATACATCTTATAACTCTGATACATATGGAATGGGACAATCGGAAAAATTTTTTGAATACTTACTTAAACCTCTTGGAAAGGGTTACCATATTTTTGCTGATAGATATTACACAACACACTCTTTGATCTCCTATCTAACATCAAAATCATTTCACTACACTGGAACCTTACAAACAAATCGCAAGAATTTTCCAGATAATATTAAGTTCCAAAAAGGTTGTAGAATGAAACATCTACAAACAAATTACTATCGCAGTGAATCTGAAATTCTACTTGTTCAGTGACAAGATAAGAAAGCTAAAAAACCAGTAGTAGCTGTTTCTACTAAGTTTGCAAAAAATGTTTTTGCAGTATCTTTTCGTTGCAAAGGAGTCAGGGAAATACCAGAAATTATTCACCGGTACAATCTATCAATAAATGGTTGTGATCGTTTAGACCAATCTGTTTCATATTACAGTAATCTAGATAGAAAGACAGTTAAGTGGTGGAAAAGAATTTTTAATTGGCTGATAGAAGTAACTCAAGCTAACTCTTACATATTATATTTGTTAACTCGTCCACATAATTCAAAAAGAATTGCTCTAAAAAAATTTAAGGAGAATCTTATTGAAGAACTAGTTAATTCTTGTATTACCATGATGCCTGATAATTCTACACTTTTAAAAAGAGTTCGACAAGTTTCAAATCCAGTCTTAGAAAGATTCAATAATACTAGACATTTGATTAAATATGTTGAAAGCGAAAGAAATTGTATAGTCTGTAGTACTCCTGTTGATAGAAAGAGCACAAACTTTATATGTTCTGGCTGCAGTAATGAACCTCATTTGCATCCTAAAGATTGCTTTTTGATTTACCATTCCAGATAATTTTTTTTATCATTGGAATTACTTGAGAATTTTTTATTTTTGAGCACATCTTACAAACTAATTGATTTTTTTCTTTTTTTATTTTCTAAACTCAGTTCTAAAAAAAACTGTTTTCAGCTTTTTTCTGTTCTCAAAAGAAAAGTAAAACTATTTTTTATTACTTATGATAGATTCCATTGTCTATGTAAGTTGTTAGAAATGTCTTTTAAAATATTTTATTCTTAAAATGTATAAAAGAGTTTTGTTTTTGATTTAATTTTTCTTTCTTTCAATAAAAAACAACGTTTTTGAACTCCTTGCATTTTCCAGTATGAAATGCTGTGTATTTAACTTTGATATATTTAAAAAGATCTTTTCTTTAGCTTTCTTTATATATATAGTTTGTTATGGTTTCAAAGAGATTTATTACTTGGATTTCTATTAGTTTTGAATAATATGTGATCTTTATTTTTTTTTTTTAAATTAGTGCGGTCACGGCAAAAAGTTTTTTTAAAAAAACCGCGGTAGTGAAAGAGTTAAATTTAGTGCTTAAAAACAGGTATTTTGATAAATTAAACAAGAAAAAAAAGGTGTAGTTTGACAGTTTTGTAACTGAAACTGTTTTGGCAACATCAAACTGTTCTTTTAGTTGTTGTTGACTAGCTGTTTCTGTTTTCTTTATAATTTTATAGAATCTGATTCTAAAAAATTATAGTTTCATAGGGATCAATGGCAAAGTACTGATAGATCACAATTAATTACTCTGACAGTTAACTTATTTGAATATAAAGAACTAGTTGTTTCTCACATTAATCAACTAACTTCACATTCATATATTGCTAAATGCCAAACTCGCTATTTGAAAGAGCTAAAAAATAATTTAGGTTACAATTAATGTAACGTGCATGTAATTGATTCGTAGAATAATGTTAACATGCAAATATGTTTAGAATAAATCATTTCTAAAAATAGAAACTGTGTTATATGATATACAGGTGACTAATGCTTTTAATTGTCGTTTTTATGTTTTAGTATCATTTGGGTACATTGTTTTATAAATTGTTTTATAAATTCTTGTTTTATAAATTCTACAAATCAATTACACGCACGTTATTATACAGGCAGATTTTGCAGAGAATTATCAATTTGTTATACAGGATGAAATGCAAAATTATCATAGGAATAAACAACAATGTACACTACATCCTGTTGTTATATATTTAAAGGAAATTTCTAAAACAAATATTCAGCATAAGTTGTTCTGTTTGTTAAGTGATGTCAATGATCATGATACATGCTTTGTGTATGATTTTCAAAAAAAAATAGTAGAGTTCATTAAAGAATATCTAGTTGGTATCAATAAAATTTATTATTTTTCTGATGGATGTTCTGCTCATTATAAAACTATAAAAAATTTACAAATAAATGCCACCACAAGGAAGATTTCGAGATTACAGCTGAATGGGTATTTTTTGCAACCAGCCATGGAAAATCCACTTGTGATGGCGTAGGTGGTTCAGTTAATAGAATAACAGCACGAGCAAGTTTGCAAAGATCATTAGGAAACCAAATACTGACAGTTGATGATATGCTTGAGTTTTGCATTACCAATATAAACACAATCATATTTTATAAAATAACCAAAGAAACAGTCAATTCAAGGTAAAAACAACTAAAGGAGCAATTTGAAACAGGAAAAACTGTTCCAGGTACCAGAAGTTATCATCATTACATACCCATTTCAAAATTTGAAATTAGTTTTAAAAGAACAAGCGAACATCAATGTGTTGACAGATTTATACTGTCAAAAGCAGTAATGTCTGATGTTGTAATTGTACTTAATCTAAATGATTTTGTTGCATGCAAGTACGATTCCTTTTGGTGGATAGGCATGGTTACAGAGATAGATATTACTACAAATGATATTCAAATTAAGTTTATGCACCCTCACCGTTCTTCTCAAAAATTCATTTGGCCACAAAGAGATGATATCTGTTGGTTACCATTGTCGAGTTTAATTGCAGTAATCAAAGTCCCAACAACAAAATCAGGGAGAACATATAACATTGATGTGAATGAGTATATTAATGAGAATTTTTTTGAGTTTTTAATTTTTAAATTTTGTATATTACTTTTGTTTCTTGAACTTTCCAAGTGCTCTATTTGTTTTGGAGCCTTTTTTTTTAAGTTTATTTGTCTTAAATTGATAAATATGAAACTAATGTTTTATAAGTAATAAATTTAAATATATTTGAAGATGTAAAATCTCAGGGTAAAATCTCAGACTTAGGGTTGCATGCCCTGGATGTTTTCACACGGAATCGCCCCATAGCTAAAGCTTACATAGTAAATATTTTATTGATTGAAATTTGTAACAATTTTAGATATATCTTTATATTAAAAATGATATAATTCTTTAAGAAAAAAAATTTTCTTCCTGCTGCTTCAAATCTATGCAATAAGCTCTTTATTGACAGAGAAGATAGCAAAGATTTTTGAAAGATCAGATAAAAGTTAGGAGGGTTAGATAGAAAGGTTATTTACTATAGTTAATGCAGCCCTTTTAGGAATAATCAGACTTGATTTTTTTTTTTTAACGCAAAGAAGTATAGAAATCACAGATAATATTCCTCATGAACTGTTTCCTCTTGATTACAAAGGATTTCAGAGAAGTTTCACATTTTACTGTTTAAACCATGAAAACATGTAATGACTCAAAACACTGATCAACTACTGCTCTAAGTTTAAACTATTTTTAATAAACCTAGAAGTTATGAGTGACAGTGGTGAAAGAACTGTATGGTTTGTCCACCTTTGGTATGATATTTTTAAAATAATAATTTAAATTAGAATACATTCTCAATTTGAATATAGTAGGAATATGCCATAAAATCCTCAGAAAGGGAGTATGTGAAAGTTTTAGAACACATCAAAAAGTTTCAAAAGCATTAAAAGAATGTGAAAGTTTTTACAAGAGCTTAAGAGTTAGCAAGATTATCAACAGAGAATTAATGTTTAAAAAAATAATAATGGAAGTCAAAGCTCTAAACAGATTTAAGGTACAGAAGATAATTTACTTTCTAACTGATTTTTAAAATTACACACACAAATATATCTGTGTGTGTGTGTGTGTGTGTACGTATATATATATATATATATATATATATATATATATATATATATATATATATATATATATATATATATATATATATATATAGAGAGAGAGAGAGAGAGAGAGAGAGAGAGAGAGAGAGAGAGAGAGAGAGAGAGAGAGAGAGAGAGAGAGAGAGAGAGAGAGAGAGAGAGAGAGAGAGAGAGAGAGAGAGAGAGAGAGAGAGAGAGAGAGAGAGAGAGAGAGAGAGAGAGAGAGAGAGAGAGAGAGAGAGAGAGAGAGAGAGAGAGAGAGAGAGAGAGAGAGAGAGAGAGAGAGAGAGAGAGAGAGAGAGAGAGAGAGAGAGAATACCCATGAAGTAGTGTATTAATCAAGTAGTACCAAACTTTGAAAATAAGATTTTTCAAAATAATTTTTGTAAATAGCTTATAAACCCCTAAAGTAGTAATGAAAAAAATTATTCCATTGAAAAAGTGTGCTATATTGGTTTGTTCTTATAGGATTTAAACAAATTTTGAATTTCTTTTTGTTATTTTTAGCTTAATCTTGTACTGGCTTTTTTTTTAAATACTAATTGCTCATGAAAAAATTCCATTTCTATAATAAATGCAGGAAGAAGCAGAAAAGCAGTACATATCCTTTGTTGACTCATTGGTTGGTAAGAGAATTTGAATTCTTGTGTTTGACTGAATGCTTGGCATTCTAAATTAAATTATCATGTTCCAGAATATAAGTGTTTTCTTCTATCAACTGGGAGTTATTATTAGCCTAATCTTTTTAAACTCTTGATTAGTAAAATCTTTATGGTTAACTCTTGAATTTAACATATAACTATTAAATTTGGATAGTTTCATATCACATTTGTTAAAGTCTATATTTAACTTTTTTTAAGAGTCTATTTCATAGTACAAGTTGTGAAAACGATTTTCAAATTGTTTTAGGTCCAAATGATGTCCCTTCTGAAAATTTGGTAAATAAGCAAGAGCCTGTTTTAGAAAGTATGGTCATTAAGAAAGAAAATGGTGTTTGCACTATCAAGTTTAATCGACCAAATAAATATAATGCAATTACTGCTGAAGTAAGAAAAAATAGCGTTTAATATGTTTTATATTTAAATAAGTTATATTCTTTTATATGAAATTCATACATTATTATTGATTTTTTGTGAAACATTTTAACTTAGTCCTTCAGCTTCATTTATTTTTTTTTTTTTTGTTACAGATGTACCATGCTATACGTGATACTTTAAATGAAGTAGGCAAAGATCCTTCTATCAAAGTAGCTGTGATCACAGGTGAGGGAGAGTATTACTGCAGTGGGAATGATCTTTCTAATTTTACAAAAATTCCAGATGGTGGTGTAAAAAAACTTGCTTCTGAAAGTCGCAACCTTCTCAAGTAAGTTTTTAAAATATTAAATGAAGTGTTAAAGTATAAAGTGAAGAAAGTCATTACTAGTTAAAAAGGTATGTTAGTTATAAAGGCAGTTAAAAAAATTTGCTTTCCTCAAACACTTATAAGTAATGGAGAAATAGATACTAAACATATTTTTTGTTTAATCTATAAAAATTTGTAAAAGTTAAAAAAAAAATCATATTCCAAAAAAAAAATTGCTAGTTGTTACTTTGTAACTTTGGCTTTAGGGGATTTGTAGAAAGTTTTATTAACTTCCCAAAACTTCTTGTATGTGTGGTAAATGGACCAGCTGTGGGTATTTCTGTTACATTATTGGGACTTGCTGATCTTGTTTATGCAGTAGAGGATGCGACATTTCACACTCCATTTATGACCCTGGGTCAGTCACCTGAAGGATGTTCCTCTTATATATTTCCTAAAATTATGGGCTATGCAAAAGTATGTTTTAAAATGGTCTATTAAACAGGAAGTAATTTTAAAAGTTCAGTTACATTTATCCAAAAAAATTATAATATTCATTTTTTTTTAGGCAAATGAAGTGTTGCTGGCTGGAAAAAAATTGACAGCACGTGAAGCCTTTGATAGGGGTCTTGTAACTGCTGTTATTCCACGTGCAGAATTTCAGAAAACTGTACAGGAAAAAATCAAATATCTAGCTGCATTACCACCCAAGGTTAACTTTAATTTTTTACAATTTGCAAAGAATTATTGATCTGATTTTTATATAAATATTTTTAATTTCAAGAGAAAATCCCTGTTTTAAATAAATGAAAAATCTTTTTTTATTTATTTAAAAGTTTTAGATGTTTTTGAGAGGCTGAATAGATTGATGTTACTGAGAGGTTGCGTAGGTTAATGTTACTGAGAAGTTAAACTTGCCTAATGTGGACCCCTTTCTAATGTGAGCTCCCTCTATGTAATGAATTGGTTTAAGATTTTAAGCTAGAAAAGCACTAGAAAAGATCCATGTATAATGTTAGACATCTATACATGGCTCTTTTCTATTGCTTCTTCAGTCCTAAAATACAAATATAATTTTATTTATGTAGAAAAAACTGTTTTTGATTAAATGGTTTTTTGCAATCAACAGATTAATTTTACATCTACTTTAAATTTTATTATCTTTAGCAACGTTTTATATAAATTTTTACAAATGGAAGAGAAACTTTTGAATAACAGATAGATTATTCTAACCTATCTTAAGATTTCAGCTTTTTTTTTAACTTTTTCTTAGGACTTTTTCCTAAAATTCTCTTTTATATTCAGTTAAAAGTTTTGCTAAATACTTCCAATCTTCAAGATAGTTTTAGTTCACAGAATGTCACAAACTTCATTAATCCATTTTTTTTAGTTGCATTCATCATTTTTGAGATTGAGATTGTAAAGTCAAAGTCATTCTCTTACCAACTGGGCAATCAAAATCTGGCTGTTTTAGAACAGGCAGTATTGCTCAACAACACAGCTAAATAGAGCTAACAATATTATACTTCTAGTGTTCCCTGATGGAGTTTTTAAAAGATAAAAACCCTTCTACAAAAGGAGTTCTCTTAGCATCACAAGGAACAACACTGATAAGTGTGAGTTGAACAAAGTTGAAGAAAAGAAGTTTAATTCATTAGAAAACCCTTGCCTCTTTCAAGAAATACCTTTTAAGAAATACCTTGCCTTGTTCAAAAATCTAGAAAAACAGAATGCAACTATGACTAATTGTGACAGATTATAATATCTAAAATAGACTAACTGTGACAAATTACAATATCTAAAAAAGCAAATAAAAAAGTATTTTGCTTTTATAAAATTTGCTCTTTTTTTTTTAATTTCTTCACATAAGTAAAGCATAAATTGCTTGGTTACACAAATCCATTTATACATTGAATCCATTTTTATAAATGGGTTACGTAATGAAAGAATTTATCATTTATTTATCTTTTGATAATGTAAAAGCATGTAAATTATCATCTTATAACTTACTACTCTATATTTGTGTATAATATCTTTATTTAACTTAACTTAAGGCAGGAAGGTTATTGACAAATGTCTCTATTAGGCTATTGTCTAATCTATCAAAGACCTTAAAACTTTTCATGATTTAAAGCCTTCATTTAAAAAATAATAAATTAAATTTTTGAAAGGTTTGTTCTCAGTGTTAAATAACAGGCTTTTCAGTGTTTCTAGGTCTGTGGCTCTGTGTCTTAGGCTGAAAAAAAATTACAAATGGCGCCTACATTAAGCAGGTTTACCCTATAGATTGCAAAGTTTTTGATTTTTTAGTGTTTTGTTTTAAAAACGTTGATGTTTTACAACTTTATTTTAAGAAAATATTGACGTTTTAAGAATGCTTAACGCGTTATAAATGGTTTTTTAGATTTCTTTAGATATTTTCTTCTCTTTTTTAGTCGATCGAGTATTCAAAAGCCCTTAATCGATCTCGAGAGAAAGAAATCCTTTTAAAAGTAAATGATGAAGAGTGTGTTCGTTTGGAAGAGAGGTGGCTTTCAGATGAGTGCATGAAAGCGGTTATGGAGTTCCTTTCAAAAAAATCGAAAATGTAAAAATTTTCCCATGAACAATCAATTTTGAAAATTGATCTGAGTTATCATTTTTTGTTTTCATTTTAAAGGAACTTTTAATTTAAAAAAATAGATGAAATGTATACTTGAAATGAACTTGAATAAAGTACTATAAAGATCATGAACCTATGCATATGTAAAGGTTACAAGGGAAGACCCCTCGACAATGCCTGACAACACTATTTTTCGTTTATAAATTGCTAAAAGTAATAGGTCATCATCAGGACATGTTGCCTTCCCCATAACAGCCGAGAGAAATTTCGGGCCCTAGGAAAGTTTTCTTAACGGGCCCTCATTATGATCAATTGTATACCCAGGACCACTAGAAGCGTGCTCTGGTCATTGAAAATTAAAAATGAAAATTAATTAAATCTTTTAAAAGTCAAAACTATTTAAATCTTTTAAAAATTATTTTTAAAAATTATTTGTACACACGGGGCACCGGGAATCTTCTCCGTCCACCCTCCCCTCTCGGCGGCCATGGCCTTCCCATTAACCCACGTGTTACCACCGCAATAATATAACGTAAACAAAAAACAAAGTTTTAACTATCAAGTCACAGAGCAAAGTTAAGCAATAATTTTAAAGTTTCTAGGAAGCTATATCTGAAAAGGCACCATTGAAATATAATCATGCAGAATACTAATTAATAATTTACATACAAACAAAAAGTAGTTACCTACTAAGATAAAGTCTTCGGATAAGAAAGAGGTCAGAGTAGCCTTGTTGATATTTGTATTAAACTGAAAAGACCACCCAGTAAAAATATTCAATAAATCAACCTCTCTGGACCTCGAGACTTTTGTTTTGAAACTTTCTGGTAAATGTTTTTAAATGAAAAGTTGGGTTTTATCCTAATTTATCGAACATCTTTAGGAGTATAAAGATCGCCAGTTTAAAGGGAAAGTTAACTAAAAAGCGTGAAAAATTCCTGGAAATTTTGCAAAAAATTTTTTCAGTCTTGGATAACACATATAGGTATTCTGGATAACACATGTAGGTATTCTGGAAGCATCAAACTTTTGTTGATGTCGAAAACAAAAGAGTTCAATATGACATTGTTGAAATTTCGCAAGCGATGTAATGTTTATTTTTCTAATTATGTAAAAGAAAAACAAACCTTGAATAAAAAAAATATTTTTTTCAAAAAATCTCTTGCATTTGATCGAGTACTTAATGATTTTATCGAATCATTGTCATAGATAAATTAGCTTCACATCCATCGAGCACTAGTAAAATGGTTATCAAAAATCGATTAAGAATAGGTTAAACGAGAAAACGGTTGAATAAACAGAAAGAAATTCTTCCACCTTCTGTAGTTAGTTTTCGAGCAAATTAAATTTTGCCGGCTAACGGCATTTGAACTTTTCATCAAAATGTTTTCAATTAATTAAAACTAAATACGTTTTGCAAAAACTATTTCTTTATGAAATTTGGACACGTTATCTGTACAGTTATATACGCGTAAAATGTCATATAAATGACCAGCGTTAATAAACCCATACACAAAAAAAGAGATTCTCCTAGTCCGCGAATACTCGTCGTAAACTATTCAATTTGCAGAGTTTAAGATCCGAAATAGTTTTTTTCAATGTGTCGATAGTTATTAAAAACATGATATTTTTACTTGAAGTTAAGTTGTTTACTTAATACCAAAATATAAACATTGTGCAATTTGTAAGTCAATCGATTGCTTTAAAGTTGTCTACCCAAGAGACTCAAACGAAAACATTTATTTATTGCTAATTTACGCGCATGTTCAACATTATTTAGTATTGTTATTGGTGTAAAAATTTTATTAAAAAAAATGGTGCTTATTAAAAAAGGTATGTACTTTTTGTTTATTTTTGAAGAAGAATGATTTTAAGGATACTCTTGATATACAAATTAAATATCGTCGCGGTCATCGAATCACAATCGAAGTCATTTTTCATGTTTTGAGAAAAATTAAAAAAGCAACAACTGAATAATATTATCATTATTATTTCCGTTATGTCACTGCAAATTTTCGCTAAAATAAAAAACTAAGTTCTGATTGGTTCATATTGAGGGATTTGTGTCACAATTTAGAAAAACGTATAAAACATACATTATAACTACTAATTTAAAACCCCCCATAAATGACTTAGGCGATTGTGATTTGATACTGATGCATTGATCTGAACTCTCTTTTTAAACTGTGAGTTATTGTACGTTTTCATCTACAAGTAAGTGTATTCTAAATTTGATATCACTGCATTGGTTGTAAGCGATCCGAAATTGTAAAATTTATTGGGCGAATTTGCGGTTTACAAAAAGCATTTGTTTTAGGTGATTCGATTCAGAATACAGATTTATATGATATTTTATTGAATAATTTGTCAATGAAACCGTTAACCAAGAATTTTAAGGAGATAGTATTTTGTCATGTTTTAGAGACTATGGAGAACCTGATTTATCTAGAACCAGCTTAACATGAGTTCAAAAAGTCATAAAAAACTTTTGTAATAGTGCTTCAAGATTATGACAAAGCTCTTCTTGAGGTGGTATTAGATTTCGAAAAAAAAAATTAGTAATGGCTTCAGCAGACAATAATTACCTCTAGTATTGATGCTAATACTCTTTCTACCACTGTATCAAAAAGAGCAGTTGGACGTCCAAAAACGAGCTTTTGTAATTTATCCGCAAAGAATAAACGCAAAAGATTAAACGAGGAGATAAAATCTAAATGAAGGAAACAGGAGTGCAACCTCACTTGTCCTGTGATTTTACAGGGGGCTTTATCGATTAACATTTCTACGTCACCCAATAAAGCTCACTGAATTAAATACAGCAATTCACAGGAAAAAAATATTTCTTACTCTAATAAGGAAGCTTTATCAATATTTGAATAAAGACTCGGCATCATTATATTAGATTGATCGCATTTGAAATATTATAAGTTTATTGAAGAGAAAAACAAGTGTTATCTAAAAAATATTACAGTCACAGAGATGTCAGCAGAGGTTCCTCTACAAGACCTTGTCAATCAAAGTACCACCTTTACGTCATCAATCTGAATTTTTGAACAATGATGATTTACATTTAGAAAATACTTTCAAGTGGGTTGCTGATGGGAACCGAAGCCAAAAAAATTTAAGCAATCATTTGATTCAGATGATTCTTATATCTTCATGAGTTCTTTAAATCAAAATCTACCCCTTAATTTTATACGAAAGTGTAGACCCATGAGAATGCAGTATGTTAAAGAAACTGATGCCATAATCAAAGATGAATTTGCTTTAACTTATAGACAGAATGTTTACTGCCGTCAAATGAAAAATCAATTCTCAAATATTTACAGTTCGGCATTGCTTAGTAAAAACTATGGCAGAACAAACAGTGTGCTCTTTTTTTTAAACAACCTACTCTAATCTGTTAAACATGTAAAACCTCTTCTTTCCAATTCTATGTTATTGAAAAATCACAATCAAGGTTTTAATATCCAGAGAATTTAAATTTTGGGTTGTCGTCATAATATGCTTGTATACACCTTTATGAGTCCTTTTTATGTCATATAAATTAACATGCCAAAATAAGCAGCTCATGGCCAAGAAAGTAATAAAACTTTGGTTGACAGAAAACGACATATAGCCTCAATTTAGAGATCAACTTTAGTTTTTTGGATGATATTCCAAAACCTAGTTTATGTAGCACCAATGGCGAGAACACTGTCAGTCTTTGCAAACTCTGAGGTATCATTAAATATTATGGAGGTAGACCTCCATAATATTTAATGATACCTCAGAGCTTGCAAAGACTGACCAACAAACCCTAATAGAGTGGTTTAACGTTATTTTGAAAACACTGAATTTTCTTTACAAAATAAACACAATCAGATTAACTATATCAATTAATAGAACCTGTTGTTCATTATATACAACTAGACACCAAAAGCCTGTACAATTCTTACACGGTAAGGATGTAATCGAAAGCTTTTTGTTACCAATTGGTATGCTAGGAGATGCACAGGAAAGTCGCCAAAAAATGTGAAGTTTTACAGAGAGCAGGACACCAGAAAAATGGTTTAGAAATAAATCAATGATCTAATGAAAATGTTGCTCAGTTCATGTAATGTGAAGTAACAGAGCTGTAAGACAGAAGTATTAATTGCCAACTAAAGTCCTTAATCTCTAAGAGGAATCAGATATAATACTAGATGAGGATGATGAATAGTGTATCAAAAAAAAAAAATTCAATTTTGGTACATATACTGCGCTATCTACAATTTTACATTAGAAGTAAATCTCAAATCCCGTGATGAAAATTTTGTTCCACTAAATATCCAAAATTAATCAGTGTGCGTTGCCATGAATAACACTTAAAAGTACTTAACAAAACGGAGAAATTTCAAAGTTACAACACAAAAATTCATTTTTTACCCAATTGTAAGAATTAATCCTTCGAGTTAACAATAATGGCCGCTGGTTGAATGTACTTTTCGCGTTATTCTTTAAGCTAAGTTTAATTGATACCTTTAGAGTATTTTTAGCTTATTAAGTTTAATGTGTTTATTCTTCATTCAAACCTATAGTAGATTGATCTACAATATTAAAGCATGTAGAGCTTCGTAGTGTATGTTAAATACAGATGCAGCATATGAAAAATATATATTTGGGTTATGATATTTTTTTAAATTTAAAAGCCTATGGTGTTAACCGATGAACTTTTACTTATAATTTTCAGAAACGACATTCATTTTGTTTGATTGTGAAAAAAATTTCCGCATCTCGCTAGGTGTTGTAATATATAGGAATCATTATAAAGAATATTTGGTTGTATTCACGTCATTTGTTACAAACACTGGTTACAAAGCGCACAGTAACTTATCTAAAAGTATGTAAGTTTTTGAAATACTATTTATAAATTTTCTGTTAAAATACTTGTCAGATTTGAGAATCATGCCTTTGGCCATGTAGTTGCGATGAATTTGCAAGTGCTTTTGATCTGTCATTTTGGAAGGAGAAAAAAAATATTATCAATCCAAAAATTACTCGTGAATTCCACCAATCACTATGAAGGGAGGGCAGCTTATGCCATTGCAATTAAGGGCATTCTCCTTTTTTCTTATAGAAATTATGTGTTTCAAAGAGTTCAAAAAGAAACCTGATATTGTCTCTCCATCCTGGGTTATCACGCGTTGGTATTTTTTGTTTGCTAGAATACTTTTTTGTAAATCCTCATATCCTGACAAAACATCTTTAATGAACTGATAGTTGATGTAAGATGACTACGAATCTATTGGGAATAAGTAGTTTAGCAAATCCCGAAGACTAGGTCAAGAATGACAACCAAAAAATTTAGACTCCTCTAGACCCTATTCCGGTGTCACAAGCGAAAACCCCAAGATTGTGTTCTTATGGAAGTCTTCAAACGGACCATTTTGATACTTTGAAGAGAATCATTTGATACACAATATTAAAGAGAATCCTTTTCAGTGAATTTTTCAGCCGTGTTTTGACTTTGTCTGCATTCTCGATCACTCGCTGCCAATTCGCGATTGTAAAAGCGTGGATACACCAAATCTTTCTGCAGCTAAGTTTTAAAGAAAATTTGGTGCTTTCCTTGTTGAAAACCACACTTTTGACATCAGCATAGCTGCATAGTTTGTTGTTCTAGATGGGAAGACTCTTCTTGAACATCAGAATCCGTGCTGCTCTTATCTTCTTCAGTATTATTACCACAACTTAACTCTTGCACTTGGTTTGTTGAAGGTTCTGATAAGCTTCTTGACCATTTGTTGCATATGTAGTTGATATAAACTCATAATACATATTAAGAGTTTATTTGCTGTGCCTGAGGTTAACTCTCCCACACGAAGTCAACGAAGTTTCCTGACATGTTTAAGTTCTAACTTCGATCCTGTTTTTTAAATTTTTGCTAATTTTAAAAGAAGTCATGAAAATGATGTCGATACTGACCATCGTTTATCATTGTAAAATATTTTTTATGACTTATTGTTCAAACAATGGATGTTTATTACTGCTCATAAAATTAGGTGCTTACTCACAGGTGTTAACCACCACAGAACCTTTTCTGTTAAACTTATATAGTAAAACAAAGAAATGGAAATTGGGAAAATTGGTTTAAAACAAAAAGTAAGCTAATAAATGACATCAAAAATTAGTTGATTGTACTAAATACGTCGGTTAACTTATCAAAAACAACAAAATTGCGTCTGTTGCTAATCTTGCTAATTCGATGTTTATGCAAAATTTATGTGAAACATTATAAACTTACTTCTAACGGTATTTCGGAACGTTATATTGTCTAAAAGTTCGGTCACCATATAATTTTGGTCATTTAAGAATAAATTGAAAAAAAAAGGATTCTTAAATTAGGTTTTACGAACGTTTTTTTAAATAAAAGTTAAAAAAACGTTCGTAAAACCTAATTTAAGAATCCTTAACAAAAATCCATAACAAAATAGTAATGTTTATTTGCAATTTACTGAAATAGTTCGTCGTACAAAATTAACAATTTTCAAACTATGCATAACATTGAAATTGAAAATAAGCTACGTACAGAATGAAATAATTCAGAGTAAAATGATTAAGAGTGAAATGATTCAGAGTGAAATGATTCAGAGTGAAATGATTCAGAGTGAAATGATTCAGAGTGAAATGATTCAGAGTGAAATGATTCAGAGTGAAATGATTCAGAGTGAAATGATTCAGAGTGAAATGATTCAGAGTGAAATGATTCAGAGTGAAATGATTCAGAGTGAAATGATTCAGAGTGAAATGATTCAGAGTGAAATGATTCAGAGTGAAATGATTCAGATTGAAATGATTCAGAGTGAAATGAACACATTTAACACAGGTATGATTAAGAGTCACAAAAATAAATATATTTGCGAAAGATTTTTGATTTCTAACTTCTCCTTTCTTAGAAATTATTGAAATTTTAAAATAACTTCGGTCCAATTGGATGGCTCCAGGTTTAATGAATCGTTTTCAAATGAGCTCCTATAAAAGATTTATGCGAATTATTGAAAATTGTTTGGTTAAAAGTCACCTGAAGTTTTGAAAATGAAAAATACCGTAAACAGTGAAATTTAAAAACAATTTCACATCTATATGAGTAAGATAAGTGCGAAAAATGCAAATAAGCATAGAAACAAGAATTCTTTTATTTTTTTTTAATACATCATTATTTTACCATAAAATTATATTTAAAAAATTGTTTCAACGTTAAATTTGTGGCTTTGGTTAAGTGACCGAACTTTTGAGACGGAATTAAAATTTGGTCAAAATAACTGTTCTCATTTGAAATAAATTTTTGTATACTATTTTGAAATTTATTTTCATTTATTTTTACAATATAAATAAAAAATATAATCGGCTACATGTTTCTGAAAAAAAAAGATTTTTGTTGCTAAGATATGGATGTTCAAATCCTAAGCGAGTAAAAGTATTTTTCTTAAATAAAATTCTTTTTTTAATTCCAGACTCCCGTAAATTTCATACGTGGATTTTTCACCAGAGCAATTATTTATAGAATGTTTAAAAAGAGTTTTTAAATAACGTTAAACTAAAAAAAGGTTTCAACTAATTTTGAAAAATTTAGCTGATGAGCAAGTAATAATTTATTGTTTGCATGTCAGCCTGCAAGTAACCCACAAGTAAACTGCAAGAGGCCTTTAAACAAAAATGCTGACTTTCAAAATTCTTGAACTAAAAAAGTAAACACTAACAAACAATATTGAGTTTTTGAATCAAAAAGATCTTAAGCCGTTTGTTCTCATCCAAGTGGTGATTTAAACTGAAAATCTTAAAAAGAAAAATCAAGTTAAAGGTAAAGTTGAAGAAATTAATCATTTGTTAAGATATCTCTAATCAAATTACAGCAGCTCATTAATGAAATCCACCATTAATTCCAAACACATTGGTCAAACACATTTGATTCATTAGTGTTTAAAAACTCTAAAGAGGAATTAGGAGACTTTGTTAAAGTTATTTACCATCGCAGTTTCTTATTTTGTTAGTTTATTCGATAAAATGGAAACAAGTTCATACTTTCAGAAGTTTTTTGGAAGCCTTTTTGGTTTGCGTTTTCCATTTACCCACAACAAGTATTGGACTTTACAACCAGAAGAGTATGCTTCTTGTCAAAGTACAGAAAAAAAGTCAACTGTGCAGCTAGGTATCTTTATTTAATTTCTTACTTGCCTTCTTCACATTTGCGAATCTTCTCTGTAAATTTTCAAAGTATTTAAAATATTTGATATTGAACAATTTTAAAGTATTGTTAAACTCACCTGTTACCAATAAACCTCAAAAATCGATTTACCTGTTTTCTTTTGTTTTACATTATTTTTTTTAGTATTAAGTTACTTTAGTTATTATTGTTATATTTCTTACATATGCGAACCCCGCTCTGTTACTTTCGCTTACTTCGCTAAGTTAAAAACCATTTCTGCACATACCAAGCTTTAAACTTAATTATGCACCATGAAATAGTAAAAGTGTAATCAAGTTATATTTATTTACATGATATAGACTATCTATTGTTATAATATTTAAAATATTTTAAGATCAAAATGTATGAGAAAAAAAACTAAAGTCGATCAATAACTTTTTGTAAAAAATCCGAAATTATATACCTGTGATACTGTTAAAACATTTTGAAAAGCATGGTTATGTGCGATCAACAATAATCATTAATACCAAAATATGTGGTGAGGGCCAACACAAGATGGAAAAAAAAAGAGCTTCCCTCTTCATGGGCACCTGCAAAGCGTCATTAATTGAACTGTCTTGCAAATCATTGATCTGGAGTAAGTCAAGTCAAACTGAACCAAAAGTTGTGCAAGCACCAGACAATATCTCGTCGGCTTCTTAAGTAGGGCATGGCAAATTATATGTACGAAAAAGCATTGAAATAAGTGTAGATCAAGAATTACACCAAAGAAAAAAAAAAAACACCTTCCAGCAAAAACCGAGTAACCATTGATCAATCGAATTAATTTGAAGCTTTAAAGACTTTTACAAAATGTGATGAGAGGTGTCAAAACAAAACTACGCGATAAAAAAAAGTTTTATCATTTCATAACTTTTTTTTATGAAGTGTAAAAAATCATTTTGATTTTATTTTTGGTCAGGTAACTATGCAATGGTTTATTACTTAGAACTGCAAGAACAAATTTTTGTGAAGTTCAAATGACACCATTTATTTTTAAAGCAAATATTGTCGTGTTTTTCTTACCGAAAATGACGTCAAGTTTTTTTTTTTAATGCTTAGAACATTCTAAAAGAAACTCTTTAAACTCACAGTATTTTATGTTCTAATAAAAATAGAAAGGATGTTTTTGAATGTTAAAATTTTCTTCTTTTTTTCTTTTTAATTAGGGGTTTTAATTTTACCTATTTCTTAAATATTTTAAATGATACCCAGGGCCACATTTGTTCGTTGATAGCAATAAGTCGTTTGTTTAACTGTGATTCAGAATTCGTACGTCTATTTTTATAGCATTGTTTTATTATTACTATGAAGCTGATTGTTGCATTGAATTAAAAGAAAAAAAAAAAGCCATGTATAAAATTTTTGCTGTTCTTGCCATCATTATTTTATGCTTTGAAAACGTATCATGCAGCTTGCCGTTTATATACTTCTCTCATCAAAAACTTGTCTCCACATTGAAAAACTTAACAACTAAATATGCAGATATTTCGAGGCTTTACAGTATTGGAAACAGTACGTTAAATAGAAGTCTTTTAGTTGTAGAAATTAGCGACAACCCAGGAATACACGAGTATTTGGAACCTGAATTTAAATATGTCGGTAACATTCATGGTAATGAACCTGTTGGGAAAGAGGTACTCTTGCATTTGGTTGAGTATTTACTGACTTCGTACGGCACGAACCAAACAATAACGAAACTTATCAACAACACTCGGATTCACATAATGTGTTCACTAAACCCTGACGGGTTCGAAATTGCGAGGCGAACAAGAAAAAAATTCGATTTCAATACTGGCCGTTACAACAAAAATTTTGCTGATTTGAACAGAAATTTTCCTGATCCATTTGATGAAAGAGTTTACCCCTTACAGAAGGAGACAAGGGCTGTTATAGAATGGTTAAAAACCTATCCTTTTGTACTTTCTGCAAGTCTTCATGGGGGGGCATTAGTTGTTAACTATCCGTATGACAATGTTCAACTTAAGCCTGTTGTAGAAAACGTGTATGGAATGTCTCCAGACGATGATGTTTATAGGTATATTTATATATATAAAAAATTTCTTATAATTGTTAGAGAACGAAAAAAAAATAAAGAAGATATCTGAGCAAAAATAGAGTAAAAATAGTTTGTAGGTCGTGCTGCAAAAATACAATCATTAATTGGTTGTTACATAAAAATGAGACGATTTATTGTTCGTATTATTAAAAGTTGTTTTTTAATGTTAGGTTTATGTCGCTAGAGTATGCCAAAACTCATCCAACAATGCATTTAGGTAATACTTGTGATTGGAGGGAATATTTTGAAAACGGAATTACTAATGGTGCATTTTGGTACATCGTTGCAGGTAGTATGCAAGATTATAACTACAGATATACAAATTGTTTCGAAATAACAATAGAGCTGAGTTGCGTTAAATTTCCACCCGCTGAACAACTACAGCAACTTTGGGCCGATAATAAACAGTCCTTGATTAAGTTTATACAAAGAACTCACATGGGAATAAAAGGTAGTTATGTTTTTTTGTTTTTTTTTAAACATCCTTGTTTTTCACAATGATGTCTTCTCTCACTAAATTTATTTTAAATTACTTAACCAAACCAAATTGTAATGTTATGATATATTGTAAGAATCATTTTTTTTAGGTGTGGTTCGAGATTTACATTCACAACATCCCATCCATGGTGCAATCATAAAAGTTGAAGGACGAAATAAAGATGTGTTGACTTCAGCGACGGGCGAATTTTGGCGTCTTCTTCTCCGCGGTATCTACACGGTTGAAGCATCTGCAAAAGGATATATTTCAAAACGCAAAAGAGTAAACGTTTTAGAAGACCGCGAGAATCTCGTATTTTTTTATCTTGAGAGACAGAAAGATGAACAGGAAATAGTCCTTTAAACTGTTATTTAAACTTTACACAATATCTCGAATATTTTATCGCCCACAATACTTCCATATCTTAATTGCTTTTAAGTTTAAGATCGTCAAGCATCATTATTGTGTCAAATTATAAAGTAAATTTTTACAACTATTGTAAGGTTTTTATGCATTTTGTTTAATAACCTTTTTTTTTTTTTGGGGGGGGGGGTGGGGTGGGAGGGGGAGGGGCTTTGTAGATATAATGTCATTAGATTTTTGACCGGCTCTTTAACTCCTTAGATGTCTGATAAAATGAATTCAATCAATATAAAACCTTTTTCTTTCTTTTCTAGTATATTTTTCATGAGAACTTAAATTTCAATTAATTACACAGCCTAACAATTACAGCACGATAAATTTTGCATAAGTAGTAAGTCTGCGTACAATTTTCGGTACCAACTATTTTATAAAGCCTTTTATTTCTCATAATACTAAAATATATTAACTCGTTACCTTAGTTGATGACCTTTTTTTTTTTTTTAACGGTTTTACAAAATTTGTTTTTTTAAAATTAGCAAATATTTTTAAAACTTTTTTTTTATTTTTATCTTTTTTTATCTTCATTTTTTTAAACTTTTATATTTTAATTTTCTTATTTTATTTTATTTTTTTTTAAATTTCATCTTTTTTTAACCTTCATTTTTTTTAATCTTTAAACCTTCAGCAAATGATAAAAACAATCACAAATGCCCTCGTTATTACGATTTTATCGCAGTCGGCCCATGAGTTGCAAACCTCTGTCAAGGGGAATACGTACAAATAATGCGGGCGCAATATTTATTGTTAAAACATCATTCGGAAAGAAATAACTTTAATTGTCAAAGTTTGAAACTTGCATATTTTTTAGCAATAAATAAGTTTTCATAAAAAAAAAAAAATAGATTGCGATATTTTCTAAAACTATGAAGTTGTTCACAATTAAGGGTTGAAAGCCAGGGGGGCCGAAACTTTAAACTTTAAACCAATTACATTTAATGAGACTTATCCTCTCCACTATTTAAAAGGTTTTACTGTTTATAGAATAGTAGCATCTTTTTGCATAAATATATATATCGATGTAATTATCTGATTAACAATTTCAGTTCAGAGTTTCTTTTGCTGTTTTCTAAGAGTTAGTTCTTACAGGCCGCCCCTTTGGCTGTTAACGCCACAATTGATGTTAATAAATACCAAGGACAATGCATATACATATAAACATATTTACAGCGTAAATTTACACTGAAATCTTAGCTTGTTTATGGTTTTTGGCAAGTTCTAAAAAAATGGATCCTGTAAAAAATTTACTCCAATATTTTTGTGTAAATCAACAACGAATTTTTTACACAAATATTTTTGTGTAAATATACTACTAATTTTTTACACAGATATTTTCAATTTAAAAGTTTAGTCAAACTCGTAAAAAAATGTTATATTTCAGTGCTGTGCTTTGAAGTGACTGTTTCTACATTCCTGTGGTATATTATTTTAAAAGTAAACGAAACTTGATGACATTTAGGTTCCTTCGACATTTAGGTACTTAAAAAGAATCAGATTTTTTCAGGATATTGACTTAAATGTTGTTGTTAAAAGGCCTAAAAAAAGAATAATCCCGGTAGGTACGATAATTTCAGCCAAGTTCTTTTGTTTTTACTGCAGAAAATGTCAGTGTTAAGAATTCTTCTACATATTTGTATCCGTAGATAATTTTTTAAAATGAATTTTTTTCAAAAATTAAAATTTCTCTTGATTACTAATAAATAAGCTAACATTTATTTAAAAGACAAAAAAATTAAGTTGTACTTTTTTCAGTTTAAAGAGAAACAAGTCGATGATGACGTAAGTGACAAAATGTTTTGGGAATGTTTCCAGGTGCCAAGAACTCTCTTTGATCAATTCATCAAAGAGATTTCTTAATCTTTTTTTTCACAGAAAATCTGATTCTTTTTAAGTACCAAAATTTCGAATGAACCCAAATCCTTAAAGTTTGAAAAAGGAAATCCTGAAGTAAGAAATTCTTCCCTCTCGAAGAATCTCTTACTGATCAATTGATAATACCAATTATGTATCAATCATTATCAACACTGTTAAATGTTTTTAATTTCAGACTCAGCTATTTATTCTAAAATGTTAAATTATTATCAATTAAATTAATTTAATTATTATAATTGAGTTAGATCAATTAAATTTATTAATTCTTATGGTGATGCGCAGGCTTTCATTTAAAAGTTATTGCTTGTTTGACGTTCAAAAGTTAAGAATGTTTGTTTTTTCATAATCACAAGTAAAACACAAGTTTGTTGAAATCTAATCACATAGGTTAAATATTCAAGCTTGTCTCACAACTTTTTCATCTTCTAAGATGACAAGCTTTTAACATATTAGTCTGGTAAGAAATCAATAATAAGAAGAGTCTTGTTATTTTTCAATTAAGTTGAGGTTTTACAGATTGGTTTTGATTGATTCAAGCCTTTACAAGACAAGACCAAGATGTTCTTGTGTCGCTTAGTCTTGTCTTGCTAAGTCTTATTAAAAAATGCTATTAAAAACTTTTTGATTTAAGACAAAATCTCAGTTCACAGATTTCTGAAGATATTTTTTTTACCTATTTCTGTAGAGATCATAATTGGCTTAACTATGATCTCTATGCCTTCACTATTTTTATATTTTTTTAAAAGGATTTTGAAAATAGCGTCGTTACGCCAGATTTGAGATTTTACGCTATATTTCG
Source organism: Hydra viridissima (assembly GCF_058129835.1). Classification (NCBI taxonomy): domain Eukaryota; kingdom Metazoa; phylum Cnidaria; class Hydrozoa; order Anthoathecata; family Hydridae; genus Hydra; species Hydra viridissima. The sequence continues at coordinate 8,339,864 of NW_028324314.1, forward strand.
GAGTAATTGCCTTAGTTACAACGAGAAATGATAAACAGCAGAAATCTTCTCACCTCCACGTTTCTTCCGCAGCTGTTTTTTACGGCCGCTTCCCAAAACTTATTTTGCCTGCAGATAGTTCTGGCTTCCACCTCCAGATGCTTCCGCCTCCTGATTGGAGGCCGCCGTTAGAATTTTGTTTTAGAGGCAGAATTTTTTGGATGCCACCGCCAATCGGGAGGCGAAAGCCACTGGAGACGCACTCTAAACCAACTTGCCTCCGAAATATCTTCTGAAGGCGGCCGTTAGTGGCTTCCGCCTCCAAAAAAAGTCGGCCATTCGGCTGAAAGTTACTTTGCCGCCGGGAGGCGTTATCAACTCTGGTTACAACAATCTAAATTTTTATAGGATCATGTCACTGATCTCTATAATAACTGGATAGCGCATCTCTAATATCAAAATTCACGCCAAAATCGCCATATTAGAAAGCCCCAGAACAATGAAATCTGATATGTGCGATAAAGCGATAAAGCGATAAGCCGAAAAACAGAACTTAAAGCTTACGGGATTAAAATTTTTGGGGCTTTCCAATATGGCGATTTTGGCGTCAAAAAATAAGAAGTTTTGCTCGGAGTTGCGCTATCCAGTTATTATTGAGATCAGTGGATCATGTCCATTTTAATCGGTCTACGTAAATTCGGCCATATAGCACCTGATATAAATAAGTTTTAGGCGCGAAGTTAAAGCTGAAATCAATTTTTTAAGTTTGGAAACCCTGTCCTATATCTTTGTTATAACAGTAATATGTGAAATTTCTTCATATTATTAACTATGGTGTGTCTTTTGTATTTCGCAGTACTTGGAATGGTTTAAAGTTACATTGTTAAATTCTGGTATTTTCGCTTTAAATTCAGCTTTTCTTTAGCAATATTTTTTATAGAATTAAGTAGATACCTAAATAACCAAAAAATATTCAAAAACAATGTGGAGTATTTTTCTCCAGTCTATTAAATATCCTGATGCTAAATAGATTTTTTAAATTGGTTATCTGGATTTCCTTTTTCAAATTTTTAGGAATAAAAAAATAAATCAATAGGCTAAGAACTTTAGCTAAATGGGATTAACAGAAATATAATAATAGAAAACATAAATTTGTTAACTGAGTAACTAAAGAGCAATACTCTCATTAAAGTTATCACTGATGTATCTTTGTGTGCATTACAAGTCTAGAATCTTTGTATTTTATGTTTTGGTTATATTGGATTATTTTGTAAAGTTTTTCTCTTAAATTTAGATAAGTTTTGAAATATTTTATCAAATACAGACTTTCAAGTTGTCATTTTTTATTATTTTTTTTTTACTTTATTGATCTATTTTGTTATATCATTAAAAAAGTTTTTAAAATTTTTTCTATTTTCAAAAAATTGAAAAAATTGACAACTTGACAGTCTGCAAATATATTTCTTATTGTTATTCTATTCAAATATGTTTCTATCTTTTTTTAGATAAAAGTGGCATACAGGATTTAACACAATGGATAAAAGCGAGGAACAAAGTGTATCAACAATCAGCTTGACCAAAATAATCCATAAGCTAGGTATTTGCTATAAGGTTTTGTATGATTGGTATATTATTTTCCAAAAACTTGATTGGTTAGTACTGAGTCAGTTAAAATTAATTTTGAGACCTAAAAACTTATGTGTTTTGCAACTTAGTAAAAAGTCATTTTTAAAAAGCCAAAAATATATATAAATTGTTAGTTTATATACAAAAGTTTCCAGATAATTACATTAGATTTGGTTAATGCAAATATTTTTATATTTGATTTTTTTTTTTTAACATAAAGAAACTTGTAATATATATCTATATAAATATGTAAGTATACTTCTAGTTCTGATAAAAGTAGATATCTTTATTGACAAAAAAAGCTGATCAAGCCTTTATATTACCCAAGACAAATAGTTGAGTAGTTAAGTAATGCATAAATAATAACTTATATCTAAGCATTTATCTGTATTCAAAACATTTGTCAATACATTTTGCTTGTGTAAGAAAATCATGGTGATATTTTGTTATAACTAAATAGGCCACAATTTACATGAAGTTCGGGATCGGTCCTTTCAGAATATCCTTTCAAAGCTACATAGTGGCATTATTACCTTGGAAGATTTACTACATGAACATTTATTATATGTTCATCTCATGGAGTTTTTGAACAGAAATGAGAATATCTTGGAAGTGATCAATTTGTTTATTGAATTATCAAAGGTGATGTTTTCATTTAACAGTGTAATTGTTGTAACATCATTCAATAATGTGTATGTTGCTTAAAGTGTTAATTGCTGTTGTTGTTTGTTGCTACTTACTGTTAACTACTAATATTTATTAAAAAAATTATTCTAAAAATTATATATAAATTATTATATACTTAGACTTACAATTTTAGTTTCCTCATGGAGCTGAAAATTTAATAAAGCTTGGTGGCATAGAATTTTTCACACAATTTCGTCATGATGAACAACACAAAGGGAAACAGTACTTAATGACTGTTGACAATCTTCTTGATAACTTGTTTCATTTGCATACTGATATTAGTTCTGGGAATAACCATTATGAATTCAATGATCAATACAGTTAGTCAATCTTTTATGCTTTAAACCTATTATCTTTCCTATATCTTGTTATAACAAATTATCTCTTTATCTCTTTATCAAAATCTTTTGTTATGTTAAGTTATCTCTATATCAAAATTTCTTGTTGATTTCAAGTTTATTTTTATTAAATTATTACAGCCAGTGTTTGTAATTCATATAATTTTCTTTTAGGTAAAAACATATCAAAAAAAGAAAAAGAGAAAGGTATTTCATCTGAAAAGAAATCCAGTAAAGAAGATCAGAGTGAAATCTTTTCTACAAGCTCTTCTCAGCAATCTTATCACAGTCATTTTGTTGCAGATAGTTTTTTATCGTCAAATAAGAAACTGTCAGAAGTTAAATTGGAAAAAATTAATAAATCATTTGGTAATATATTTTGGTACCATATATCCAGTGTGTAAGTTGACTCTATGTTTAAGTCGATACACGTTTTTTTAAATTAATAATAATCTATGAGGTATAAGTGTTGCTTAAGTCATTAGATATTTTGTACCTATAATTTTTGGTTTGCTTTCTCTGATTCTACATGCCTTTACTAATATTAAAAATTCTTCTGCCGTTGAAATTATTGTGAATGCTTAATCATTTTAAGTTAAAAGTATTCAGCATAAGATGATTTTGCTTCTTTTAAGGCGTTAAATTCTTTGTGATTTTTTTTTTACTGATTTTGTTCTTGTTAACTTTTGCATTTGATTATTTATGGCTCAGCTCTGCTAATCATAGACAATAATACTTATGGTTTAAGGACAAAATCTGGACAGTAATAATGACTATAGTAGGCTTTTAAAACATAATTTAAAGTGAGATTTGTGATTCTTAACAGTATGTGATGAAAGCATGTGCTTTTATTGAATAGTTTAAGGTACTTAATAATTTTATTGTACTTTAATATTATTTATTGTACAATACAAAGACAAGATGATGATTAGGTAAACAATTTTGGGTGTGAAAATTTGATGTTCATCAAGTTTCTGTTTTATTTTAACAATAATTATAACATACAATCATTTTAGTTCTATTTAAATGATTGTAAATTATTTTTATAGAAGTTACATCAACAACTACATTCCAGTTTATACCTCTTTCTTCTGGTGATAGACAAATACTTCATGCAACTGATAACAGGCTAAAGAGTGCCTCATCAGCCATAATAAAGCAATCATGTGACTTCTTTCAAGGAGTTATTTTACATGATTTTCCAGCAGAGGTTTTTCTCCAAAGACCAAGCATTTTTAGGGTATTTGTCAATATTACTTAGGGTTTAAAATAACTTCCACATAAAAATTTGTTAAATTAATGGAAAGATCTTGGAATTTTTTGAAAGCAAAAATAATATTACTTTGTTCTACTTTAGACATTCATTTCTTTGTTGACTGTTTATAAAAGTCGAGATATTGATATAACTCTTAACATTCTGCTATGCCTTATCAGATTATCTGAGAACCTTAGGAGTAGGATGCTGCATAATAGCAATGGTGATTTGTGGCAAAAAGAGTATAGTGAGTTTTTACTTCTACTTTTTACAAATTTACTCTTTTTTAAGTTTTCCTTGTTAAGCATATGTCAAATCCTGTTAATAATTTGTGGTGTGTTTGCTAATAATAAATGTTGAAAGAAAAAAATGATGTAACAGTTTGTGGTTACCTTTTTAGTTTACTTTACTCTAGTTTATCTCTACTTTAGTGACACTTCTTTCAACCTTATATCATTCTGCAATGTTCTTAATTAGTAAAAATGTGCTTCTAAGAAAAGAATTAGAAAATTTTTTAAAATTTTGTTTAAAAACATAAAGATTTTATCATGAAATGTAATCAAATTAGTGCTGCTGGAAAAATAGTTTTTTTAATAAAGAAACATTAAAAAATAAGTAAATAAAAGAGCTATATTTTGTTACTAAAACAAACAGCGTGCTCTTTAAATTTAGATTTTGTTTCTGGACAGTCGATAAGTGTTTCCACTAACCAGTCTGGATCAACAGACACAGTGGAGTCTACTATTGAACAACTAGACTTGCATGAAAATCATGAAAGTGAGTAAAATTAGCTTGGCCATGCTAAATATTTAAGATAAACAATAATAATACTTTTAAGTTTAAAGTAGTGACACAGGTTTTAAACTTAAAAAATATTTGTGTCATCTGTTTAATTTTAGCTATAAACATTTAAAATAGTCGCAGCTGACTTTAATGTTTAACTAAGATTACTTTAAAATAATATAAAATATTGTTATAAAAATGTTATGTAAATAAAACTATTTGGTCTAGAAATTTATTTGTGGGGTTTTTAATCAAATGTTGAAGCTTCCTTTTAAAAGGAAGCTTCAACTTTTGATTAAAAAAAAAATGATTAAAATTTGATTAAAATTATTTTAATGAAAGTATTGACTATTGCTAGCCACTACTTTCTTCCATCTTTCAGACAATTTACAGGTTCATGTTGAAGGAATTCCTCATCTTTTTAGGCAATCCAATCAGAGACCCATTCTTTGATATATTCTGAAGAAATGAACCATTTTCTAATCAAATTGTTATTCATGCAATCAAACAAATAGTAGTCAGAAGGAGCAATGTCTGGTGAACATGATGAGTGGGGTAACACTTCCCATCCAACATTTTTTAAATAGTTTTTGACCAGTTTTGCAACATGTTGTTGAGTGTTATCATGTTGAAAAATAAGTTTATCATGTTGCATCAATTGTTGTTGATAATGGTTTCCATTAATAGTTTCACAAGGTTTCAGAAGCTCATAGCATACCCACACCTTTCATATCCCACCATATACACAGCATAACCTTTGCACAGTGATTATCTTGTTTTACTTGTGATGAACCTGGTTCACCTGGCTTTACCCAGACCTTTTTTGTTTAGGATTCTCATAATGAATGCATTTCTCATCACCAGTAATAATTCAATGGAGGAATCTCTTTCTTGGTAAACCACCTTTTGTAAAATGGTACGAATTAATTCCTAGACCAAATACATAAAGTATTAAGATAAAATATGAGTATAATAATGTTAAAAAATATTATTCATCATCAGCAGTTAATGAATTATTATGATTGCAAGTTGGTTATTTACATACTTACCAAAAAAATATAAATTTTAGCTAAAGAAAATTTTGAAACCAGTATAATTACTGAAGCTTTGATGCAAGAGCAAGTATCCGTTACTGATTTTGCACTTTCTTTATTACTGGTCATCACAGATCTACTTAAACAGCATATAGAACATAATGAGATGTTTATCACTATCAGTAAACTTTTCAGAACGCTTTCAGATCTTCTGGTTTTGGATGATTTTATAGCAGTTTGGAAGCTTGATGATTTACACAGTAAAAAAAGAGTAAGTTTCTTTAATTCATAATTAAAAGGAAAATAAAAGTAATTTTTGATTTTATAACAAATTTGAATTCAATTTTTTTTTTTTTTTTTTTTGTCAATAAGAAATTTTTTTTTCTAAATATGCTTGTAGAAAAGCTAACCTTTCCTCATTTAACTTTTCCTCATTTAACCTTTCCGTAGGTATATGATTTTATAACTTGTTTACACAAATTTGAAGGGTTCTTAGAAATTAATTCTCACAATGATGCCAATATGAGCAAGAGTCATCAAGTAAAAATGCTTGTGATAATAAAGTTAATGCTTTGTTTTATTGCTTCATCTGTCTCCGATGAAAAGGTACTTTGTTTTTAATTTCTTGCATTACTTTTAATTTAAGAGATAATAAAGTTATAAAATTGTTAGTTCATAAATTGCTCAATATATGAATAAAAGATAAATTTATAGAATTTTTAATAATATTCTTAATAATATAATCTAGATATGAAAGTTTTAGTGTAGGAAATGTTAAAGTGTTTCCTTTAACTTTTATAAAAAATTTTAGATAAAAATCTGCATGGGTTTTAATCTCTAAACCTTTTCAAAATACTTTTTAATTCTTTGGCAAAAAAATAAAAATTTTATTCCTAGGTTTATGAGGTAATGACAGATAAATTGGTGATTTTGTGTCAAAGTGCTCTTACAAAAGTCACTTACCTTGGTGCTTTACCATTTCTTCAAAAATCTCTTCTACACACTCTTTCATGTTCAGATCAAAGTTTCAATAAAAATTACACAATGGCATTAAAGCTTCTTGAGTCCATGAAAAGTATTGATGTTTTTCAGAAAATACTTCAAGAAAAGGTGAGAATAGTTTATAAACTTAATTTATAATTGATAAATAAAGTCTTTTTTTAATGAGAAATATAAAAAAAGTTCTTATGAAATTGTATATTTGTTACACTGTATGACTGTAACAGGACAAAATGTATTTTACATTTAAATTTCTAGTGATTTTTGGCGTGATTCTACAAGTAAGCAATTTAGTCATTTCTTTTAGGTTTATAATGAAAACATATTTGAAGTTGCATTCAAAGTTTTGCCTGGATTGTTTCTTCACGCAAAAAAAAACTTTGTTGAAGAAGCTGTGAATCTCTGCAGTAGTTTTTATTTAAATAAAAACTCAAAGAAGCAATCCATAAAATTGTTCAATGATCTCATCAATTATAATAATGAAACTGTACGAGAAACAGTATATGCTGCTTCACTTGCGGTAATAAAGGTAGTCTAAAACATTTTGTTTCATCAACATATCTTTTTATTATTAATGTTTTATATTATCAACTAATCCATCATAAAAAAAAAATTTTTTATCAACTTTGTTGGGTACTTATAAACTATTTTGATTTTTTGTTGTTATTACTATAGAAATCATTGTCTATTTCACTTGTATGTGAACCTCTTTCAACCTCATACCAATCTGCAATGTTCTTAATTCGTAAAAATGTGCTTTCAAAGATTGTTTGTGAAGATATTCATCATGCTAACCATAAGGTATTTATTTTCTTTTTTTGTGTCAACTTTTTTTTTTTTTTTTTATCAGAATTTTAAAGTAGGCTATATGCTAGTTTTTAAAACATTAGTGATGTTTTGAAAATTATCTAACAGTATATGTTTTATTAAGTTTTTATTAAATATTATATATTAATTTAGGTAAATACTTTATCTACATTTTTTTCATTCTTAAGAAGGAATATTTAACTCATCATACTTGAAGTTAATTTAATTGCAATAATTGTGGTTGTTTTACTTTACTAAAATTATGCAGATTTCTACATAAAGCATGCAAATCAATTATATATCTAAGATAATTATGATCAAAACTAGTGATAGTCAGAAGGTGCTATATCTTAAGAGTATTGATATTTTCCTACCTGTATTGAGTTTGCTGCATCATGACATTTGATGGCATTTTGTTTGCTATGGTCTGACATTATCATATTGATTTTTTTTACAATCCCTCTTTTAGTTTTTCTTATTTTGAGCAACAACAAGCAGCAACAATCAGTTTCATTAGGTTTATAAAAGTTTGTAATTACTTGTATCTTTCTTATTTTTGTGACAAACTCTGCTAAAATAAGTTATATTAATAAGTTACATTATATAAGTTATATTTTCTTGTAAGAAAAAATGGAAATGCAAATAGGTAATTTCTAACTAATTAATCCGAAACACAGTAAGACTCTTCTTTTCTTACCATAACAAGACTTTTTTTTTATGTATAATTCTAGAAATACAATATTTATTTTAAATTTCATAAAGTTTGAATAGTTGTGAAAGTAGTTTATGTTGTAACAAAATAATCGTGAACATAATTTATCTTCTAAGGAAATAATTATGTTGTAAGGAAATAATTGTGAACATAATTTATTTTCCAGTTAAAGTATTTGAACTTTTAATGCCACTTAGTTAATTCTGTTAAATTTAATGTTTTCTTTTTTTTTAATTTAATTTTCAATGATTTCTTTTGTTTATGCCTAGATATCTGCCTTTGCAACTAGCATTCTTCATACTATTTTATCCAGTCCTCTTTGTATGTCAGTAAAAATGATAAAAAGAGTTCTTGAAATTTTATCAGATTCTCTTGTTTACTTACAAGCAAAGCTTAACACTGCTGATAAAGCAGTTTCAAACTCTATTCTCTTGTTATTCAATCAGCAGAAGGAGATGCTCAATGTAATGGGAGAAAAAACAAGTTTGTTGCTGATTGATCAAGTTAAGGGTGTATTGAGAATGATGCTTTTAAACTCAGTGAAAATGAGGAGAAAAGGGTTCTCTTGGATGACAATTTATTTGAATGATTTTGTTAAAGAATATTCCATTCAGAAAAACATTTCTATTAATTTTTCCCCTGAGAACTTCTTTATGTTTGAGGACCAGGACTTTGTTGTAAATCGAGATCAATACAAGAGCATTACATCTGATGATGTTTTAAAGTTATGGGAAATATTTGCAGTTGAGTCTGTTGCTGATGAGATTAAATATTCTGCAGCAGAGCAACTTGCAATCATGCTAGAAGGTTTATTTTAGTTGAGATAAATATAAATTGACATTTTTTTAAAATTTAATTTACACTTATAATAAAATGATGTTAAAATGATAAGTCGCAGTCAGATTTTTTTTAGACCATTCCCTGCAAGAATCTATTACTACAAAAAGTGCCTACATGTTTGTTGTAGATGAAATACAGAAGCATCTATACAAAAGAAGTGAACATGTATGTTTAAACTTTTACAATTTTTACTAGCTGGGTTTTACTTGTGTGTGTGTGTGTGTGTGTGTGTGTGTGTGTGTGTGTGTGTGTGTGTGTGTGTGTGTGTGTGTGTGTGTGTGTGTGTGTGTGTGTGTGTGTGTGTGTGTGTGTGTGTGTGTGTGTGTGTGTGTGTGTGTGTGTGTGTGTGTGTGTGTGTGTGTGTGTGTGTGTGTGTGTGTGTGTGTGTGTGTGTGTGTGTGTGTGTGTGTGTGTGTGTGTGTGTGTGTGTGTGTGTGTGTGTGTGTGTGTGTGTAGACACACATATATACAGTATGCAAACAGTAAAACAAAAACCAAATTGATTTAAATAATTTTAATTGAAACTAAAAAAATATTTATTATAGCGACTTTTAATAATATAAACTAATATTTGCAAAATTAAATCTTGATTTTTTAAAAAAAAAAGAAAATTATTTAAAAATTGGTATATTAGGAAGCGTCAAAAGTATTCATACCTCTTAAAGTTTTATTAAGTATATTTGATTTTGTTTTAAAGTTAATTAATATTTAGTATGAAGTCCTTGGGCATCGGTAACTGTTTGCAAGCAACGAGGAAAGCTATCAATTAAGTTTTGTAAAGAGTTTGGCTCCTCTAAAGCTGCCTTCTAAAAGAAGTTTTAAAGAAGGCTAAAAAGAAGTTTTTTTATTTTGATACTGTGCTCATCCCTATTAACTTTACCATCCAAATAATACCACAAATTTTCAATTGGATTGATATTTGGACTTTGTGCAGGCCAATTGAACAATTCTATTTCATTTTCGTTGAAATATTTTTTGGCAGTCTTGCTGGTATGTTTTTGGATCATTGTCTTGTTGGAAGGCAAATTGATCTGTTAAATCCTTACTTACTGACAGAGGGCATAAGGTTGTCCCATAAAATATATACATATCCAGCTCCTGTTAACTTTTCTTCAATTTGATCTAATTTACCAACTCCATTATAACAGAAATAGGCCTAAACAAGTACATTACCACCTCTGTGTTTGATGGTTGCTTTTTTAGTTTTTTTGTTCAAGGGTTTTCTTTTTCTTTTCCATACATCTGGTCTTTTTTTGGAATTCTTTAGTTTGAATTTACTTTCATCAAACCATTAAAGTTTTTGAAAAGTTCTTTTTTGTAAAGGCAAGAGGTTTAATTTTATTTTTTCTTGAAATAAAAGGTTTTTTTTGTAACACAGGAATAAAACCCTGCAGAGTGAAGTTTACATTGTATTGTTTGTTATGAAATATTCATGTTTAGTTTCTCTTTAATAGCTCTGGCAGAAATAACAGGCTCTTGCTTTACTTCTCATACAATAAGCTTATCTTCTCTAGATGTCGTTTTTGATGGATGGCCTGAATGTGCTTTATTTTGCACACTTTCAGTTTTTTATATTTTTGTACTATTGATTGTACTGTTGCCTTGCTTTTATTATATTTTTCAGCAATTTTTCTATACCTGAAGCCTTTTTTATGATCATCAATAATCATTTGCCTCAACACTAATTTTGTAATTCTTAGGCATTTTGAAATACTTGTGAAGTAAAACAGAAGAAGTTATTTAAATATTTAAAATTTTATGTTGTGTAGTGTATACAAACAAAATTAAATAACGTACCACCAAAAACAATCAAAAAATAAACTTACAGTACTAAATAATTCAATAGGTATGAATACTTATGTCATATTTAAAACATTCAACTTTTAAAAAATTTCATGCAGTTTTTTTACAGTCTTAGTACAAAGCAAACTTGGTTTTAGCTGTTGAGTTCTTAAGTTTTTATTAGGTTTTTTTGTGAATTTCCATTTTTTATTGTATTTATTATTACAAGTGATGTTGGTATTATTTTTATTATTATAATTTTAATTACTTTTTTTTTTATCTAGCAAGTGCCAGAAAAACATATCCTTTCATTGGTCCATATCCTCCGCAATTTTATTGAAGCAAATGAGACTACTAGACACATTTTGTCATCTCAAATCAACATCTTCTTTTATCTCTTTCAATTAGCAATATTGTTTCATAAGAATGAGAGCTTACGCAATGAAATAGCTTGTGTCCTTGTATACCTTTTGTTTGAGGACATTTTACTACCTAGCAAACAGTTAGAAAAAACCATGCTTTCTGAGTGCATTGCTAAAAAGTGAGTTTTTTTTTTATTTTTATTAGGTTTATCTTGTTAAAATTCTAAGATAAATTTAAATATAGTGTTAAAATAGTAATAAAACTATGTACTTATTTTTTCAGCTACAAACTACCTATAAAGTTTCATATTTTGTTAAATAATAACCATGACGAAAAAAAATGGCTTGAAGGGGAAGAGTATCTTTTTTTCCTTAAGGTTTCATGTCTTCATTTTTGCGACTGGTATAAAAATGATGATAACTTTAAGTATGGTTACTGGTTAAATTTTTTTTATTTGTAAATTGAGATTTTTTCTGTTTATTCAGGTTTAATAATTTTTAATCAGTCTAAAATTATTTTTCCTCTTAAAAAAAAATCTAAAGAAAAAATTGATTTCATTATAGTGATGTTTTCAAGCTTAATGCTAAAGAAAAGGAATCACAATATTCACTTTCATTTGATATGTTTATTGAAGAAGTGTTTGAACCATTGTTTGAGGGTTTTGATTGTGGCTCATTTTTTGAAAACTTAGACAAATTAAAACTGTTACTACAAATTTTGGAAAAATCTTACCTTAAAAAGGATCCCCAATGTGATCATCAAATAAATGTTGAAGATGAGTTTGAACCAAAAGAAAAAGTTGTAAGAAGTCATAATGCAAATGATAACTTGTATGCCCCATATGCTGATACTGTTATACAGAAGATCCGATCAAAGTTTTCTAAGTTATTTGAAGATACTCAGATGCATCGGTATTAAATTAATACTTAATTCTATAAGTTATCCAAATTTATTTTCATTTAGTATCATCTTTAAAAAATATAAAGATTTATAGTTCCATGGTTAAACAAAAATACATGAGTTAAATATTTTTTCAGAACATTCATCTCCAGCCCGTTTGTACCAGCTGATTATCCATTTTTCCTGTCAATACTTTCACTCTTTAAAGTTGCGGCTGAACTTGGTTTACTAAATCTCTTTCAAAATTATAATACTTTTTTATTGTGTTGTAACACAAGTGATATCGTTAGTGGAAAAATAAACATTGGTGATGTGACACATCAAAAAAAGTGAGTTATTGACCACAACTTGAAAAAAATTGTTTTCTATTTATCTTTTAAAAAGCTCAGAGGCTTCAATTGGTTACCTTTAATTTCTCTAACGATGTTAAGTTATTACAAAATAATACTTATAGTTAGAATAAGTTATATTTTTTCTAGGGTCGTGCAACAAATCATTGTTACAATTTTTAAGATATTTAGCTATAACTCACATGGTTGTGATTTTCAATTTAAACTTATAACAAAACCTTGTATGCCACGGTTTGACTCTGTTGGTAACTTAGTTGTTGCTGTCTATAAGAACTTACTGATATCTGGCTCAGAGTCTTATTATGATCTACCCCTAATGGAAAGTGTATTGGCATTATTGGTTCATCTTCTTGCTTATCAAAATTGGAGCTTAGAAGTTGTTAATGGAGATTCCATGTGCTTAGAACTTTTCCACTGGTTGGTGAATGTATGAATTTTTTTTTTTAATATCAAGTTTTCAATTTGTAATTTTGTTCAGAAACTTTCGTAACACATGGGTTAAAAATCCTTTCCATAAAGCTTTCAAATATTTAGATTGTGACATCTTTTCAAGTAGATAGGGTTGATGCCCTTGTATCATTCATGGGTAAAGGGATTGTCAAATCATCTGTAATTTGTTTGTGCCACTTGGTTCATGAGATAAAAATCTTGGATGTATTTAGTGTAAGTGTTGGTTTTTCATTTTTTGGTTTATTCCTTAGAATTAACTTTGATTATGCACTTATGAATTGTGGTTTAGTTAATTCAAAATTCCTTGTTTTATTCTATTTTATTTATGATACATTTGGTTAAGCAACTATTTCTTTTAACCACATTTCAACTATGACAATCATTTCAAATTAAATGTAATTATGATGCTTTTTTAGAGTTTAATAGACTCATACACATCAAAAAATATTGAAAACTCATGTTCTACTGCTCTTCCTTGGTTATCTTCTTTGGTCTCTGATCGCTCAACAGAGATACGTTGGGGAGGCTGGATTTTAGCAACTGCTTTTCTTAGTGAAAATGATAAAATGATTGTTACTGAGTTTCAAAATCAACCTGGTGGTATTTGGGCAGCTGCTATTGGGGTCATTCTAAACCACAAAGAAGCTTTTGTAGTTAGAGCACAGGTATGTTTTACTGTTTTATTCTAAATCTAACAATTTTTTTGCAGGCATCATAGATTTTGATCTTGTTTCATAGTTTTTAACTGTGAAACAAGAATTTCCTTCAAAAGGCCTTCATATACTAAGTTTTTTGGAACTTATATCCTTTGTCCATCATTAAAAACTTGTTGAACTTTTTAAAAACTGTTTTAAAAATTTTAAAATGATTAATCAGTGAAGAAAATTTTAGTTAATTTTATTTGTTAATCTGGAATTTCACAATTCCAATTTTTAGCTTATTTGATTTTATTTTTTATTTAGAGTTGTGTGTTGTTATGCAGATTATTTAAACAATTGTCAATTGTTTGTACAGACAATTTTTTATGGGAAAGTATGGTTGTACAAGATACTATAACTAAGGTATTTTTCATCATTTTTAATAACAACAATAAGCTTTTATTTTGTTGCTAGACTGTTTTCTTATACTTTGCGTCATTCATGTATTTCTATTGCTTTTCCAACTATGTGGAAATAGGTATCAATTCTCTTACCAACTTGCAGCAACTAAATATAAAGTTTATAAAAGTTATTTATATATAACCCAAGTTTATAAAAGTTATTTATAAGCAACCCATATTGTGACAAATTTATAATGTTTTTATAAGTTGGTCATAATATGGGAGATGAGCTTGCTTGCCATAAACTTTAAATTTCTTTATTAACAAAAAGAAGTACAGTCACCTTTATTAATTTTAATGTAAAATGGTTCTAAATTGTAGGATATTTACTTTATGATCATTTCTAATATGTTAAAAAATATAATTTAATATTTATATTTTCAAATATATTGGATTTGATTTTAAAAGATTTGGTTATGTAAACAAAATTTTTAAATAATGTTGATGAACTGTGTTATTTTTAGAAAAAAGCAACTGGCTCTGCTGCCTTCTTGCTACTATTTGAGCATTTTGATTTGTACAATGAGATACGAAAAATGTTTGATGATGATTTTTCACATGTTTTATCTGTTAGACATGTCAATGCCTCTACATCAATGACACAAGATTCTTACATTAGTGAGAATATTTTGCCTACAAATGCGAGTGAAACCATGCAAACTCTAGGTAGTAAATATTCTGATATACCTGAGGATGTATCTTTACTGTCAAGTAAATACTTACCAAATGAGTTTATTGAAAGCAATCACACTAAACTCTTGAATGAATTTATTGAAAGCAATCACACTAAACTCTTGAATGAATCTTTCGAACTGTAAGTCTTCACACACAGTGTTATTTTCATTTCACAAATATTTTAGTGACTATTACTTTATTTATATCTATAAATAAAGCAGTTTGATAATGTTTACCTGTACAAAATTTCATCTTTTCAAATTTTACTTTTCTTCAAAATTTTTAATTAAATTAAAAAAAAAAAAAATGATACAAACTTAATAGATTTTATGTAAAGATTGAAAAGATTTGTTATTCATGAAAATCTGAAAATCAACATAACCTGGCTTAACAGGGTTAAAATTTTTGTAATTCAAAGTGTATTGTAATATATGTTTTGCTTAAAAATCCTTTTTCAAGTTTTCTACAAAAAAGAAAAAAATAACCACAAAAAATATCTTCTACCATAACTAAGATTTGGGGCTTTCTTTTGATGATTTCTTTTGATGATTTCTTTTGATGATTTAGTGACTGTTAGAGAATATCGTTTTTTTCCGAGTAGAAAAATTGCTGCAAATAGTTGAAGTATAGAGATGTCAAGTAAAACTTATTTGTTCCTATTTATTAATTTTTTAAATTTCTTTAACTTTTCTCTTCAAGATCTCTACACATACTGCATAGAGATTTTCTTCCTAAGCAATACAAGTCTTTGCTGATGAAGAGATCAGTTATTGATGTTGTTTCTGGTTTAATATTGTTATCTCCTGAAGATGTTCTAAGCAAGATGGTAGCAGAAAATGTTTTGGATGCTATTTTTAGGTTTTATTTTTATTCCATTTTTAAATAGTTATACTTTTTTTTATTTAAGAGCTTTATCATGCTTTATTTTCTATTGTTTCTTTTAGAAATTGGAATCCTACAGATTTTGTTACTTTATCAAAATCTTATCCACCACAAATAAAATTGGCAAAAAAACTTGTGCATCACTCAAAGGTTGCGTTGGCTGTTGCAAATCTTGTAAACGTTTTAATTTCAAGTAGCTCAATAAAAAAGTATGAGAATGTATGCATCAAATTAGTGATAGATTTCAAATTGATTGAAAAGTTCTACTCGCTTTTTTCACTCTCCTTTAATCCAATTTGGGGTAAGTACTAAAACAAACAAAAAATACTCACATAATATAAAGTATACTTGGTGAAGAACTTTCTGTCTATAAATGTTCATTTCATGCCTTTGTAGAACTTTTAATGCAGTCTTCAACTTGCTAAAAGAAAATTTTTCTTGTTTTAGAATACAGGGATATTTATATGGATGTATGGCACAATGTTTGCTCCTTACTTGGAGGATTGGTAGTGAATTTTAAAGAAACAATCCCATCTTTGGCAGCGTGTCTTACAGACAATGTTCAGTCCCTTTGTGGTAAGGTTTTAAACTGTCAGGTAGTAGTTGTTTTCTATATTTAAAAAAGCAAGAATAAAGTTTTTATGCTATTTTTTTTTGAAGTTAGTTTTAAAAATAAACACAAAATGACCTAATAAAAGGATTAATCTATTATCATTATAGGAGCTTTGTCGTTTGTTATTACCGTTTATTCTAAGCTGAAAACAAGCAATAAATGCACAGACAGCTTGTTAAAGCTTCTGGTGATTATTTTTCAAATGAATGAATTCTGTTTATCTTTGTTGGATGTGAAACCAGTGGCAAGAGAAATTGTTAAGTTTATCATTGGTATACAGGTTTTTAATTTACCAAGTGAAAACATATGTGTCGGGGAATATTTATGCTGTATTTTGCTGTATCTTCATAACAGGGTTTTGTGCAATTCTTTTCATTTGGGTAAAATGGCTTTAAGCTCTCTGTTTAATGTTAGTGAAAAAGCAAAGCAGCTAGCCCTTAAAGAAGGTTTTGCTGAAATTTTTATTGAAGAAATGAAAGATCTACTCATAAAGACTAACATTTGTTCAATACGAGAGGGAAAAAAAGTTGACGAGAATAAGGTGAGAATGTGAATTGATTGGGGCAAAAGGTGCTCGTAGTTATCTTTTTTATTTTTCTTGGTTCATTTCTTTATTACTTATCTTCTTTTTACAATTTCTACATTGCAGGCGGAATTGTTTCAACAGCTCATTGATTGCTTAAATATAGTTCGCAACTTTGCAGTGCATGCCGAAAATATAAAAGTAAGTTTTTAGATCTTCCAGATATAACCCTTTGGGTTTCTTTTATAAATTTATGAAGATCCAATCACATTCTTGATTGGATAGCATGTATTGTCTTTTACTAATTTGTGTTTTAACTATTGTGTTTAAAGTGTGCACTAATATCTGGAGGTATTACAATTCATTTGTTAAATGTGAGAGTGTGGTCTGCATTCCACCCACCATTGGTCGATGCTTTGTTGCTGCTTCTCCTGGTTTTATCCTGTCATTGTAGAACAGGTTTGTTAACTGAATGCATTGGGTAATAAAAAAAAACGCTTTTTGATAAATATCAGGGAAAAAATGTTTATACAAAAAGTGACGTTAAAAATACAAAACATTAATAGACTAAGTGAGTTACAGTGTTTATCTGTTTATGAGTCTTTCTAAATACTTAAGTTCATATACTTATATATAAATACTATTTCAAAATTTTTACAAATATTTCTTCCATTTTTAATAAGGTAAATTTTACTTTATTTCCTTCACAGCTCAAGTAGCCATTTGCTCTCAAACAAGTTTGGTGAATAAACATGCATTAGACGAAACTTCATTTATCCAATATAACATCAAGATGCTGGAAAAGCTTCAAAGGGACGCTCTCTTAGCTAATGGAAAACTAAGCAACCGAACTGCGATTTGTTTTGGGATCCTAATAAATGCAATAAGTTTTTCAGAATGCAGAAAAATTCTTTTCAAAGTCTGTTTATTTAAAGTTTTTTTTTTCTATTTTTGTTATTAAATGACAGAAAGAAAAAAATATTCACTACTTCCTTTTTTTTTAAATTAGTCCGGGTTGCTTGGTTTATTTACAACCATATACAATACAAGTTCTTCAGGAAATATGCATCAGCGAAAAGTTGCAAATGCTCTCCTTTCTGATTGGTTGAAATTGCTCTCATCTTTGTCATTTTTTCAAGACGGTGCTAAAGTGATTTGGAAAATTCCTGGTAACTTTTTATTCTTTAAATGACGATTTGTTTTTTCACATCTTCGAACTCAAAGAATTTGAGCGACGTTTTAGAAATCAGTCTAGTTTCACAAGACCGTTATTTTTTCACCGTTAATATCCAAGCTTTTAAAGTAATTTTTTCTTTAGATATTCTTTTAATACTTATTAGTATGATAAACGGGTCAAGCTTAAAAAAACAAGATTATGGATTACTCATTCTTCGAAATATTGCATATGTTCCTGCTATTAAACAGTCATTAAGTTCAAACTGTATGTAACTTTGTTGTTCTTTTTTTCTTTTTTCCTCCGTTCCTTCGTTCAAGTTACTTCCAAACAGATACTCCTTGATCGTTGTTTTTTTTTTCTTCAGCTGAATTGCTATCATCTGTGTTAGAAAAGCTGACTTCTCAGTCGTTGAAAACCAAATCTATTGTCAGCGGGTTTTTTTGGATTCTCACTTACGGAAATCAAAAGGTTTTTTTTTTTTTTTTTTTTTGAAATTTATTTTAAGTTTAATTAAATTTCTTTTCTATAAACTTTTTTTTGGACAGAACTTTGATTTTTTTTTTTTTTTTGAGTAAAGTTCTAAACTTTTCACCAGGCGATGAATTTCTTGAAGAAATCGAATTTTAAAAACTGTTTGATGGCGTTGAAGGATGACGTCAATTCAGGTAATATTTGTATACGGTTGTTTTTCTAAACTCTCTGAGAATTTAGCGCAACGTCCGGATCTGGTTCCTTTTTCTCATTAAAATTTGGCATTGTATCTCAGTTTTATTACAATAATTAGCATGTGAATAAACGAAAGAAGTGTTTACTAATTCTACTTTTGTTCCTCTTTTTATTTACTAGTTAAGGCCCAGCTTCTTTATTCGCTTTCGTTAACTTTGGAGTTAGCGAAAGCGAACAAGTTTCATTTTTGTGTGGGAAGAGTTTTGTAGGCGGAAGAGTGTAAGCGCCAACTTTCATTCGAAATCCGGGACGATACCGAGACGAGACGAAATGTCCCGGACAAAATAGGAGCTTTACAATTTCTCGGAATATACATCTTTTTAACGGGACATAACGAGACATAAAGAGACATACTAGTTATTCCTAATGTAAAATTTAAGTAATGAATTTCTGGCACAATTACCATCATTTATTTAAGCTGCTACTTTTAATATTGTTATACCATCTATATAATCACAGCTTTAGCAATATTAATGGTAGCAGCTGAAATCAGAGAAAAAAAGTATTTTTAGGATACTATTTAACTTTTTCCACTATAATATCGTGCAAGAAGTGGATAAATATGTATCCCAGGGCTAAGTTTCTGATCATTTGATATTGTTTATCGTTGAGGTCAATATTCACTTCTAATCCAAGAGTTTGTTTTACAGTATTATTTAAAGGAAAGGTTTTATCCAAAGTGTCTTTAACTTTTTTGATCTGTAAAACATTTGACTTTTTTTAAAAAGTGTAATTCTTGCAGAGACTAAAAATAGAGCATGATGTTCAACATCGAGTACATTTATTTTTTTCTCTTTTGCTTTGCTCTCCAAAAACGACCCATTGTTTATGGGGTTTTCCACAACCAAAATGGCTGCTTGTATTGGTCATAAGATTTTCTTGAAGCTATTGGCATTCTTTTTCTATAAAAGAATTATAGAAAAAGAATGCCAATGGTTCAAGAAAATCTTATGACCAATACAAGTAGCCATTTTGGTTGTGAAAAAAACCAAATCACATTGTTTTAGTTTTTTCTTCACTTTTGAAATAAATGTATCTTAAGTAGCCTTTATGTTCTCTATGCTAATTTCTTCAGTTTTATTTGATTTCGTTAAGTAAATCCTTCCAAAATCGTAATTTATCCACTTCTAATTCACGTATATTCGGAATAAGATCTAATTTTTTTTTTATTAATATATATCAGAAACATTTTTGAGTACTTTACATCATTTTTCACTTTACACTGTTTAACATTTTATGTTATTATTTCTTTGACAATTATCACACTAAGTTTCCTATAATGTTTAAGTAAATAATGTTACTTGTATATTACAGGAAATACTGAAGTTGTTAAGTAATGCTATTTCAAATATAGCACTTCTTGAATAGTAAATTATAATTCAAATAAAAACATTTTAACAAATTTCTAAGTACATATGATGACAAAAATATGTTCCTTGGAACTATATTTGACTTGTTAAAACAAGTCATACAGTTAAAAAACTCAAATTCAAGAAACATAAATGTCAATTAACCCATAAAAAACTTGTTTTCCGCCATTTTCATTTGTTTTGATAAATAAACAACTGTTTAAAAATGGCGGAAAACAAAATTTTTATGGGTTTATTGACATTTGTATTTCTTCAATAACTCCCTATACTGTAGGTGACCGCAGAAATCCCTTTATATTCTAAAAGTAAAAGTGTTAATTAACTGAAAAAAATATATATCTCCTTGGAACTCAATGGGACATTTTTTTAAGCTGATATTTAAAACAAAATACTATGTATATATTAGGGTGGTCCTTAATTTTTAAAGTTTGATTTTTGTACAGGGCACCCTTGAATTTTGTTTATATGCATGCATAAAAAATTCACAAAAAAAATCAGCTAAATCTGAAAACATTTAGAGGTCCCTACCACATATATAATAGTTAAGTATCATGTGGGGTTCCGTGGCTGCATGTCACTAGTTGTTATGCTGGTGAACTCTTTCACTGCACACTATACCACGTGCATAATTTATCAATATGATGTTACTTATTTATTGTTAAATTATCCAGAATGTTTTCACCAGCTGTCAGCCATTTGTAATCAGACACTGACAGACACTCAATATAACAATAATATTTGATGAATCTGAATTAGTGACTACTGACTCTCTCAGGGAAACTTCCGTAACAACTGACCTAGTGGATACTGGATCAAAAGTGAGTGTTTTCTTTGTTTATTTTTGCTTAAATATTAATTTGCCAAATTATATTGATTTAACAATGAATTATTATAAAACAGACAGAATGACCGATCCGCTGTGCTAAATACATTTTAAATTGTTTATTAATATCAATTGCCTGAGTGCCATAGTATCGAACTTGACTTTTCATTTATGCACATAATTGTGTATTTTATTTATTGGTTTTAGACCTTGTCAGAGTTTTCATATGTCATTGTTGTTTATTTATATTGCATAACATAAATTTTGTCAGTTAGTTTTCTGAGCTCTATAAGTTTTTGTTAGAAATTACATATAATTTGAATAATTAAATTGGATGGTAACAAATAAAATTTATTACTTTAAGGGAGATGGCCAATGCTTGCTGTAGGACTTCGAAACCAACTACAAGACGAGAAACTGAGTTGTGGCTGATAGGCCAAATGTCTGAAATTCTCAGCTCTACAAAGTTACCGTCAAAGAAGGAAGTCATGGCACTTTTCTTCTATTACAAAGAGGCCACCAAACAGACCATTCGTGAAGCATCACATTCAACAACTAATGACGTTCTTGAAGTGTGGGCTAAAGCCCGCATCCCGACACGGTTGAAGAAACACGTTGTTGAAAAAGTTGAATGTCTGTTTCATGAATATGACAAACTGAAGAAAAATAAGGAAAATAAAGCAAAGCGCTCTGAAAGTCTACTGAAGAAGGAAGAAGAATGGAAGGATGGCTTAGAGAGTCTTTTTGACATTGCTCATGCGGACGCCATGAAGATGATTAGCATGCAGGAGGACAGGGAGTTCCTGTTAGCTCAGCGTGAGGCGGGACGACGTGGTAAGATGGGAAGTGTTGACAAAGCCATGGCCAAAAGAGAAAGAGATGTTCACAGTAGAGAAGAAAACTTCAAGAGAAGAAAAGAGAGAGAAGAACAGGACAGAGTGGCCAGAGAGGAGAAAGCTATTCTTCAGAATTCCGAAAGCGAACAGGAGTCTGGTAATGATAATGAAGCATTTGGTGAGCCATCATCAACCACAACTTCAAAGAGAACTAAACGTAAGCGTGGCACACACAAAATACTGAATGACAAGTTAGCAGTATGTCTGGTTTTTGTCACTTTGACAGTCTCAACACAGAAGGACAATAATAATTACAATATGTAACACTGTAACAGTTGTTTAAATGTGCTTCAATAAAGCAATGTTGTGCTCTGTGATCATATTTGTCCTAATCATTCATATTGTAGAATACTGAACATATGAGCCTTCTGTGGGCACTTTTATAGATATAAACTCTGCGGTAGAGACCCCTAAAATGTATTTTTTTCAAATAAAATTTTCAGTACAATTATTTTTTCATAAACGTCAACCATTGAAGGGGGTGCCCCGTCAGAAAACTGAAGAAAATTTTTTTTGTAATGAATAAGGACCACCCTAGTATATATTCTATATTACTTTAGAAAATTCTTCTAATTTGAACAATAAAAATCAGTATGCAATTTTTTTATCCAATATATTTGAAATATATAAAGTTAAAAGGTTATCTTTAAAATAAAAATATAGACTTTAATTTAGATCAAAAGGTCACCATTTTTACTCAATAAAAATCTCTCATTTTTTAGATTTCTTTGAAAATAATATTAAAATTTAGTCATAAAACACAAAATATAAGTTTTATGAAAAAATTGTTTTTACTTTTTAAATATATAATCATTTTGATTTAATATTGTTAAAAAAAAAAAGTGCACTATATTTACAAAAAAGTTGTGAGGGGTTTATTTTTTTGTTGTTTTGAGTCACTGCGTCGTTTTCTGGCTGGCAAAACAAGCTTGGTTGGCTAAAAATTTTCTTCACTGCGAAAGCGCGAGTTAGATACCTAGTTGATATAATTGATCAGTATCAAAACGTTTCATAATTATCCGGGACACAGTTTTTAAATCCGAGACAAAATTAACGTCCCGATTTATAACTTTTTTCCAGAACAAACTTTTCCTTTGTCTCGCTTTTTTTTTCCGGGAAATTTCTCTTTTTTTTACGCTTGTCCCGGTTCATTTCGAGAAAGCTATTCCGAGACGCAGAGGCTTAGAAGAGTGGTTTCAGTAATTCTTTTTTTTTTTTTTTTTTTTAAAAAAAAAACAAACAAAACAATGAATAACACAACTAGCGTTGTAAAACTTGTCGATCTGACGTAAATCTGGATCTTTGATCTCTATTATATTTCTCACTACAATCAGTATTTGAGATTTTGCCTCTAATACCGAAGGTTGTGAATGTAACAAGAATGATGAAACATTAAGTGAATTTTTTTTAACTGTTCAGAGAATTATGTAAGCGGTAATATCCCGAAAATAAAAATCCGCGCCTAATATCGAAGCTTAAGTTGTATCGTTAATGTAAACAAAAAAACTATTTCATTCAGATGCTTGAGCTGTTTTATTAAAAGAAGAATGTCACTTCCTTCAAACTTAGATGAAAGTAACGAAAAAACTTTATTATAGTGTAGTAAATTTACATAGTGTAGTAAATAAATAAGGTTAAGTAATGTTTTTATGGTCCAAAATTGTTTTACAAGTAGATGGTATAGATGACCCAGTTGTAAAAGTGGATATAGAAAAAATACAATTGTACAGTAATAATCATTTGAAAAGCTGTCTCTTTTACCTTGACAATACTCTTAAAGATGTCTCTTTTACCTTGACAATACTCTTAAAGATGTAGGAACTTTAAAAGAAGGTTACGTTAAAGTGTTGCACTATTTTTACCATGCAACGAATTCGATTATATGTGGCTCAACTTTTTTTTTTTTAAAAGAAAAATGGCTTGCAAAAATGCAACATTTAAAATGTGAGTTGTAAAATAGGAATTTAAAAAACGGATGGAACAAGTATCTAGAGAGATGTTGCAAAATGTGAGTGAAAAAATAAAGTTATTACAAATATTCAAGTCTTCACGTGAGTGTCTTAAGTTTGGTCTGTACCACAAAGCCGTAAAAAACTTTATAAACTACCTATAACGGTTTTGTTGATAATATCACTAATCGTTATAGGTGGTTTATAAAGTAAATACACAAAGAGATAAAAGATGCTCCTTTGACCACAGATGCTAGAACTGAATAAAACAGACAGTTATAATGACCGAAAGATAAAAGAACTTTACAACAATCTTAAAAAGTATTGTTAAAACGCTTATGTTAACTGTTTAAATCAATCGGATGTAAGAACAATTGGTTAGAAATAAAAGATTTTCATCTTTGTGTAAAAAACTAAAGATGAAAACTCTAAAACGAAGTTTAGAAGTTTAGCAATATTTCAACCTTATTCTAACTCAGCGACAAATTTTTCGCATAAAATATTTTCTTTTTCCAAAATCCTGAGTCCGTTGAGAAAATATGAGCTGTTTTAATTTGCGAAAACTTTTTTTCCCCCAAAATAAAAGAGAATTGACCAGATCTAGACAATCTTCAATTTGTTTTTTTTTAAAAAACACATCAGGAAACTTATTTCAGAATGTGATTCAACTTTACTCATCAACTTTAAAAAATGAGTTAACATCACATGTTGCAATGATGTCGGCGAAGATTTTATACGAAAAGTCTTCGCCGACATCATCGCAACATGTGATGTTAACTCATTTTTTAAAGTTGATGAATAAACTTGAATCATCATCTTTTGTTTAGTTAATACAACCTTTGTTTTCCAGGTCGTTTTTTAGCTGAAGACGGGGATCTCCGATGTCATGACGTTTTAAAATATTCGATAACAAAAACATTGGAGTTGATTGGGTGATTTATGAAGACTTTATTTTTAAAAAAGCGAAAACCCAGGAGTTTAGATATTTACTTCGGTAATATATCTACTCTAGTTGTTTTAAGATTTTTGTATATAAATATTTAAATGTGTGAGTGAAATATCTATTTTTTTCAGTGGTATCGATCAATTCATATTAAGTTTTAGTTGTTTTTCATTT
Source organism: Hydra viridissima (assembly GCF_058129835.1). Lineage (NCBI taxonomy): Eukaryota > Metazoa > Cnidaria > Hydrozoa > Anthoathecata > Hydridae > Hydra > Hydra viridissima. The sequence goes on from NW_028324314.1 coordinate 8,364,619, forward strand.
ACCCGCAGGTTTTAATTTTTCTTCGTTTACCCGCAGGTTTTACTTTTTCTTCGTTTACCCGCAGGTTTTACTTTTTCTTCGTTTACCCGCAGGTTTTACTTTTTCTTCATTTACACTCAGGTTTTACATTTTCTTCGTTTACCCACAAAATTTACATTATCTTTGTTTACCTTTTACAACTGTTATCTTTAAAGTTGCTGCAATTATTTTGACTCCATTGGCTACTTACCTATTTATTTATTTTTTATTTATTACTTACAATTTAATTATTGAAATTTTAAAACGCGTAAAAGACAGTTTTCAGAATGCCGCTTATTAAACGTTTCGTTAAAATATCACTTAATAATAAGTGAAATAGAAAAAAAAAATCGATTTTCATTTCCTTTTTTGAGAAAAATGTTTTTCGAGGTTTGTTTTGAAAATTTTAATCTTGTATTGTCCCAAAAACAGATTGATATATTCGTTAGTAATATTCATCCTATGAATTTGCATAGATAATTGGCCACATTCACCACAAAAACTTATTTCTCATCAGGCGTAAATAACGAAAGCTTTTTATAAATTCGTTTCATGTTTTAAAGAGTTTAGTGAATAATAAATATTTATCACTTAAAAAGGAAATCCTATCCGGTGTTTCTTAAGGTAAGCTACATTAACATATAATAAAGATTTATTTTACTTTTTTTTTACTTTTAGACATAGTGATATTTTTTATTTTTACTTAAATATTAGAAGTTAATATAAATCGCTGCTTTCTTCGGATTCCGTAAAAACATTTTTTGAAAAGGAAAGTTCTGTTTCAAAAAATTTCATTCGTGAAAGTAACTCTTGGTTTTCTTTGATCTACTAATAAATAAAAAAGCGAAGCCAGACCTAATCTATCTCAGCTTAAATTGATAACACTACTGATGTCGTTTTACTGATTCCAACCAAATTCCATGCGTCATTAAAATTAGTCAAATCATTCTCCACGGGAGAAGATTGGGGGGGGGGGGTAATAGTGTATTCCTTGTATAAGCGGCTTAATTTCTTCAGTGAATAATTTAGTTTTCGAATATTTAAAAATAAGTAGGTTACATAGGGGGTCAAAAGAATATTAGAAAGGTTTAGGTGGGGCACGGTACAAAAAAGGTTGAGGTTACAACGATAACTTTTGTTTACAGTTTGTTTAAATCGTCGAAAAGGCAACTTTTTTTGGTTTTAATTCAATGAAGAGGACATATTTATTAAATATAACATAAATATTTCATTGAAATAATAAACTACGATATGATATATGCGTATAATATGATATATGCGTATAATATGACGAATTTAGAATGAACACCTAAATATAATAAAATAAAAAACTTTATAGAAAATCTAAAACTTTCTTTACAATAAATTACAAACAAGGCAGTCCTATGTATCCAACAGTTGGTTGTCAATAAATGCACTTGTAGGAGGCAAAAAATAAAACAGGTTAAAGTTAATAATGAAAACTATTTAGGAGCTGTTTACACGGATTAGTTCAATTATAAATGTATGGGTTAGCTAACCTATAGGAGATTTCACCAGCTTTATGAGAATAAATTTAAAAAATCAATAAGTAAAACTTTCCAAATTGAAAACACGGAGATTAAATTGGAAACAAGGAGATGGAATTGGATTTGAGAGACTTGATTCAACCAGAAAAGTCTTTCATTATCATTAATCCTCAGATGTTGAGACTGAAAAAAGCACATAAATCAGCTTTTACAGCGAGTGGCATTGGACAATCAAAAGTTGTTTTGATTTTAGGCTGACCTACCAAATCGGTCTTTAAAAAGATCTTAATTGGAAGCAGAAAAAGAATTATTGCTGTCTATTGATTTAAAAGTATAAAGTTTAAATCGCGATTTGTAAAAGCTACGCATGTTACAAAATCAATGTTCTCGATAAGTTTAAAAATCAATGTTCTCGATAAGTTTAAAAAATCAATGTTCTCGATAAATTTAAAAAACTGTTCTTTTCCATAATCTTCACGTAATCACAAAATTTGTTGATAAAGTACCACATGTAAATGTCTGATTTTTACTGAATATCATAGATACCGTAAATTAGGAGCATTTTTTGCAATAAAAAAAGAATTGTAAAAAAATGCGACACGTGTGGTTTTTGAAGATCACGATGCAACTGTTTTTGAACATTAAAAGTCTTTTAAGGGAAAAGTTCAGAAGGCATGTAGATCCATTGAAATGACGAAAATAAAAAGCGTCAATAATCCTAAAAGTCACTGATAATAAGCAAACACTTGATCACGCTGCAGCAAGGTTTATTTTCTGCAATTTAATCAAGTGTTTATAAAACAAAAAGAAAAGTGGTACAGAGAGTTCCGCACCATTCTCGCTAAAACCATAAAAGAATTTTAAAAATGTTTTCTTACTCCATAAACAAAATCGGTAATCTATGGACTGACCTACTAAAATGTTTGTGTAAATTGATGGAACTACAGCGCTTATTTGAACTCGTGGTAACTTGCATCATAAAATTCGTCTCATCCACCTAATAAAATTTTAGTCAAATATCTGAGCTTAAGTAATGTTATAACCGCTTCACCTCAGATGTTTAGCTAACCCTAAGAGACCTAATAGCAGACCTAAAACACTCATTGGTGGATGTGGACCTAAATTACACAGTTTGGTAGGATGATTGCGATGAATAGTTAAAAGATATCTTTAAGTTTTTGTTTTTGTTTATGTAAGGTTTAAGATGATTTTTATTATAAATCAGATAATAAGAATATCAATACATTTTATGTTTATTCAGAGAATTTTCCTAATGACGGTACTTTTCCTGCGTTTAAGCTGTTTTCAAATCATTGACAATGGTAGATGGTGGCACATCGTTAATTTTTGATATTTGATAAGTAATGACGGTACTTTTCCTGCGTTTAAGCTGTTTTCAAATCATTGACAATGGTAGATGGCGGCACATCGTTAATTTTTGATATTTGATAAGTAATGACGGTACTTTTCCTGCGTTTAAGCTGTTTTCAAATCATTGACAATGGTAGATGGCGGTACATCGTTAATTTTTGATAATTGATAAGTAATGACGGTACTTTTCCTGCGTTTAAGCTGTTTTCAAATCATTGACAATGGTAGATGGCGGCACATCGTTAATTTTTGATATTTGATAATGTTTTCAAATCATTGACAATGGTAGATGGCGGTACATCGTTAATTTTTGATAATGTTTTCGATTCCTAGTTAAACAAGGGGAAAAATTTTTAAACGTTAAATTTTTTACACAAAAATTTGAAACCAAAAAAATTCATTTTTTTCTCTACACTACTTTTGATGAAGCGCGAAAGTTAAAAAATGTTTATCTAAACTACTTTTGATAAAGAGCGAAAGTTAAGATGTTTTTTTAAATTCTGATGCTAGTTTTGTCAAGTCAACCCACACGTTTATTAATTTTTACTTATTTTTGAAACAACTTTTTCTACTTAGATTTTTTTTTAAACAACTTTAAAATTGCAAATTGTTAAAATTGTGAAAGGTGGGAAAATTCATGAAACGCATTTTTAGTACCCAAATTTTTACGCGAACAAAAAACTTGACAAATTCTATAACATTCTTACTCATTGAAAATTTTGTTAAGTTAATATATTGAGTTGCAGAAGCACCGTATGGAGTTTTATTTAATATTAAAATGTTCAAACATCTACTATCATGAAAAGAAAGAAAAAATAATTGTGATTTCATTTCAAATAAAAATTCGAATAATCGTTTGTTTGTAAATTAATCGTGTAAACAAACAGACAGTGCGGAATAAAAAAATAAAGTTTTGTATAGATAAAAGAACTAATATTTCTTGTTGTGTATTTTTCTTGTTGCATCGAAATTGATTTGCAAACATAAAAAATGTAGGTGGTTTTTTTTTAACATTTTAAAATTTGTTTACACAAATATAAATAACAAAGAAAAGAAGGAAACAATGTCACATTTTTTTATGACAACTTTCCGATAACAAAAGTATAAAATAAATAAATTGAGAAAAGAGGGGACGTTTTATTTCTTACTTATTTGGTAGTTTTGATAAATATTCTTGGTTTTGTATTTTTTGGTGTAAAACTAAAGAAAATATCAAACGGTAGGAAATACTTTTTTACCTTCGAAATCAACGAATTTAAGTAGACGGCCACTGTTTATTTTCTATGAGCTTTCGCTACGCTGGTGTCAATTTTTTTTCTAATTTTTTTATTTGTAACTAAATTTCAATGAGATTTTCACCTTTTCCTAAGACATTATTTTATTCATTTTTTAATTGCGAAATTCGCGCACAAAATGTTCGTTTAAGGGTCACACTTTTAAGGTTGATACGGGTAAAAACAGTTCAAAACTGAATTTGAAGGCATATGTTTAAGATATTTATGGTTACCAAGTTGGGTGAATATCCTGCTGAAGCATTGGCATTAGCTTCAATAAGAAAAGCCTCTAGAGAACCTACCAAGAAAGATTTTGTTGTTGTTAAAAATACCACAAAAATCCTGGCAAATTTAAAAAGCATGGAGGTTAATTTTTCATTAAAAATGAAGATTGAAGATGCTTTGATCTTAAAAATCTTTCTGATAAACAGTATCAAATTAATACAGAATGCAGACATTTATCTTTTACTAATGAAAGAGAAATATGTTATCCTGAGGCTGTAGTTTTGACAGTAATATCTGTACCAACTCCTCTACAGAGTATGTTTAATCATACTCTGACAAGGATGCTAACTTTTACAGAATGCCAAGACTCAATAAGAATATTTGCTGTGAATGGGGAAAGGTGTACTTCACTTTAAAGGGGGCTTTGATTGTGTCTCCAAAGTGTATATAAACAAAAATATACTGATGGAAATATTGGTGAGGCCCATGTTAACGAGCAAAGTCTTTTTCATATAGCTATTAATCCACTTAAATTATCCATCATGAAGGGAACAGTATGGTTCAATAAGAAGCCCTCTAGTACACATTACTGTTGACCCTATCTCAAATATCAAATGGAAACGAGAGACTTAATCAGAAATGAAGATGAACATCTTAAAGCTGAAATGAATTGACTGATCGATTTTGAGGTAAAGTTAGAAGTAGCAGAAGGCAAACCTTGAAAATTTTAGTTTCATTAACCGCATTAGTTTCAAAAACCACAAATTTAAAAATGGAAAACCACCTTCCCCTAATATTTCTTCTTTTTTGATGACGTAAAAACAAAATAAAGCTGTTTTTGCAAATAATAGTTTTTTTCTTTTTTGGTTTTGGTCATATAATAGTAAGCTAAGATAGTACGATATTTTGGTTTTTTGAATTCAAATTTCTTATATTAATTAGTATATGTGCTCGTTTTGGTTTGTGGAACCCAAATTTTTTTTATTTAAATTAATATTTGTGCGCGTAAAAGATTCTAACAAGCAAATGCGTGTGTAATATGCGCCTTTTGATACATGTAAAATTTATTTAAAAAAAAACTTAACATATATTGTATACGTGGTATTATCTGATATTTGGGATCGAGGAATCCAAATTTTTTATTTAAATCTTTATAAACTGATACCAAGCCACGTACGCACGTGGGCACGCGTAAAATTTATTTCTAATGACAAATCTAAATTTTCTGACCCAAAAACACTAGTAATGATAACAAGTTTATATTTTGATGGTCATACAATTTTTGCCGTTTTTTCACTTTTCTGACTCACTGTGCATCATCATATAAGCCGTCATATAGGCAAGTTAAAAAAAATTCTGTTTTACATTTTTGGTTTCCTAAAAAAAAGTCCTACCGAAAGATATTCGATAGTCATTTCTAAATCATAAAGGTTTCCTTCTAAATAACATTTGCCTTTCCCCCCCCCCCCCTTCCCCTCAACTTTTTTTTTTTTTTTTTTGTCTCTTAAAAAGTAATCTATTTTGACTCTTGAGATGGTTTTTTAAATAAAGTCTTTGAAAAACGTGTAACAGTTTTTGCCACAACCGTTAATTGTTGGTGTTGGGTTCAATTCAATATTTTTTATTTAGGAAACTATTTTCGAAAATATTTATAAATCCTTTAAAATTATGTAAAAATTTTTTTTCCATAAAATCAATTTGATAACAGTCTTCTTTATAGGGTAATATTCTTCAAAATCAATCTTCTTCACGAATGTTTTGTAAATAAAAGCCACAACTTATCATAAAACAACGTTAAATAAACTTTGTGGTTGTAGTGTACAGCTCTGATCTTTCCAAATAATACCTCACCATTAAAAGGATACAAATGGTTACGAGAAAGCATATGTTTCTTGACGAACTAAGCCAAAATGCCATGTATTTAAGATACGGTTGGTTTTCTTACCGACCTATATTTTTGCAAAGTTTAAATCGTCCGTGGTTTTTCTTAGTGTGCGTTTGCTGGTTAACCTTTGGACAAGGTTTTATATGTAACGGTCTTAACAACGTCCTGTTGACTTCGATAGAAAAACGTTATGGTTTTACATCTACACAAATTGCTCTGTTTTCGACATTTTTTAACGTAACCGTGGGCATATTTTCTTCATTAGTTTGCTACATTGGTCACAGACACAGACCGCGCGCATTGGCCTTAGGAGGACTGACATTATCTATAGGAATGGCAGTCTTGTTAATACCGCATTTTATTTCATCAAAATATGTGGCTGGAGTGTCGCGTTCAACTGACATTTGTCATTTAAACACTTCCTTAAATAGTTTATATAACGAGACTGATTGTACACTTCCAAGTAACCGCATCTATTTAGGTATATTCTTAGTCGGACATTCCATTAGTGGACTAGGAAATATTCCTGTTCAAAGTCTTAGCTACGCTCATTTAGATGCTATTGCCGATCGAAGCAGCGCTAGCATGTACTTTTTAGCAATGAAGACCGTGTCAATATTAGGACCTGCAGCAGGATATATTCTTGGAAATCCTATTCTTCAAACTTACGTGGATATTCAACAGGTACGCAACAATCTAAAGTTTTGAAAAGTCTTTCAAGTGTTTAATTTTTTTTTTTTTTCTTTCTTTCTTTTTAGATTTTTGTTAACATTTAAACAACATTCTCATTTTTTTATTTACATTTTTATTTAAGCCTTCAAACTCAAACTTGACTCCGAATGATCAAAGTTGGGTTGGCGCTTGGTGGATTGGGTATTTGATAGGAGCTTTGCTTTTGCTTACCACAGTTATTCCTCTATCTGGCTTCCCCAGAATGTTTTCAAACTCAGAAAAAGTTGCTAAGCTCAAGAAACTTCATGCGGACAATGTAGATGAAGACGTAAATCTAAATCACGATTTAAAATCCGCTTGGCCATCAGTAAAAGCTCTTTTACTTAACACACCATATATGTACTTAACTTTAGGAATAGCTTGCGAGAGCTTCGTAAACAGTGGATTTTCGACTTTCTTTGCAAAGTTTGTGGAAATACAATTCCATTTTCCAGCATCAAAAGCTTCTTTGTATAGCGGATTGATTATCATTCCCGGTGAGTATAAATCATGATGATCTTCATCTAAAAATACTTCGTTCTTCACGCCGTTGTTTAACAACCGTCTAATTTTTCTTTTAATTTTATTTTTAAGCATGCGGTGGAGGAATGGGTTTAGGCGGATATATCAGTAAGCGCTTCGGTTGGGATTGTCGAACAACTTTAAAAGTTATTTATATACTCGCCATAATATCTACCATGCTTATTCCTATTGTGCTGATTGGCTGCGATGGCCATAACGTAGTTGGAAGAACAATTCCTTACCTCGATAGCAGGTAAATAACCGACTTAAAGTCAAAATTTTGTCAAATAAATAATTTAAAGATTATTAATCAGCTTCATCATCAATTCAAAATTTTAACGTCTGACTTTGTAAAAAAGTTGTTATTAAAAAGTTCAAAAAGAGGATTTGATAAATATTTTAAAAATTTACTCTGAATTTAATTCATATGTAGGTGGAACGATCAAGATCCATCATAACTTTCATTTTTCACCAGTTAGTTTATAACTTATTAATGATAAGGCCTACCTTGTAATAAAGATGTCTGACTTCTTGCAGGATCTGACATATTTTGTACTACTAATTTATAAACAAAAAACCATGGGGAAAATCAATGGCGTTAGCTTTTTCTACTTTACATAATTTTTATTTCCATAAATTTGAAAAAAAACAAAAACATCAGATTTAAAATTTTAAAATTGCTTGCTTTAAAATTTAAATCCTCAATTAAATAAGAACGTACTTTGCGTTTTATGGAGATTGCTCCATAACACACACAACTCTGCCTAAACTTAGTTGAGCACTCAACTTATCATCAATCCGTAACTCTATCTGCATAATATATGATTTTCGTTATTATTGTTAATTGCACTAGTTTTCAAATTATATGCAATTTTTTTCTACAGCAACGGAGGGATTTCATTAAACAGTACGTGCAACGTAAACTGCCAGTGCAATAACCGTATGTATAAACCCGTGTGTTCGATAGATGACCAAAAAACGTTTTACTCGCCTTGTCATGCAGGGTGTTTGAATCTACCTCTAGAAAACGGGGTAAGTAGTTTTTTTTTCAACTATAAATGAGCTCATTTTTTTGTTAAATGATCTGGCTAGAAAAAACAAATGGACGTATTAGAACAACTTAAAAAAAGCGAACAAAAAAACAGAACTGTTGTTACTCGCTAACAAATTAATAAAATCTTTATTTTAGACATATCACAATTGCGCATGTCTACCGTTGTCAGGAAAAACCCTACGTGATGGTCCATGCGCTTCAATATGCGACCTATACCCATTTTTTGTTGTTGGATCGTTCTTCTTGCTGTTTATGTCTTTTATGAATGCTGTGCCTCTAGTTAATGCCACTTTTTGGTAAAACAACAATCAATCTTCTAAGGGTTTATCACTCGGGTAATTTTTAATAGTTATTTATAAAATAAATGCTTTACTTCTTAGGTCATTGCCATTAAGTTTGGGTTCACTTGGTGTAGGGTTTCAGCAGGTGTTTTTACGTTTTTTGGGGATGATACCATCGTCTGCAGTATTTGGTAAACTTATCGATGCAAGTTGCGTACTTTGGAACACCAACGAATGCACTGGGGAAGTAACAAGTTGCTTAGAATACAGCAACAAGTATTTCAGGTAAATAGCCTGTGTTATTAAAAAAGTCATTTTAATAGCTTCTTTGTTACTTGCTATTTCTTATGGATACCATTCTTGCAGCACTCAGTGTTATGTTTACTTGTTGAGTAATGAACATTTACTGTGCAATATTTTTTTAGATTATACATTTTTTTGGTCACCTTCAGTGTTAAGACGCTTTCTTGTGTTCTTTTTTTCTTGGCTTACAAAACTTATAAACTTCCTACGATTAAAAAACCAATTCAAGAAATGCTTGGAATCGATAACTTAACTCATGAATCGATAACTTAGGAACGAAAAAATTTCAGAAAATCAAAAAACTTAGTTTTTTGTATTCAGAGGCGTTTTCCTCTTTAAAAAAGATATTTCTTTCCTATATTTTAACTTTTATAAAGACAATTTATGATAAAATAAAATTTCTCTTTGGTGTTCTTCGTTTCTTTGTTTGCATGAAAAGTTGTTAAAACCAGATTAGGGGTAAGACCCCTCCTGGCCCAACCTTACTAAAAGGGGGCTCCAAGATTCTTCCTAGAAAAATGAAACTTTTCAGTTTCAAATCAATCAAAAAAAAAAAAAAAAAGGTTTGATTTGATTAGAAAGATTTTACAAACCAAAAGAGTTTAAACGATTGTTATGCAACAATTATTAAAAGAGATTAAAGATTCATCTAGAATTTCAGTTATTCTGGATTCAGACACCGATTGATGTTTTTTGTGGTTTTTAAGAACGCCCCATCCTGCTGAAAATTCCGCTGACTAGATATAGCAAATGTGTTTTCTAATGCTACATCTTGTAAAACCATGATTAACTTCATAACCTTCGTGGAGCAAAAAAAAAGTCACTCACTGAAGATTCTCTTCTTTAGTTCTAAAGTTCAAAAAAACACTTCGAAATCATTTCCAACTGCCGGGCCTTCAGTCATCATCTCTGATATAACTGTTATTTATGCACGTTAAACAAGGAAATGGCATGTTAAATGTAATGTCTTATACTTTTTTAAATTCGATATTTTTTTATATAATGATAATTTATTGCAGAACTAAACTTGATAGCAGAGAAACATGCTGCATTCACGATAATAATTGATAACTGGACATCTAATTTTCCTAAAATGGGACAGCGTCCCATCTTAAGATAAATTGTATAATGTAAGCAAATTGTTTCTGTAAGTTTTAAACTGAAATATTTTCCTAAATTTTCATCATATGATTATGATACATTCATCATATTTTTATGATATTTGAACTATGGGTTTTTCACATCGGAAGAATTAATTTTTGTTTAACACATTTTGTGATATCTCTTCATTTAAATTTAGTGTCTAATGAACATTTTTATTGATTTCATAATTTTTTTTTTCCTATTAAATTAAAAGCTTCTTTCTTCATCCACAATGCCCAACCAGGCAAGAGACAATCAACAAAACAGGAATGTCGTGTGTCTGACTTTCCTAAAGAAGTGTTCAAGGCAACTCACAGACTTTCTGGTTTGAAAAAATCTCTAAAATTTATGGTGTTAACTTTGATTTTTGTGATGCTTGTATTCCACAAGAAATCTGTGAGACAAACTATCACGAGGCGAAGAGATGAGAGAAACAAAGTTGTCCTTCCCAAATTGTTTGACTTTACAACTGTTCTTATCCGTGTTGAAACACGTAGTCAAGCCTGTGATTGCTTTACAAAATTAGACGTTTGCAGATGAATGAAAAGCATCCACTAGAACAACCTTCTTCAGGTGGTGAGGAATCAAATGTGCGATGTAAGACCTGCCTAAGCCCCATTGGTAAAGTTTTGTCACACAATTGCACACAGTTTACATTCAGAGAAAATTTAAGGCCTTTTGGCATCCCAAGATTCAATTGTTGCTGAAAAAATTGCGATAAGTGTCCTATCCACAAAGGATCATCTCCTAAGGGATAAATTCTTCTGGCAAAGTTTTTTGAAGGTCACTCTTTACCTTTTGCACCAGGTAACTAAAAAGAACATTTATTTCTTATATTTCTATGCACTTCAAAGTGTTTTAAAAAACAATATTAAAATAACTTGGGTATTTGAAAAAAAAGTACTTGATGCAATACCCTTTCCTTTTTCGATACCCTCTCCTTTTGCAATATAGAAAAAAAAAAATAGATAAAACTTAGTTTCTTAATAGTACCAGTGTGTGTACCATAATAACAAAATATCGGCTTAGAGAGCAAGACATTGTTGAAGTCTTTTTATTGGAACTAGATTTGGTTGATGGATGGGATGCAACAGTTTTTGGATTTTTCATAGGTACTTATTGGAGTAAATTTGAAGACAACTATTCCTTCACTGACCACTAATGACCTTGTGAGTGTTCTACTTAAAGCTGGTTTATCCAACCTTGGTATGAAGAAACTAGTCAGTCCTGTAAATTAAAGACTTGTTGGAAAGCTAAAGCCCAACTTCAACTCAAATTTTAAAGCTGCTGATGAGCAGCTCAAGAATTTATTTATTCACACTTAATTCAAAGGATCCAATGCCAAAGAGATCCCAGCTACAGACCATCTTATTGTTTATTGCAAGTACTTGTTGAACCTTCAAAACAGAGTCCTCCTTTTGTAATTAAACTTAGAATCAATGTTGGTAGAGACTTTTTCAAACTTTGCCTATTTGTAGTTGAAGAAAATCCTCAAGAAAAGAGGAAATATCCTCAGAGCGCTAGCATCACCACCTCAGAAAAGGCTCTTGACCCAGAGAATAGACAAGCTCAAAAGTTTAAAGCGCCAGATGCTAGTAGCAGTCTCTGAAGACCTCCCTGAGACTTATTCCAATATTGAACAAATTTGTCACTTATTGAAGATATTGCAATAAACCTTTTTGTTGCTTGTGATCTTAGGCTTGCAAACATTACCTTCAGATTCATTCAAGTTCACACCCAGTTGTTGGTGCAACATTGACTCAAAAAATCTGGAAAACAAAGGCATCTTAATAACATTGGGCTCGGTTAAGAAAAGTTTTCCTCAACCTTGCGGTAAGTCTTTATCATGAGGGGAGGGGGGGGGGGGGAAGCAATTTGAAGATAATGAGTGTTGCAAAGTGTTAACAAATGTGGACTGCCTTTAATAACTTGTAGAATCTGGCGCAGCATATTAGATTTCAGGGATAATTGATGCCTTTAGTAAGTTTGAAGTAGTTGTAGAAACCTGTTTTGGCTCTGAACTAAAAGAAGATTATTCTGAAAAAATCAACTAGTTCAAGGTGTCCTTTAAAAAATTCCAAACTGTAGTGTTACACCAAAAGTCCATTTGGTGCTTCATCACATTCAAGACTTCATCAGCTGTCATCGCTCAGCTCTGAGAATTTACAGTGAGCAAGCTAGTGAAGCAGTCCATCAAGATTTCAGTCACTATTGGCAGTGTTTAAAAGATGTTAAAACATAAAGAGTATGCTTAAAGACTGATAAGCTGTGTTGTTGAATGAAACAGCAAACATCTTTAATTTATCCGTTGACAGGAGATATAAACATTAATTCATTTTCGCGTGCATTTTTATTAACCTTAAAAAAAAAACTTTATCAACTGAAGAAAGTTGCTTTTGCAATTTGTTGTGACAAAAGTTGATTATGTTCTAAGAAAATAAAGAAAATAAAAAAATAGCTGTCTTTTTGAAAAAAATCTTTACCCAAAATTATACTTTATGTTACCGTACAACAAAATTGACAAAAATTGAAAATGAGGGCCTACTACATTTGACGTTTTACTAATCTTTTTTCCCAATATGCATAAACTGGTTTTATTTTACCTTTTACCATATTTAAAATCATGAAAGGATAAAATTTGAAGTGCTTCATTCTCGAAATGTGGTTAGTATTCAAGCCTCTAATTTTTCATCAGTTTGAAAAAATTAGAGAAAAAAAAAAAATCCTCAAAAAAAGTTAAGTGTCTCTGTAAAGTAAGATCTCTTGGGTCAATTTACAACATGCCTGTCAAGTAGAAGATTTTGTGGTGAAATCAACAAAAATTTGGTTTGCAGTTTGATGAAACCCCATAAAACCAACTGTGTACAAAATGTTTGCTTGAAATTGAACACTCTTAAAGACATACCCCCCTAATGAAAAACCCACCAAATCTTATTGGAATGCTGCTTACAAAAGGGATTTTCTAGCTGTTTTTCTGTCACATGACATTGGCTGACTTTAGCCAATGTCATGTGATAGAAAAACTTTCAAACTTCAAAATGGGTTATATCCACAAACGTCATAGTGGGATTTCAAAATTTATCTCTTGATAGTGGCATATCTCTACTTTTATCCAGTATAGGTGGGAATTTCGGGTCAGCTAGTGGTTCAATATCTCAAAATTTTACAACAGTGCATGTTGTGATCTCAAATAATTACGTTAAAATTTAATAATTATTAATAATTATTAATTATTATTATTAATAACTACGTCACAAACAATTACGTTAAAAATCAAATTTACTCCGTATTCACACTAAACTTTCAGAAAAACAAGATAATTATTGTTTATGATGTGATCGCAAATTATCTCAAAAATTAAAACAAACTTTACTTAAAACCAAAAGATAAGACTCGCTCTTTAACTTTCGTACCGATGTCTCAAGGTTACCTACAAGATCTTAGAGAACAGGATACGAAAAATAATAATGAGTGATCATGATCACAAGTGACAGCAACAAGTTTTCAAGGAGGTATTAACAAAAAAAAGCGCCAGTAAGTAATCGGTTACACTTGTATTCGATTCATATGTAAAAGAAATAAATACAAACTTAAAATGAAATTAAATTATTACTTAAGAACTTATTTATATTTTTCCTTCATATACTTTAAGAAAAAAAACCGAATAATATAGTTTACAAAGTTGACAGGACAATTAGGACCGTTCTTAAATACCAAAACAAAACAAAACAAAAAACGCTACACGGACAACATTATTCAAATAAAACTAAAACTGACCAAATTACAAGGTTACATAAGTGTAAAACTTTTATCACGTTAGCTCTATTTGACGTACGATTCCTCTTTGGGCGTATGGAGGCTCTTTTTCAAATATTATTTGTCCATATGAAATTTTTAAAGCGTAATCATACAAGAGTTTACACACTGCCATGATTGTGTTGAGGTTCTTTTCAGACATTATCAACATCTCCACGTGATCAAGACTAAAAAAAAAGCATTACTATATTTTGATATTGCACAAAACCATAGATATATTTTTGAAAAAATCGTTGTTTTTTTTTAAGAAGTGTCACAAAAAGTTAACCGCTAAATAACCTTTAGGCGGTGATTTTGACAAACTTACATATTGTGCAAAGCCATGTGTTCCAGTGCGTACTGAAGTTTACATTTATTTTTTGTGACATCAAAAGACACATGTAGATAGAATGCAGAATGGACCTTTTTTTCCACAACAAAATTCACTGACAGACTAAGAAATAATTATTGAAATGTTTCGATAATTACACACTATACAATAGCTACAAAACTAAAGTAAATATAGAGTGAAGTTTAGATACTAAATTCAGCTGAAAAATACAGAAAAAAGAGGCTTTGTAGTTCTTTCCTAAAAAAAATTATGTCAGTCTGATGGTCCCAAAGGTTGGACTCAAGTCTGGACTCTGTGATGGTCTTGTGATAAGCTTTGAGCAGATTTTTTGGGCGGTGAGTTTTGGGTCATTATCATACTAATATATCCATCCAAGCTTCAACAATTAGGAGCATCAGTTTGATGATGATTTACTTGTATATAACTTAATAAAGAAGACTGTCAATAGAGTGAAGTGGATTAATCGCGATCGACAAAAGTAACCCCAAACTTTTGTTTCCCACACTATGATTAACAGTCGGTTGATACTTGGAGTTTAATCTTTCACCAACAGGACATCAAGCATAATTTAATACAAACATACACCAACAGGACATCATTCATAATTTATTACAAGCTTAACATAATTTATTACAAGCACAAATTATAAACAGTATAAACTAAAGGATTAACTCCTCACTGCAGAGAATATCATAATCTTTTGATGCCCAGTGAAGATTGCATGTGACAAACTCAATTCGGGCGATGCAGCTCTAACAAAAAATCAATGGTTTTTCAACAGAGCACTCTCCAAACAATCCAAAACCATACAGATGTCTGATACTTTTAATGTTTTAAACTAATTGAAGTTTAGATTTACATCATGCATCGTACTATCAAACTTTAGCAACTTTATTATGCAATAAAAATTTCTTATATCTCTGAAGCCTCGTTTGCAACATAATACTATTTTCAGCATAACTATTTCATCCTTTCGCTTATTGATTAGAGATATAATGGCTAGGGCATCTTTACGACAGAAACTAAAATACCATCATTGACACCATCATCTGATTTTGTTCAAATTATTCATTAAAAGGAACAAAAAGAGGTGCTAAATTTTCACTATTTAAAATGCTAAAGAAATAGGTACTTTTCACTTCTGATTTTAACTCATATTTTTTTAAAGTCTTAAAAAATTTTATACTGTTTATAAGATCATATAAAAGTGACGAATACAGGAATGCCTAAAAAAGCGATAATAAACAACTTACCCGTCATCTTTTAAAACTACACACCCCAAAAACTTATAAAAAACACTATATATATCTTTTGCCACAGGGAGCCAAGAAGCTAACCGATTGTAAATATCCTCAAAAATCTAAAAAACGAATGGTTAATAACTATAGAAACGAAAAAAAAAAAAAAAAAAAAAAAAAAAAAAACTTCATTCAAAATATTTATTTATATTGAAATTGTTAAACATAATAAAAACTAATTACTAACCTCAGGCAATTGGTTAACAGTTTTTGCGACGAGTAAAGCGTTGGATATAACGTTTGTCATTAAGTTTAAAACATATCTTTCAGACGTTAACTTTTCGTCTGAATTGAGTGAAAGAAAAAGAAGAGCAAAACAGAAACAATTAAATCATAAACTTTTCTAAAATAATTTTGTTTAAATATTAACTTACTCAGCTTAAGCTGGACCAAAGATAAACTTTTAATCTCTGTACCTAATAGATAATTACAGAGCAGATACAATGAAAAAAAGTAGAACATTTTAGAAATGTTAAAATAAAAATATCTCATCTCTGCTCATAATGAGGTAAAAATAGTAAAATAGAAAATATCCTATAGAAAGATGAGTAATGATAAAATAATTAAAAAGAAATGACCAAATGTAAGACATTAAAATAAAATAAGAGTAAATTATACCTGCTAACTCAATATGGATTTCATGGTAACTGTAGTTAGTAAATTTAACTGAGATTAGGAATTTCTCCAAAGTAGTGATAACCCATTTATTGCTAATTGGAAACATAATTTTATCTTAATTGCAAAATTTAGTTTAAATTTACCAAATGTAATTTCAGAAAAATCCCAAAAAAAATTTCAAACTTTTAATAAAAATAAAAGAAAATACCTCTTACAAGCATGAACTAATGCTTCAATCTAATATTACATTAAAATTAAAATATAACTTGCATGTTCTAAAAACAACCTCTCCCTTCCCCCAAAAAAACAAACATTAAATAATTTTAAAAATTTAATAAAAATTTTTGATTTCATTAAGGACAGATAAAGTAATATCATAATCACCTCATTTGAAAGCTCCTTTTGCTCAGATATAGACATACTTAAAGCAAAAAAATTAAAGAGATTTATCAAATACAACATGCCTCTAGAGAACTGGCATATCATTAAATCCATTGAAATTTATGAGATAAAAAAAATTACATACAAAAAAATAAACAAAAGATATACCTTAAACAGGCAGAAACTAAAATAACAAAAAGTTTATAAAGTATTTTATGCCAGAAAAAAAACCTAGAATTATTTAATAGTTAAACATTTTTTTTCTTGCATAAAAAAGTTCCTTTCATATAAAATTGTATTTACTTTGTTCTTCTAATTTAGCCAAAATAGAAAATTTGCCAAGACTTTTTCTCAAGTGAAATTTTTAAAAGTCTTTTTAAATTAAGTTAAAATTACCTTCATTAGTTTCTAATGCATTTTTTGTTTTATGCCCATGTAATAAAACATCAGTATTCAAGTGTTCAATGACCACATGCGATAGATTATTTATTTGGCATGCTTTAGATCTAGCATTTGAATCACTCTGAAAGTTACTATTTGGAGATCTGAAAATTTTATCCCTGGTTTTAAAGGTTTGACTAGGAGAATCTTCAACTTTAAAAAACTGAAATGAATCATTTATTTTTTCTTCAATTTTCAAATCTTTTTTGTTCATCTCTTTGAGAGGTGTTTTTTCTTTTGATTTAGGTATCGTATTCTTCAGTTTTTCAGTTCCAACAGATATGGAAAGTTCCAATGGGTCGGAGTATGACTGTGATACCAATGATCGATTTGCAATTCGTTTAGATGACCTTCTTGGTGTGGTAGCTCTTGATTTTTTTTTTTTGGGTGAGGTAAGTATGGGAGTGGTTTTACTAAGAGAACTTGAGCTAAGGTCAAGTGGTTCTTTAGTAATTTCTTTAAGTTGGCAAGTAATATTGTCATTAGGTACTTCATTGTTTTTTTGAATCTTAGAAAAAGATAATGAAGAGCAAGGTACTTGTACTTCTAACAATGCTTTTGGAGTCTTGCTCTTAGGGACTGGTATAGGATAGGTATAACTTGTAGGAGTGCACTGAAGAGGACTATGGTAAGAGTTGATTAGTGTTTTAGTAACTTCTTTAAGACACTGAGGAGTATCAGCATCAGATACCTTCATTGTATTTTTTTGTTTCTTAGATAAAGAAGATTTAACTCTTAAGACTGGCAATGGAATAGTATGATTTTCAGTTGGAGTGCACTGAAGCGGACTTGAGTTAGTGATTTGTGGTGTTTTAACAATCTCATTAAGACACTGTGTAGTATCATCATCAGACAAAAGTTTGTAATTTTTTTCGGGTGTTTCATGAATAAATGTTGGGCTTCTTAGACTCATCAGACAAGATTGGTCTGTTGAATGGCACATCTTCTCATTATCCTTTGCTTTAATTGGTAAAACAAAAGTATTTGAATTTAGATCATTAGGCAAAACTATAGAACTGTTAGCTAATGGCTTATTCCTTAAATAACTTGTTGTATTATCTTCTATCCAATTGTTATCATAATGAACTTCCTGAAGGATTGTTTCTCCAAAGGTTTCATGGTCTTTTACAATTGTATAAGTTCCTCTTCTATCTTTCTTTCTTTTCTTTTCTGTGTTTTTTGTATTTGCTCTTGATTTGCAATACGTTTTATTTAAACTAACATCTTCTTCATTAGTCTTAACTGCACTGGTACTTAAAACAGATGGAGTAGCGCCTTCCATATCTGACTGTCTAATAATGACAGGAGATTCTAAAACGTTTTTAATTGAAATAATTGATAAACTCTGGGAGATAGGTTTTTGAGCCACTAATGAACTATCTTTACATTTATCTCTTGTAGTATTATCATCTAATCCTTTCAAATTATTTTCTGAACTGGCTGAATAAATTTTCGGGCTGATCTCAACAACCCTACTAATGTCTTTACAAACTGTTATTTGTCTCCCATCATCATGCTCTATTTGTGATTTTTCTAATATCAAATTTTGGTCCTCAAAGACCTTTTTGACAGAAGTCACAATTATATTACTTTCATCAATTTGTTCTCCAATACTATGTACTGGAGATTTATTTGGCTCGTTTACAACTAAAGAAGTTTCTGTTAAAGTTTGATCTTCAGCAACATTTTCAATGGGAACCATGCCTAACTTGCTTATGCCTGTAAGTAATGTTTCAGTAATTATTTCATCATTAGACTCATTATTTGGTACTGAAATCTTTAGTAATTGATTTGATTTCATCAAGTCGGTTTGAGAGATACTCTTATTTTCAGCACACCTGTCTGTTACTTGAGATGTTATTGCAGACTTTTTGGAAGTTGTAAGGGAGTGAAACTTCTTTATAAATGATGAAGTGTCAAAACAATTAACACTATTTTCTATTTGTTCATTAGAAGAATTATTGATATCTATGCTCTGGTTCTTATTGTAAAAGCCATATATATTTGAGAAAGTTTTATTATTATTGCACTGTTCACTTTCTAATAAGGATTCATCAATCAACTTTTCCATACCATCACTTTGAATGCTAAAATTTGGGTTTTCTCTAACAACTGCAGAAAATGGAACACTGATTGGATTAACATAGCTTTTATCACAAAGATCAGCAAATGTCTTCAACTTCTTACAAAGAGATTCATTCTCAGAATTACAATTGTTTACATCTAAAACCTTTTCAAATTGAGTTAATTTTAAATCCTTATCATCGTTGATAGGCTTAGGCAGATTCTCATTAAGCAGAGATAAAATTTTCTTTGCTGAATGTTTACTTTCGGGCACAGATAAAGAAGTATTTTTGTTTGATATGAGTGTATCATTTAATGCAGATAACATCGCTTTTGCACAAACTTTACTATTTGGAACATCAGAAGATAAGCTATCAGTTGTCAAAGAAGAATCATTTAGAGAAATTCTATCTGGATATACTTGTTTTACAATTTCATCAAAAGCCTCAGATAAGTCACTCACATTTGATTCATCAATAGAAATTGTATCATGTAAAAAAATAGTTTTATCGTTAGCTTCTACTTCTCTTTTTGTTGCTGGCTGGAGAAAGGGGACAACATTCTCTGTATTTTCATAAAATGTATGATTCCACTTCTCATTAACTCCATCCACTAATGAACATATTGACGTATCCATGTCTTCTTCCATCATCAATGTTTGATTAAGACACATTTTCTTAAAAAATAATTACTTTATTCTTTACCTTTTCTTATTTCTGTGTCAGTTGCAAAATTGTTGATGTCAAAAACACATCTAAAAATATTTCTCCCCTGTGGAAAAAAGTGCTCTACTGAAAATCGGTCTTTTAAACACACATATTCTCAAAATACAAAGATTGATTTCTTTTTAAAGTTTATAAAAAAAAATAAATTAGGAATTTGAGTATACTTGAAACACTTAAGTTAAATATGTTTTGACAGTATAATGTCAAAAATAGTGCAATTAAAAAGGGATTATATAGGCATTTTCAAAATGAAAATAAAAATAATCAAAGAAACTTACAGTACAAGTAACATTTACGTTTTGAGCATCTAGAGAAAGTTTTACATTAAGTATAAGTACAACTACTACAACAGAATAAAAGATATTTTGCTAAACAGGTTGATTTCAATAGAAACTTACATTGATCAGAAAGACGCTCATTCTGGCTAAAAACAAGAAAACATCTTAATATTTAATAGCAATATAAGGGAGAAGTTCATTTTGCCTCAGAACAAGACATGTTAATATTGAATAGCAATATGAGGGAGAGGTTCATTTTGCCTTAGAACAAGACATGGTAATATTTAAAACAATATGAGGGAGAAGTTCATTTGGCTAAGAATAAAAAGAATTGTAATACTAAATAGCATAATCTGGGAGAAGTTCATTCATGAAAAATAAAAATTTTTTTAATAAAACAAACATAAAAAACATTACTTTAGCTTGAATACTTTTATATGTAGATAACTATTAACAAAATGAAATTCCTTATGAAATTGCAATTTTAGCTAATACTTAATCACCTGAGTGATAATAATTAACTTCCATAGTTAAACTTCAAACATCATAAACTCCTAAACCAGTGGATGCTTAATTTTAGTATAAATTGTAGATGACTTAAAATTTTAGAAGATGCTTTACTGAATTTATAAATCATCTTGCAGTAGTATTTTTATCACTAAAACAACATCAACTTTGAAAATATAAAATAGAACATATCATCTTAAAAATGAGTAATGTTAAAAAAATACCTTTTGAGCAATGAATGATCTAAATATGAAAAAGTGTAAAATTTTATAAAACAAATTAAAAGATAAATCCTATAACATTCTTTTGATCCTTTAGTATAAATGCTACTCACCAGTTGGACCTTGTTTCCCATCAAAAGTCCTAGACAAAAGAAAGCTTGAGGTTAATTTCAAACTGCACTCTGAAGGTTTAAAGTTGCTGATATCCAGAATACTTTAAACTAACTTTTCACTGTTACCATATATTAGATTATACGAATTCAATGGAATTAATATTACCTGACACTTTTTGTAGATGAAAAGCTTACTCTCTTCTTACTTATTTGCTTTGTCTGCTCACTAAAGCACAGTATACAAGCAAGATAATATAACAAACATGAACTAAGTGTTATCAAACTATAAATATATTTAACATCAAACAATATGAAATTTATCTTAAAGTATATATTTATCAATGATTATCACCTGCAATCACATATTTATAAAAAAAAAAAACAACCACCTTTTGAGGTCATAACTGGTTTCATCCTAAAAAAAAAAGATAGTTTTTGCAATTGCTTCAAATATCATTTAATATAAATATTATATACATAAAAAAGACAAGCTTCAAACTACATTTTAAAAACTTATTAAATAATTTTTTAAAGAAAGGAATGGTTATGAATATTAATGGTAGTGCTAAGAACAACTACATAAAAATAGTAGCAAATAACTAAAAAGCAACAACTAAATAACTTAGGTAAAACTCAAAAACAGAGAAAATTTAACATTGATTGTAATAGACAATGAGGTAGTTACAGGTTACAGGTAGTCAACTAATTTGAACTGATTAAATATCAGCATAACATGATAACATTCTAACAAAATGCAAGAGAAGCATAATGGAGATCCAGTAAAATACTTAAAATGCATCCTCAAAATAAGCAAATATTATTACATCCTGAATAAGCAGTAAAACTAAAATTGGGGCTAACTTTGTGCCAGTATCATGTTAGCACATAGTGGTCCTTAAACTGGATTGTTATCTGTGCTGGCGTTTTTTCTTTGAAAAATTTATATAACTGGTATCTTTTTTTAAAGTTAATTTTATTGAATAACTGCTTTAAGTTTTGTTGTATGAATGTAGAGCTGTTACTTTTATCAAATTAGTAGAGTTTAATCAAAAAAATAAGTTAAAAAAATAAGTTCTGAATAATACGTGGTTTCAAAAAAAAAAAAAAAGATTTTTCAAAAAAATTTTTGGTTTTTCTTCACAAAAAGTTTTATTCCAAATTAAAGTTGTATAAGATTAAATTTGGTCTTTAACTTTTTACCTGCACTTAATTTGTAATTTAAAGTTGCAAAGTATATTCAGTTTTTATTTTGAAAAAGTGCAAGTGCAGGTGAAACTGAGATGTTGTGATATTTTTAAGGCTTCTCATTCGCAACAAATGAATATTTCTTGAGAAATTGTTATTTGCAGACAAAATTGAAAAAAATTAAAAATAGAAAAATTAAAATTAATTAAAACAAACCATGTTGTTACCATGATCTTTCCTTGGTTTCAATATCTAAATACAACAAAGTTTTCTTAGAAAAAAACTTTTAAAGTCCTTTTAGAATTAAAAAACATATTAAATAATATATCCAATACCTATTTCATTTTTTATTTTATTATAGTTGGTTTTTTCATAACCCTAATATATATACACAGATGTACAAACAAAACATATATAAATACATACATACATTTTACCTATTTTTGTTTATGTGCTACCATTTTATACTCATAACATTTTCTTAGCTGTGATTTTATCCTTTAACAAGTTATTGACAAAGTTTTGTCTGAAAACCATTTATTTTTAAGAAAAATGGAAAAGTTGCTAGATAAATTTACATTAGAATATTACATGAGATTTAGCATTAAAGAAAATAGCCAGATCTACTGTAGGAAACAATATTTAAAACAGCTAATACACCAAATAAACCTTAAAATCCTGAAAACTTTTTCAACCGAATATGCAATAACTTTATTGAAAAAAATACAGTATTAAAGCTTTCATCAATATTACTTAGACTTTAGTTTTTCTTTTATTTATATATATATATATATATATATATATATATATATATATATATATATATATATATAAAATAAAATTACATATATTTAAAATATATATGCAATTGATATAGATATATATATATTTAGTGAGAAACTGCCAATATCAGAGAAAAAAAAAATTGAACTATATAAATAGTATCTTCATGAAAGCAGTTATCAATTATTAGTAATATTGTTCAGTATGGCATAACTATATTTTTTATATTAGATTTTTTCCATTAAATCTCTGACAGCTTTTTATCAGAGAGACAGAAAAATTTATCAATTAACAATTAAAAAAAACCTTAAGAAAAACTATTTTAGCATGACTTTGAGGGATACATTTGAAAATGGCTTGACTTTTTCAAAAACAAATGATGGTATCTTTACTTTAGATTAAATGTTTCAATTTGATCACTTACACTTGATCTTCTATTAGACTTCTTTTTCATATTTAGATTCTCAGTTCTACAATGACAAGAAAAAAAAAATCAAAGAAATATCATTTTATAAGTTCTTCTATATATATATATATATATATATATATATATATATATATATATATATATATATATATATATATATATATATATATATATATATATATATATATATATATATATATATATATATATATATATATATATATATATATATATATATAGAGGGAGAGAGAGAGAGAAATTAAGAAAAAAAAAAAAAAACCAAAGCATTAGTTGAAATTCATTTTTATCTAATATTTTAAAAGTTATTTCAGGATAACACTATAATACTTTAAATGCCCTTATTAAAATCTGTTTTATACAATATCATTTTCTTTTTTATCTTTAAATTGATTTTCTAATAATACATTTAGATACCTAAATTACAATAACAGATTAGTTCTCCAATTGGTTTTATGTAATGTACTATCCCTTTATAGTTGTCCATCACACATACATATTTAAAAAAATTAGCTCATAATTTAAAAAACCATATTAATAAAATTAGATTAAGAAAGAATTTAAAACAACTAACCTGTCTTTATTTAGTATATTTTCCATTTTAATGTATAATCTGTTACATATATGTATATATATATATATATATCAAGTACCTTAAAAACAGTTTTGTTTGAATATTTTTAAATTAGTGTAACATTTAAATCAAATTTACTTAAAAGGTAATTCTTAATTGGCGTTTTTAATTGTAAGTTTCTAAAATTATAAGTCAACATATTATTTATAAAAAATTAAATTACATTTGTAAAAAAAAGTGGTTTATTCGCAAAACATCTAAATATATTTAAGATAAAAACTACAGCTATTTAGGTATATTTTTAATATGCTTTCAAATCTCTAAAATTACTATAGATATCACTGGAGATATAAAAACGTGTGATTCATAAAAATATTTTGACTTTATAAAAAAAATAATTATTAAAGATTTTAGACTTGACATAACATTTTTATTAAAAAGTCAATATTCGTTTAAGTGAGAATCGCGCGCAATATCTTAGGCGCCACAATCGATGGAACGCTTTTCTTACTAAAATTAAACAGCCTATATCAAGGAAAAAGCCTTGGTTATTTGCCGCGTCTCAATCTCTCATTTTACAAAAAATGAAAAAAAGATGATTAAAAAAGGAAAAAGCAAAGAACAGAATAAAAGAAAAAAACATGATTGTTTCTTTATGTTTTCTTTTCTTTTTTCTGTTTCTTTCTAAATTCTTATTTTTAAAGTAAACAAATTTAAAATCAATTATGTCAAATATGAGGTTAAATTAATAGAACTTCCACTCCGATTACTCTTTCTCCTCTAGTAAGGTACGCAGATTAAAAGTAGTTAAAAGTAGGTAACAGTTAATAATCTCTGGATTAAATGAAGATATGAGCCAATTTAAAAATAGAACATAAAACTCTAGAGACTTGGAGTGCATTACTAAATGCCGAAACATTCGACGATTCTGCAGTTTTATTGAAGGGTTTAAAGTTTAATGCAGTAAATTTTCGGATAAGTGCATTTCGTTCGTTATTCATAACCTGTATGAGAACTGGAAAGGAAATCGAACCACTAGTCCCTTTTATTACTTTAGCCTTTTTGTTTTGGTAGTGGATATGAAAATTTTTCATGATCAGATTTCATAATCAATATCTTGACATTCGTCGGTCATTGTTTCCTGCTTTTGTCTTAAGCGCATTTACAACAAGATAGGCGACAGGCCAAACCATTTTAACAAAAGACAGTTCAAACTTTCTGACATTGGAATCATAAATTCGGTTTGAATAACACTAATGACCTTACTTTGTGTGCGGGGAGTTTTGGATAACGTACCAGTAACCAGTTGAAGAAGGCGAAGTTGTTGGTTTGGCTTGCGTTAACAGCACAACGGTTTTTTTTTTGGGCGTTATGACTAAAAACAAGAAAAGTTTTACAGGCAGTTGTAAACAGCCCTAATTTAACTTTTGTACTATGTTTCAATGTCTAAATGACACATTGACGGATTTGTTGCAATCCTAAATCAATGTTTAAGTTTTAAAAAGTCAGTAAAAAAAATTTTTTTTTTTTTTTTTTTATTGATTGCAGCAAAATGTTTAAACATTAATTAGCAATATTATATTACAAGAATAAAAAAAAAAAAAACATTAAAAAAATTTTTTAATTTTTTAAATTCATTCCAAAAGTCTTTGGCCAGACCAATAATTGACAAATAATGGCAATTTATTTATTTCAACATTGATAATAATGGCAATTTATCTAATTGATCATTGACAAATAATGGTAATTTACTCAATGAAGAATCATCCAGCTGTTGCGAGCAAAAATATCAGAGAATAGAGTAATCTATCGCTTAGCAACCTGAGAAAGACTTAGAAATAGCTAAGAAAACCTACTGCATAAAGTTTCTTCTTTAGACACTTGGAAGCTGACTTAGATAGATTTTTTTTCTTTTAAGATTCTAATGCACCATAAGTCTTTCTTTCGATAGACCCACTTTTGAGAAACCTATGATAGATGTTATACAGAGTTTTCCGTTCGTTTCTTGTGTGTCCAAGCTTCTTTATGACAGTAGAAGGTTGATTTCCTTGTTGAAATAAAGCAACAATTGTGATACGACAGTCTCTTTCATTCATCACAGTAACTTAACGAAGAGAGTACAAAGAAGATGTGGTGTAAATACTCTACTATTTATCGTTGGCAGATATTTAAATATTTAATGAATAAATTTGACACATTTGATACCTATAATAAGCAAAATACGATATTGTGTATCCACTCTCTCTCTCTCTCCCTCTCTCTCTCTCTCCCTCTCTCTCTCTCTCCCTCTCTCTCTCTCTCCCTCTCTCTCTCTCTCTCTCCCTCTCTCTCTCTCTCTCTCTCTCTCTCTCTCTCTCTCTCTCTCTCTCTCTATATATATATATATATATATATATATATATATATATATATATATATATATATATATATATATATATATATATATATATATATATACAGGGCCGGTTTAACCACTAGGCGAACTAGGCGGCACGTTAGGGTGGCAAGTTTTCTATGGTGGCACTAAAACTAGCTACATAAAAAATAAATATATTAAAAACATTTCTAAAATCTTTTTCAAATCTCTTTGAATTAAATTTAGGAGATTTGAAAAAGTACTCTTTTAAATCGCGTCAAATAAAACAAAACAATCAACTTTGATACTTTTGTTTCATTTGACGCGATTTCCTTTTTCTTTTATACTTTTTATACAGAGTTTTCATTACTCATTTATAGAAAATTTTAGCACGTTTAACTTTATTGAGAAAATTGTTTTTGCTGGCGTCTTAATTCAGAAATAGTAAGAAACTAATTTTAATTAAATATTCTGATAGCAATTACGAAGTAGTATAGTAACAAATTAACTGATTTATATTGTATTTTTATACTAATAGAGTGTTATTCTTTATATTTATGGAGCTTTAAAAGTTTTAAAAGGTATCTTTAAAACTTTTATAAAGTAGTTAAAATAATATTTTAATTTAAAGATATAAAAGATGCACGAGGTGATCATAATTTCTATTATTTTTAGCAGTTTCCTTTGTTATTTCAATCCGCGATGGCAGAAAGAAAAAAATTGTCTGGAGCGCAATATTGTAAACGACGGACTGCAAATGAAGGGTTTATAACAAAACAGGCTGGTTCTTTGTTAAAGTATTTATGTTCACCGCAGAGAAATGAAAATGGCACAGATGAGTTAAAAAATCTAGTTGAAGCAGACAGGGAAGCCGATGAGATGACTGTATCAGAAGAGTTTGAATTACATAATGTAATACACGTAGCACACAAAGAATCTGAAGTGCATAAAATTGATAAATTCTCTGGTCTATATGCTAAATAAAGCGGTCCGCCTACTTGGGTCGTAATAGATGATGAAATGCGACAACTTTTGATAGAATATGTACCAAAACAATTCGAACAGACTTTCCTAAGGATTGTATGCAAAGAAAATTTTCAAAAAACCATTAGAACCGCCGGCTTGTCAATGGAGATGAGGTTCACAGGCATTGGCTGCAGTATTTTATAAGTAATGACTCTGTGTATTGCTTCTGCTGCAAACTGTTTACTAGTAGCACAACAGCTGCGTCATCTCTTTCTTCCAATGGTTCACATAATTGGAAAAACATGTCCGCAATTCTGTCAGGGCATGAGAAAAGCAGTGAACATCTAGAGAATTTTCAGTCATGGAAAGAGTTTGAGCTGCGACTTCGAAACAATAAAACAATTGATGCCGAACATTTTTGTCTTCTTAAAAATGAAGAACAGTATTGGCAGTAAATCTTGAAACGGCTGATAGCTTTAGTTAGAGCTCTTGGTATGCAAAATCTTGCTTTTCGTGGAACACATGAGAAACTGAACACTGCTGATAACGGAAACTTCCTGAAATTTGTGGAATTTTTAGCTTTGTTTGACCCACTTATGGATGAGCATCTTCGAAAGATTAAAGACAATGAAACACATGTACATTACCTTGGCAAAGACATACAAAATGAATTGATTCATCTTTTATCCAATGCAATCAAACAAAAAATTCTAACATCTGCTCATGATGCTAAGTGCTTTTCAATAATTATAGATTGCACGCCTGATGCTGGTCATGTTGAACAAATGACTATGATCATTCGCTTTTTGGATGTGATTTCAAATCCAGAAAATGGCATTGCAGGAGAGATTAAAGGAGACAACTGGTGCTGGTATGGCTGAAACTTTTATTAAGCAGTTAGGCAAGATATCTTTATCCGTTGAAAACTTACACGGTCAAGGATATGACAATGGCAGAAATATGAGGGGGAAAAATAAGGGTGTCCAACGAAGAATTTTAGATGTCAATCCCCGAGCATTGCTTATTCCTTGCTGTGCCCATACCTTGAATTTGGCTGTTAATGATGCTGTTAAATGTTGCTTTGAAGCAGCAGCCTTCTTTGATCTGGTGCAACGTGTATATGTATTCTTTTCTGCATCAACTCGTCGCTGGGAAGTTTTAACACGACATATTTCTAATCTCACTGTTAAACCACTGAGTGAAACAAGGTGGGAAAGGAGAATTGATGCTTTAAAGCCTCTCCGTTATCAACTTGGTGATATCTACGATGCTCTGGCAGAGATTGCGAACGACACAAATTTAACAGGAGCATCTGGTAATTCAATACGGGTAGATGCACGGTTTATAGCAAATGCTATTTTTAGTTTTAAGTTTGTCGTTTCTCTGGTTGTTTGGTACGACGTGTTGTTTGAGATCAATATAACTAAAAAGCAACTTCAGGCAAAAAATTTAGATATGCATGGCGCCATAAACTTAAAAAAATAAAGAAGTTTCTTGTAAATCGCAGGAATGAAATGGAGTTTAAGGAAATACTTGTAGATGCAGTTGAAACTGCAGTCAGTTTAGAGATACCTGCACTTTTTGAACCCGAACCAACCCGTATCAGAAGAAAGAATAAACAGTTTACGTATGAAGGAGATAACGAACCTATTCGAGATCCAAAAGAAAAATTCAAAATAAACTTTTACTTTGCTATTCTTGACACAGCAATACAATCGGTTGATGAAAGATTTACTCTTACACAAACAATAAGTTCGTCGTTTGGTTTTCTCCATGATGCTCACAGTTTGCAGAGTGTAACAAGCAAAGAACATTGTTTGAATCTTGAGAAAGCTTTGCAGCATGGAGACTCCAAAGATATCGATGCAGTTAATCTATGTAGTGAACTGAAATCAATTTCAAGATGAGTTGAAAGGTGTACATTGCCATTAGATTTACTAAACTTTATATCAAAATATAATCTAACAGGTTGTGTCCCCAACACTGTTATAGCTTTAAGAATCCTCTTGACACTTCCAATTTCCATGGCTAGCGGTGAGCGAAGCTTCTCAAAACTCAAACTGATAAAAACATTTTTGAGAACGTCTATGCAGCAAGAAAGACTTTCTGGATTAGCTACTCTGTCAAGTGAACATGATATTGCTAGAAACATTAACCTGATGGAACTCGTTTCTACATTTGCAAAAACAAAAGCGCGAAAAGGGAAGTTTTGAAATTATTTATTTATATATTATAAAGTTACACGAATATATGCTTCTTTATGATTATGTATGTATTCTTCCGAATGTAAATTCAAAATGTAGTAACATAACTTAATCATTTCTTTGTGAAAGTAAGTTGGGGAAGGCGCAGTGTGTCAGATTCGCCTAGGGTGCCAAATACTCTGGCGCCGGACCAGTATATATATGTGCGTGTGTGTGTGTGTGTGTGTGTGTGTGTGTGTGTGTGTGTGTGTGTGTGTGTGTGTATACATGCTATACCTGCATAAAAAGTTCAAGATTATCCTTTTTTTTTTCTTCTTTTTTTCTTCCTTTCTTTCTTCCTTTCTTTCTTTCTTTTTTGACGTCAGAGCATACCGTAATTTTGTAATTGTGTAATTTTGTAACGTTTTTATTATTTTTAATTTTTATTACATGGCTGATGATTGCCGTAAAGCATCAAACTTTAAGTATAATACAAAGTTGTCATTTCTTCGTTTTATATCTATATGTATATTGCTCTATTTATAAAAAATATCGAGCACTCTTACACGATATATATATATATATATATACATACATACATGCATACATACATACATACATACATACATACATACATACATACATACATACATACATACATACATACATACATACATACATACATACATACATACATACATACATACATACATACATACATACATACATACATACATACATACATACATACATACATACATACATACATACATACATACATACATACATACATACATACATACATACATACATACATACATACATACATACATACATACATACATACATACATACATACATACATACATACATACATACATACATACATACATACATACATACATACATACATACATACATACATACATACATACATACATACATACATACATACATACATACATACATACATACATACATACATACATACATACATACATACATACATACATACATACATACATACATACATACATACATACATACATACATACATACATACATACATACATACATACATACATACATACACAAGATGATTCACTAACTCTTCACATTAATAAGTGATAAAGCGTTAGAAGAAAAATTAAATACAACTGAGAAAAAAACCTAAACACGAAGACCCGTAAATGATAAAGCAAAAAAAAAGAGTTAAGTTAAAAACACTGAGAAAAGAAGTAAAAGCAAAGGCTCGTAAATGATAAAGCGACAATTAGAAAAGTCAAAAACAATGACCAGAAAAGACTTACACACGATGATTCACCGTTCTATCACATAAGTAAAACGATAAAACGGAAAGAAGAAAAGTTGAAAACAACTGAGAAAAGACGTAAATATGAAGACTCATCAACCTGCCATTTAAATAAATGAAAAGATATCGCAACTGGAAAATAAGCAAAAAACTGTGAAAGCTCAAAAAAAAAGAGTCTAAGAGAATTGGAGAGATAGAGATTAGAGCGACTGATGAGTACGGTCGTCTCTTTGCAAAATTGGGAGAAGAGTTTTACAAGGAGAAGGAAGATGTAATTTTAAAGAGAAAATTTTAAGAAAGTTTTAAGAAGAATTTTAAAAAGAGAGAGAACTTTGTGATAAGAAGAGTACTTTGATGAACAAGCAGTTTTACAAGCAGTTTAACAAGCAGTTGAATAAAAGAAGAAAAGAAGATTTTGATATTGTTTGTTGGAGAATAGCCAAAAGATTTAATTAAAGAAGAGATATTTGTAATAAAAGAAGATATAAAAGAAAGAGGAGTAATTGATATAAACAGTATTGAACACTGCAAGAAGCGTAAGCGAATATTATTTGTATTATATAAAAGTTATAAGTATGAGTGCTAACCATTACACAATAAAGCATTTGTTGAGTTTTATTACATTAAAGAATATATTGAGGACAGCGAATATAAGTTTAGCCCTTTTAGATTAAATCTTGCCCATTACCTATTACCTAACTATCCCCAAGCCTCGCCCTTATATAACCAGGTACTCTCCAGACTACTAACCTCGATCCCAACTTCCATATATCTATTCCACATAACTCTAAACCCAAATCTTACCCTTACCCTTACCTTCATTAACTAAATAACAAACAAACATTAAACAAACATTAAATTATATATATGATTGAAACACTTTAAAAAAATTCACCCTAACAATATGTACCATTCTATTGGCTAGCTGTTCAAATTATTCAGTAGAATCATTTAACAATCCTCTGATGAGGTCTTTTTCAAAACCTTCTGGACTGCTCTGCGTTTATCAGTGTATTCAGAATCAATTGACATCACGATGTGAAAAGTTTCAGCAGTAACAACGTACGAGAGATGAATAACCACTGACGCGTTTTAAGGTATTAGAAGTTTTATTGATAAAACATCTTAGATAAAATCACAGCTAAGAAAATGTTATGAGTATAAAATGGTAGCACATAAACAAAAATAGGTAAAATGTATGTATGTATTTATATATGTTTTGTTTGTACATCTGTATATATATGTTAGGGTTATGAAAAAACCAAACATAATAAAATAAAAAATGAAATAGGTATTGGATATATTATTTAATATGTTTTTTAATTCTAAATGGACTTTAAAAGTTTTTTTCTAAGAAAACTTTGTTGTATTTAGATATTGAAAACAAGGAAAGATCATAGTAACAACACGGTTTGTTTTAATTAATTTCAATTTTTCTATTTTTAATTTTTTTCAATTTTGTCTGCAAATAACACCTTAGAAAATCACTGCTAACCAATAATTTGGGATCATCCAACAAAAAATGAAAAAACATGGGATTATTTTTTATCGCACAGCTCCAATCGCTCCAATCACCAATCGCTCTGTTTTGTTTCGCTTGTAGAACCTTTCTATGTTAGCTTGTAGAACCTGATACACTAAGTTTTTTTCTTCCTCTTTTTGGGACCTTAAACATTACTACTGCAAGGTATGATTTTAACTTCATCGCTTAAGAACTGATTCTTTTAAAGTTTCAGTTGAAATATTTATGCATGCAGAATTAACTGTAGTTGGTTTTGTTTATAAAGTAAAAATGTTATCATTTTGGTGATATCTGCCAGTGCCAAACAATATTCAAAGAGCTTTTTTGGTGAAGTGTGCTTTGAAACAGTAGGATTGTGACATCTGTTGATTAAAGATATCTATTTATTTAGCTAAACAGAGAGTTTTGTAATAATGAAAATATGTAAAACTGTTATCAGCAAAAAAATTACCGACTACAAAACGAAATGGTTTCAAAACAAAAACTGTTTTACATCTGCACAAAATTTTTAATGTTTTTTAGTATATTTCACGTTCACAAAAGTAGGCGTAAGATTGCAGTATTTGTAACGATGGGGCAAGGGTGGGGGAAGTGGGTAGCTATCTATACATTCACTGCTATTGTACTTGGTATTTACATTGGGATCAAATACGTTATTTGGATGATTATTATATTTATTATGATTATTAATTTATGATAATTAATTATGATTATTATGGCTTTGCGTTATCATTAAACAAGAAAATATGTTCAGATGAGTTAGGTTGAAAGTTGAAGGTTCGGATTTTTGATTTATTGATGAAATAATGATTTTTTTTATTACGAATTTAATATAAATGTTTCTTTCATTAAATTTTAATAAGAACAAGAAGTGCTATTGCTATTTTACATGACTAAAAGGAAATCTCATGTCTTTTTACTGATAATTGAATAAATTTAGTTAAAACCAACAACAGCAACTCTACTGGAGAGGTTTGTGAAAGGTTGCAAAGAATAAAAAGAAGGTTTTTTAAAATTAATGGCAATAATCAAAATATTATTTCTGTGTTCTCTTGATTAGCAAAGATGATGCTGTTGGTTAGGATGATGAATTCCGATTGGCCTTAATACCAGATGAACTTTTCAAAGTCAGTGATCGAAAAGTTGACGCAAATAAATCAAATAGACTTCTGCAGCCGTAATTGGCAACCAATAAACATATTTGCTAAGAAGCGCTAAAAAAATAAATTCTGCAAAAAGCTTTAAAACAGTTGTCGAGAACTTTTTGATCAAGCTTTAAAATGTTTAAACCACGAACAGTTTGGATATTTTGATAAATCCATGAATAATGAACTTAGATTCATCGTTGATACATCAGACTAGATAAAACATTACAGATACCATCGCACTCCGGTAAAAAGTAAGAAATGCAATATTCGGATGGAAAAAGTCCAAAACTGTGAGCACATTGAGACACCAAGATCAATCTAAATCTAAATGAAATTTTTATGCATTGTGTAAATTGCTGAACTTTGCCCAGCTGTTACTTATTAAAGTTATACAAAAATCGTTTTTTGCTACAATCTGCACACGTATGTTGTGATGGAAAATCGCTTCAGTTTGTAAAATTTTTTATTTATTAAATTAGTAAGTAAGATTTTAAACATAATTTTTTTTTGACAGCAACAGGTTTAAGTTGTATATGTAATTGTATGTAAGACAGATTATGCACTTAAAACTATAGCTTAAAGCTCACTATAAAATAAAATGAATAAAACTAAAAGTTAACCGATTAAAATGAAAGTCTCAACCACGTGAAACGTTTCGGTGAACAAAAATATAAAATGTTGTTCGGTTTCGATTCGCATAAACACCTTGTAAATATAAAAGGGTTTTTAATTAAAATTATAAAAGTTAAACTCATCAACGCTTTCCACTTTTAAATTGTAATTTAAAAGTGGAAAACGTTGCAGAAAAAAAAGGTTGCTAGGTAACCTTCTCTATAAACACATTTGTTGTTACATTTATTCATTTCTTTAGAATAAATTTATTGTTTGCAATTAAATAAAAAGTGAGCAAAATACGTTATGCTTCCTTCAGAATTTTTTATTTTTTTAATGGCAACGTAGTAAAACAGAATAAAACTCAATATTCAAGTTCAACTTTATCTCTTTCCCTTTTTATTTTTCCGACCTTTTAGTTCATAATTCAAAAAGCTTTTGTTACAAAA
The DNA here is from genome assembly GCF_058129835.1 of Hydra viridissima. NCBI lineage: Eukaryota > Metazoa > Cnidaria > Hydrozoa > Anthoathecata > Hydridae > Hydra > Hydra viridissima. The sequence goes on from NW_028324314.1 coordinate 8,399,242, forward strand.
TATATTTCTTTAGTCATAGAACTTTGTTTATCACCTGAAAACCTGTCCAAAGTTAGCTAAACCAACTTTTAAACAAAAAAATTGTAAATAGATAACAAAAACATAAAACAAAGCAAAACTATAATAACATTGATAAATAACTTATTCGACAAAAGATTTAAAAAAATCTAGACCATGATAAAAATCTAAATAAACAATGCATAAAGAAAAATACAAATAATACTATTTCATAGGTAAAATATTTGTTATTTTTAAAAATAGTTGTTTTTACAAATATTTATTGTTTTTTTTTTTTGTTGTTTTTTTTATCCTTACGTTTATTTAACGACAGTTGAAATTAGTTATTTACTAATTTGCGTTATTTACTTACAAATATTTTACCTATAAATTCTTTACTCAGTATATTGATAATAAGATATTTTAAGCGACCTTTGTCAAAAACTATTGGTTACATTCTAACAGAAAACGACTTGAAATATTCAAGTTCCTTTAAAGAAAAATGTTGCGAGCATCTTATCAATCTTTAACACACTTTTACATAAATCACACTCGTTTAAAACCGAACAAAATTTGACTGAGACTGATTTAAATAGCCTAAGATACCAGATCGGTTTGGATATGTTCTTAAAGTAGGAATTATCTTTTATGAAATTAATACATAGTACTACGAAAGACAATGAAGATTTTAAATACAGCGATATATATAGCGTATATAGTTTAGAATCTGGTAAGTTGCACTATATTTATTATCCTCTAAAGTTTATTCCTTTTTTAAAGTCATATATATTTTTATTCTATTTAAATTCATTTCTAAACTCTCTGCCGTACTTTTAAAAGCAAAAAAGTAAAAATAATATAGGCCGACTCTTTTTTAGTTGTATTAATAGCACGTGGATGAATTATGCTTCTCACTATTGGTTATTTGTAAACTATTTTTTGGAAAACATTAAAAGTTTTTTTTTTGTTATAAACCAGCATAGATTTGGCATAAATTCAATCAGATGTATACATAATTCCCTCAAAATTTTGTTCCAAATTTTTTTAGTGCACACTTCAATTGCGCAATTCTTTCCACATTTTCTCTTGATAATTTCTTGTAAATCCATGACCAAATATTTTCGATTGGGATCAGATCTGGAGATCGTGCTGGCCATTGGTATTTGTAAGTCTTTTTTTCAAAACTTTTGAGATTCTTTTAGATCAAAACTAGAAAGAAAGAATTTAACAATTAATCAATTAACCATGTTGACTGTTAAGCTTTAATACTTTTAAAAAACCACTTTAAAACTAACAAAATCTTACAGTACTTTTCAAAACTTTGTATGTTTTTTAAAATCATTTGAATTTCGTTAAAGCATTTAGAGTTAATCGAATGTTTTTGTAGCATTGACATTAAAATTGTAATTAATGTAGCAAATATTGAACAATAAACAATTTTCTTTTAGAATTAAAACAAAATGAAAAAGAAGTTCATGGTAGTTCTAGCTTTATCATGCTTAACAATTTTATGCATTAACTTCACGGCTAAGTGGACTTCGTATCCAAAATTAGTTCAGCCAACTCCAAACTGCCGAAGCAAGCCTAACAAAACCATATACCAGCCTAGATTCCATTCCTTAAAAGAAATACATCAACTTATCTGGCAACAAATTCATACCCTGCAAGAACATGGTGATTGTGAAAAAAAGAAAGTCTTGCTGTGTAGAAATGTCGAAAACTTTTCCGGATTCGGATCCAATGTACACCGATACGGCGTTTGCATGCAAGTTGCCTATGGATTGGGGAGAACATTTTTTATTCACCAGGATGAGTATAGTCACTTTAACGGCGTGTTTCAGTGGGTTAAACCAGAATCTAAAAAGTGTGGCTATTTGAAAAATAAATATCTTTTTAACAAAACTAATGCATGTAATGCTCAAAGCTCTTCATGTTACTTCAATAATGGCTTTGATATTGACAATTCTCATCAGGTCATTGAATTTAATACAATGAAACAAATGGCTCCTTATCCAAGACACATACCTGGTACGTTACCAGAGGAACTGAATAAAAACTTGCTGTATCTTGGAATAAAAACTCCTTGGATATGGTTTACATCACAATTCCTTGGATATTTACTTCTGAGGCCTAACACTAAGTTCATCACAACATTGAAAAGTATAAAACGAAAAATCAATTTCAAACCACCTGTTGTAGGTTTCCACATCCGACATGGTGATAAGTTAACTAGCGGTGAAGCCAAATATGTTAACGAAACTGTGTTTGTAAACGAAGCTAAAAGTTTTTTTAATCGAAATCGTGCACCTCGCAAACGTGTTTATATTGCTACTGACGACATCTCTGTTATAAATACTATTAGAAAGTTCGCTCCAAAGTTTGTGGCGTTAAACTTACCCAAGAGTTACTTATCACTTGGCTTGGGAGACTACTTTAAAAAAAATTTTTGTAAAGAAATAATCGAAAGCACATTGGTAGACTTAAATTTGCTTAGCAGCTCTGATTACCTTGTTTGTGACATATCATCAAACCTTTGTAGGCTAGTATATGAGCTGAAGCAAGCACTGTTCCCTTTTAAGCAAGATGATATTTTGAAAGCTGTTGGAGAAGAGCAAGAGGTTTACTACAGGTGGTGGAATTATATTTATCCGTTTTCATGGCATTTTAAGTATGGAATGAGCGCACCAGAAGGGCTGAAATACCAAAACGGCAAGTTTTTAAAAGCTGACAGTTTCATAACAACCTTACTCAAAGTGATAAACAACTTTCTTTCATATTTTAGAAACGTAAAACAACTAGACACCAACGCAAAACAGTTCACAGGCAACTGTTATGAACAAAAAGAACAGTTAGAATGGCCAGGGTCCCCATGCTACTACTTTTTTCCTTGTAAGCAGAATGAGTAGAAAAGACTTTACAAAAGTAGAGTGAGTGAACCAATAAACAAGTGATAGTTTTTGATAGTAATAAAAATGAAAAGAATAGTAATGAAAATAAAAAAAATCAATAATAATAATAACAATAATAATAATAATAATAATAATAATAATAATAATAATAATAATAATAATAATAATAATAATAATAATAATAATAATAATAATAATAATAATAATAATAATAATAATAATAATAATAATAATAATAATAATAATAATAATAATAATAATAATAATAATAATAATAATAATATAAATTACAAGAACAACAATAATAATAATAATTATGGTAATAACAATAATATTAATAATTATAATAATAATAATAATAATAATATAAACAATGAGAACAATAATAATAAGAAAAGTAAAAATTATAAAGATGATAATGATATAATTAAAGTAATAAAAATAATATTAGCAATAAAAATGATAAAAAGAGCAATCATGCTGATAACAATAACAAAAATGATAAGAAAAATTACGATGATAATAGTAATATAAATAAGTTTTGGCCCTGGTTAGGACCCCATGAATGCTTAAGATTTATGTTTTTTTGGTTTTCTTTTAAAAATTATTCTCTAATTTAGTGACGCTCTGTAGCCGTCCCTAATATTTTAATATGTTCTACTTGTTGAAAAAATTTAACTCTTTAAAAACAGAGTGAAAGCTTAAAAAAACAACAAAAAATTGAGGTGTTTTGTTTTTTCTGCAAAAACACGAAACTGTTTAAAAGTTTTTAACAGTTTGACTTTTTCGTTGAATGAAGAAGTAAAAATAAGACTGTCGACCCAAACGTTTTTGTTGATAAAAAATAACTTTATTAAGAAATAGTCAGATAACAGATTTCCTTAAAATATATTTTTAAACTCCTCATATGATGGCTATTTTCTGCTCATTCAATGTTCTTCCGATTCTTTTTCTTGGTGTAGTTATATCATATACTATAATATTTTTATTATTATTATAAACTTGAAATACTGACAGATTTTTTCTCCTGTCACCACTGATATTTCCAGCTGCGGAAAACACTCGTTCAGAGCTGGAGAAAGCTCTGAACGAGTGTTTTCCGCGGGTTATCTAGCACTTTTCTAAAAGTTTGGGCCTTCAAACTTTTGGAAGACCTTCTTACATATCCAGTTGTGGTGTTTTCTTGTGGCTGTGTTTTTGTCTGCGTTTGTGTAATTGTTTTGTAGTGTGCAATGGCGGATCAAGGGGGTGCTAGGGGGGGTGCTATAGCCCCGGGCCCCACAATTTTAGGGGCCCCGATTCAAAGTAAATAATTTTTTATTAACTCTGAAAATTAAATCTTTTATTAACTTAAAAGAGCCAAAGTTAAATTTACTAAATTGTCTGAAAACGAAAGCACAAAAATAAAATAACTGTCGACAAAAACGCTGCGTTATATATTTTTTCCGGTCTTTGACAACGAAGGAGCGCAACTACTTCTACAAAAAAAAAATTTAGGGTTCGGACTGTCTGCGCAGATCTGCGCAGATATGCGCAGAAAGTATAATTTGTCTGCGCTGACGTCTGCGCAGACGTCGGCGCCGACAAAATTTACTGCTTTGCAGACGATTTTTTTAAATCAACAAAAAAAGTTTTAAAGTTATAAAATGTTTTAAGTAATATTTTAACTTTATTATAAATTCAGTGATTAGTAACAATAGGAGTTTTCAAAGATTCTTACAGTAATAAAAAAATGTAATGCTGGCGCCTATTCGGTGATTTCTTGACATTCAATTTCATTGAGAATTGCACCTTCTTCAAGAATGTAATCAGTCTTGTCATTTGTGTCCATCAGCACGCTATTGGTATACAAGAATACCAGCTTTTCAACTCTCTCATTCGTAAGACGATTTCTTAGTCGCGAGTGAATAAATCGAAAGGTCGACCAAGCTCTTTCTGCTGTAGCCGATGAGCAGATCATTTCGTTAATAGGCTTAACAATTTCGTAAAGAGCAGGATATTTATCGCGACCGATAATGTTCCAATAATTTCGCGCGTTCATCTTGAATATTGTTTCCTTTCTTCTCTCAGGCAGTGCAGCCATTTCTCCTATAAAAGCAATCAACTCATCCTCAGCAGTGTCAGCAATTTCAGATTGGATCTTTTTGGCGAATTCAACTGTAGCAGTGATAAAATCGGTTTTATCTACATTCAAATATAAACCTTCTGCGGCATTTTTGGGCGTTAATATGAAAGCAATTCCAATACCTGGTGTAAAGAGAAAATCGAGGCGAGATTGTACTTTTTGTTGTATGTCTTTATCGTCCATATATGAATTGTACATTTGACCAAAGTAATCATACACAGTGGCGTATCTAGGGTAGGGCAGGCAGGGCACGTGCCATGGGCACCAACCTAAAAGGGGCGCAAAAGAGGCTAAGCATAGAGCGAGAATATACCGAAGAGATTGATTTTGACAGTGTTATTAAGAAATTTGCAGCAATTAAAGCTAGAAAAAAAAAGTTGTAATATATGCTACATAAACAAATTCTTTATTTATAATGAATAATGAAGTTTTATTAAAAGTTTGTCATCATTTATTAAAAAGTTGAAGTTTATGTGGGGGAGGAGGGGCGCGAGATCGGTGTTTGCCCAGGGCGCTATTTACCCTAGGTACGCCACTGATCATACACGAAAGACAATGGAGCTTCATCACTTTCTAGCTTTCCGATCATGTTGGAAGGAAATTCAATGCTTTTGACAAGCTTAGAAAGTCTGTCCCAAAATGGGTTAGATTTTATCAATGCCATAACATCAGCAGATGTATTCTTTGGTTGAATTTCCTTCAGTAATGTACTTTCTTCGTCTACCAAATTAATAAGAACGTATTTTGATAGCTGGAGACTGCTCATTGATTTATAATAACTAAACCATCGTGTAGATACAGGCATGGACAATGAAAGAGAAATATTTGCTGCAATTCGTCTTTCATCAAACTTTGCTTTCACGATGTGATGATTTTTCACATAATTGATGATTTTTTCTGCATCTATGACTGTTTTTGTGGCCTCAGTTGTAGAAACTATGTCCTTCACAAGCAAGTTGACTCCATGAGCTCCACATCCGCAAGCCGAGATGTGTGGATATTTCTCCTCAATGATCCTCCACGCTGATTTCATAACAGGAGCGTTGTCGCTTATGAAACTGGTAAATTTTTGTGAGCCAATCTTCTCAATAACTTGTACGATTTTTTTGTTTTCTACAAATTTAAAGCCACGATGGTAAATCTTTGATTACGAAATTCTAGATCTACTAGAAAGATATGATATTGATATAACCAATTGTCGGGGACAGGCATACGATAATGCAAGCAATATGTCTGGTAAATATTCTGGATTACAAGCACGTTTAAAAGAGCGGAGTGAATTAGCTTTTTAAGTCCCCTGCGCTGGACATTCTTTAAATTTAGTAGGGCAGTGCAGTGTCAGTGAGTGCATCAATTCTATCAAGTATTTTGGCGTTCTCCAGAGTTCGTATTCATTTTTTGTAGCTTTAACACATAGATGGGATTTATTGAAAGGAAATCATGCTACAATCAAGCGTCTATCAGATACACCATGGTCATGTAGGTCAGATGCTTCAAAAAGTTTAGTAGAAAATTTTGATGGGATTCATGCAGCGCTATGTCATATAGCTGAGGATACAGAAGAAAAATCTGATACTCGTCATGAAGCTTTGTATTTATTAAATAAGATCACTAAGCTAGAGTTTGCATTCATGGCTGTACTTTGGCATCACATACTTAAGAGGTTTAATGCAGTTAGCAAATTTCTTCAAAAAGTTGAATTAGATTTGCATACAGCAAGCAGTATGTTACTTTCACTAATTGACTTTGTAAAAAACTTACGAAACGACTTTACAAGATTTGAGAATGAATCAAAAAATCTTAGCTCGTTTATTGAAAAAGACTATTCAGATAAGAACAAAAGAAAGCTAATTAAAAAATTGAGCAACGGAGAAAACCAAGTTGATTCTTTAAGCGTATCCGACAAGTTTCGAGTGAATACATTTTTTGTCATTATTGACAAACTTGTGACACAATTAACTATAAGAAGTGATGGTTACAACCACGTAAATAAGTTATTTGGATTTCTATCGAAGCTGTTAACTATTAGTACCATGGAATTGCAAGTTAGCACGAAAAAATTTGTAGAAGTGTACTCAAATGATTTAGAAGATAGTTTCATATTTGAAATAGAACAATTTGTAACATTATTAAAGTTGCAGCCTCCGAGTTTTTTTTCGCATAAAAAAGATAAATCTAAGACTGGAAACACATTGATTCCTCTGCATGTTATAAATTGGATTGTTGAAACCGATATTATTGATGTATTTCCAAATGTTTATATAGCATATCGCTTGTTTCTAACTATTCCCATAACAAATTGCGAGGCTGAGAGATCATTCTCTACTCTTAAAAGAGTTAAGAACATGCACCGATCAACAATGGTCCATAGTCGTTTAAGTAATAAAGCAAGATTAACTATTGAGTCAAAATGATTAGAAACTTTGGATTTCAGCGATGTGATTGCAGAGTTTGCGGGGAAGAAAAGCAGAAAACAATCACTCAACTTAATAAAATAAATATAAAATTTGTATAAATATCAGTGATAGCGTTTTCAAGAAAGTCTTTGTTTTACTCATTTTTGTCGTTGTTAATGTATATGTTTGTATATGCGTATTATAAAACTTTAGCTCCACATTTGGGAAATCTGTCATGCATTTCCAACCAGTAATGATCAGCGACCTCTTTCATCATGGGATGCTACGGCAATAAGTAAATCCTTTGACTTGTGAGAGTTATTGAAGGAGCCAACCAGCTCTGTCATCTTATCACTTAAATTTCTCCACAACTCAATTTCGGTACAGTACTTTGCACTATCAAGTTTAATTGATGAACAACACACCAGAACGCATCATTTATAACACAATCCTTTCCGGATTTTTTGATGTTTGCTCCACCATCGCATGTTATTGTTATGCGCACATTTGGTCCCAAGTTTAGGTCTTTAATAAAGCTATCTAATCTTTTTTGCGATTTCTTCCGATGAATGTTTGCCAGCAAAGTGTTGTATATATTGTAATCATAATAATATAATAATCATGTGCTAAGGAATTATTTGAGCAAATCACAGGTACATCATATGAATATTTTTTTTCAAGTTAGTAAGCTATTATGATGATATTCATTCTTGTTTTTAAAGAAATTAGTTGTAATGATGGCCTATTTCATTTTATTAGAAAATTGTTGTGAGCCAACCCCACCCCCACCCTTCCAATAACCTTCCAATAATATTGCGGGAAATGTTAAACTTAGGTACTTACTCTGCTACAAAAAATTAGGTGTCTTACATAATATTTTTCAATAAAATTTTTAAAACATATAAAAAATTAGTTTTTTAACTGCGCCCAATACATTTAAAAAAATACTCAACATACCTTTGATATTTACATCTGAACAGCAACGATGTTTTTCAGAACATTAAATTCAATAACACCAGTGAAAACTGCAAAAACAAAAAACAAAGACAAAAATGACGTTTAATTATTCTATTTTATAAAAAATACCTATGTTGATATGAAATTAAAAGTAACACAACAAAATACATTCTTACAACACATACGCCAACCCCGCTATAATTAAAATGGTCGAAGACTTTGATTACAAAATCCAGTCTGGTTTTTCGTCCAGTGCGGTTAGATTAGATAAAAGAGTCAAAAGAATCGGTTTTAAGAATTTAAGCAGAAATAGAAGCGGAAACGGCTGAGTTGGGATCACTTCTAATGGAACTACCAAATGAAAAGTCGGTTTTTGTGGCTTTTGATTTTGTAATGACCTAGATTGATTGAAAGCCTTGACTTAGATCACCAATACGAAATCAAAGCAAAATTGTTCAATATGTGGAGCCAAGCCAAATGAATGAGTGACATTAAACATTTAAATAACTTAATTCTTGTGGAGGCCTTTTAATTGTCACCATTTCATGCTTGGATCCGGAACCAAGGGGAAGGTTGGCAGCACTCCTCCCCTCATTCCTCAGAAGTATTACATATCTGAGCACAATTGGCAGTGTTGTCTGTTTTTATCGATTTTGGATAAGTTGAAGTATATTTTTAACAGTTTGTTTGATGTATTTGTGTTCACTAGTCTTCGACAGTAGTGCTATAGGTAAGTGTCTTGTTTGAAGCTTAAAGTTTGAGGATTACTTTAACATACAATATTACACAGTATCTGTTGATGAGTTAACAAAAAATAATTTTTACTCTAACCATGGCGATGGGGTAGGTTGACCCAGCACAAACATGGCTTTGGTGGTTGATGCAATTGGCAAAAGTGTGCCCCCATATTTTATCTTTCCAAGAGTTAACTTTAAGTCTCACTTTATTCGTAATGGACTGATAGTGTGTGATGGATCAGCCCATTCTTTAGGCTGGATGACAGAGAAAAATTTTCTTAAATATGTCAAACATTTTGCCACTCACATACGTTGCTCAAACAACCGTCCTTGTCTTATTTTGTTTGACAACAAAGAAAATGGGATCACACTTTTATCCTTTCCAGCACACTGTAGCCATAAGCTACAGCCATAAGATAGAAGTGTTTACAGTCCTTTTAAAAAGTTTGTTAACTCTGAGTGTGATGCGTGTGATACGTATGACTATCTATTATGTATCAGGTAGAGTAAGAACAGCACTTCCTAAAGCTATAACTCCAAGGAACATAATGAGTGGCTTCCAAGTAACGGGAGTATATCCATTTAACAGAGATATTTTTTCAGAAAAATACTTTTTGTCATCTTTTATATCAGATAGACCAGATCCTGATGTTGGTTTCTCCACTGCAGATTAGAACACATCCAAACAAACAAATCTCAATAGATCGATTGCCTCTGTATCTACTTCAAAGGAAGGAAATTTTCCAGATTTAAATAAAATACCAGATGCCACTCCTAACCCTTAACTTTTACCAAATCCTGAAGAAGTAAAGCCTTTTGAAAAAGCTATGTCTAGGAAACAGAGAATAAATAGGCCTAAATATTGGAAACAAGTTTCTGTTATATTAACAGATATCCTTGTTAAAAAAGATTTAGAACATGAACAGAAGACATCAAAAGAAAAAAAAGAAAAGGCTTTAAACCAAAAAAAATAAAACACATACTTAAAAACTATTCTCTACCAAAGTAGGTGATCCAAATTATTCTAAAACCAACAAGATTCAATCTTGTCAAATTAAGAGAAAGAAACCGAACAAGAAAGATGAGGAAAATGACATTGAAGATGAGAACGAAGATATTTTGATTATTTATTTAAGGAGATTACATCGTCTTAAATAAAGCATTTTAAAAGTATTCACAAACTTATATAAGCTTTCAATAATACATTTTTTTATTGTATATAGTTTTAGCAATCTTCTCCCATAAAGAAACAAAATAAAACACGAAATGCGAAAAAGTTAGGAATCAAAGAAAAAAAACCAGGCCAACGTGCCCCGGTCTACCCTACATTTCAAAATAACACTAAAACTTTTAACTTTCAAAATAAATTTGATTTCTGGACACCTGTTTGTATGGAAGCGTCTCACTGTGCATTCGTAGTTTGCAAATTGACATTGTGTCAATTTAAATTGTTCCTGGTAATTTGTTTGGTCAAATTGGTCAACTTCTTAAATTGAGTAGTTTAATTAATTGATTAAGTAATCAATTACTTATTTCAATTTTATGTATTTACATTTTAGTTTTTGACGGGCACATCACACATGTTGCTTACGATGTTGCTACGTGAAATTGTTGCATTGATAGCAAAAAGCTTATTTGAATTTGTTAACAATTTTATAATATTTAAGTTTATTGTGCGTAATTAAAATTTAGATCAAAAGATAATCTATAAATGACTATTTTAAAATATTGTTTTAAATTATTGTGTGAAAGTTATCAAACTTATCATGATCTGAATTTTTTTTGCGTTGTGATTTCTTTTTTGACAGTTATGGGGAGGTGTAAGCTTACGTGTATGTTTAAGTGTGTATCTATTTTTTTATCTGTTAAATGTACTTAGAAAAAAACGAGATGTTTGAATGTGTTTGAAAACACACAAAATTTGAATGTCTTTAAAAACTCAAACCTGAGCTTGATACGTTTGCACTTTAGACTGAAGGTAAAGAAAGAATTTGGATTAGAACATGGAAGCGAGTTGTGTCATCTGTTGTTGAAAAAAGCAATGTTGATCTGAAAGTTGCTGATGAAAATAGTAAAGTATCTGAAATAATCCTGTCCGGATAAAACACCCAGACTGCAAAATTTACAAATAGTGAAATCAGTAAGATCAGTTCCATCGACACTACATTTAAATAAAGTTAACGAAAAAAAACTGATTTTGGTGCTAAAAGTTTTGGGTAACAAATTGGGCTCAATCTTTAATGTTTAACACTTGAAGTTGTTTTTTTTTTTTTTAAATATACGTAATTGCTGCATTAATTCAATAGGGAAATAGTAGTTTCGGAACAACCAGTCCGCTGTTCCGAAAAAATAACTGGATCATCTTGTTGCAGCAGCACAAAGAATTCTATTAAAATTGTTTCAGGTGCTGGTTAAAGTTGTTAAAAACTTGTAAAAAAATGAAATATATTTTTAGTTGCACATTTATTTACTTGATTAGAAAATAAATCGAAAGAAAATTCGATGTTTCTTTTTTGTTATATGTGGAGGTTGCAGTCACTGCAGCCATTTAGATATTTTTTTTGTTATATGTGGAGGTTGCAGTCACTGCAGCCATTTAGATATTTTTTTTGTTACATGTGGAGGTTGCAGTCACTGCAGCCATTTAGATATTTTTTTTTTAATATGTGGAGGTTGCAGTCACTGCAGCCATTTAGATATTTTTTTTTATATGTGGAGGTTGCAGTCACTGCAGCCATTTAGATATTTTTTTTTATATGTGGAGGTTGCAGTCACTGCAGCCATTTTAGATTTTTTTTTTATAAGTTTTTAGAAATTGTGAATGTTTTGAAGACACTTCAAAAAATTTGCTTCATTAAAATTTTGTTAAACGCATAAGTTTTTTTTTAAAATAATGCTCAGAAAATTTTAAAAGATTGGTATTTTATTTGTTAATATTTGTTTTTTAAAGAAAAACCAAACGCCGATGCTCATTTTTTACAACAACTTCAGTTCACAGTGGTAATTCCACATATTCCAGGTAATACGTTAATAAGTAACTGGATCATCTAGGATCATCCCTTTTAAAAATCATGGATTACTGTTTTGTTGCCGGGTCTCGGAATAACTTTTCAACGAAATACTTCTGTAATGTGCTTTGGTTAGATGCGAAATAGGGATTTTAGCAGCTTTTATCTAATAGTTTACTTTCATATATTTGATGGTAGTGCTTTAAACTTTTGTAGTTCGTCATAAGTTGAACGAATAAATAGTTTCTTTATTTCTTTCTTATTTTATTCTGTTTTTTTCTAAGTTCTTGTTTTTGAAGCAAAAAAAATTATGATTAATTATGTCAAATGAAAGGTTCAAGTAATGGAACTTCCACTTTAGTAACTCTTTCTCTTCTAGTGTGTTCCGCAGATTATAAGTTACCAACCTCTGGATTTAGTGAAGTTATCACCCATTTTAAAATTTCTAAATACCGAAACATTCAACAATTTGGCAATTTTTTTTTGAAGGGTATAAAGTTTAATGCAGTAAATTTTCGGATAAGTTCACTTTAAATGCAAATTGATGTTCCGATAACTTAAATACTATAAAACCGTAAAATTACCGATAAGCCACAAAGTACACTTATTTATACCTTCTGTCAGTGTTCATAAACCACAAGTCCCGTTTATTATTTTAGTCTCTTATTTATTTTTTCCTTACGTCACTTTTAATCATATGTTTTGTATTCTTGTTTTCTATATCGCTTTACTTGATCTTCCTTTAGGCTCAAGTATAAATGGTCTCACCGGTTTTTATTATGGAACGTATTTGAACCAAAAAGAGTAAAACACAGGCATATTGTTCTGGTAGAAGATTTCAAGATTTCACGCACTAGTAACAAGTTGAAGATTGCGAAGTTGTAAGTGGGGCTTGTGTCCTTGGCACTACGTTTCTCGTAATCGGTGAGAAAGCTTTTGATATAATCGGCGTTATGACTAAAAATAAAAAACAAGCTTTACTGGCAGTTGTAATCAGCCTTATCTCCATAAAAAAGACGTCGTTGTGAACAGCAACTAAACGCTGACGCTTTAGCTTTTTGTTTTAAATGGAACGAACATGAACTGAAATTGTTGCTTAACGGCTCAAACGTTCGGGCACGTAAACATCTTAGCGGAAAAATATTCAAGGCACACGTGGAAAGCAAATGTGAACTAACCAAATGTTATAAACACATTTAACACAATACTTGCTTTTGGTTTTCTTTTTGTATCACCTTTGTGAAGTACAGCACAGTCAAATAATTTTTTGAATAAACTTACTCCCTTCATTTAATGCTGTCTTTTCAAGATGACATTCTCAAGAATGAAGTTAGCTCGTTCTTGTGCCATTTCACTTTCCGATGAACCTGCATATGTTCTTAACTTTGCATTACAGACTAACCAGTAAGTATTTTTTTATGATTGATAGCTATGTTAAATCCTCGAGAGGTGCGATCTTGTGTTTTAATTTATATTTTTGAAAGTAAATTGGGGAAGAATTGAAAGAAGGTAAACAGATGGAAGTAATAGCTCAAATGAATAATCTGTCGACCTCAGCCTTTTATATCAGAGCTTTAAAGAGTATGTGTGTGTGTGTATCACTCAGCAAAATTAAATATTTTTAATACAGTTGTTAAAGTATGTCCTACCCTAAAACAGTACTAAAACTATTCAGATATGTTTGTAAAATTATTCTGAAGAAAATATACAATAGTCTAATTTAGTTGCATTTCTATTATTTTCTGTTCTTATCAGGTTTTTAGCATGAATAAAATTTTTTCTGTTAAACCTGTTATAAACCTTTTTAGAGATGAGTTTTACAACTATTTATATGGATTGAAGAAACCTCAACTAAGTCATTTTAAATATCAGTTCTGAAGTTCTAGGCCATAAATACTTTAGCTTTAATTTTGGACTTGAAATCTGGATTAAGTTCCCTGGATAGTCTTATCTTCTTTTCCCTGGACTTTCTCATCATCTAGCAGCATAGCATACAAAAAGTTTTCTTAACTTAAGAGTTATCCTAAGGCAAAAAAAGAATTAGAGCAAACCAAATAGAACAGTAAATCTGGATTATGTAATTTGTGATGCAGTTCAAATCATGTATAGTTTTCTTAGTTTTTGTATAACCATCATTATTCTTAAAGTAAGAGTTAGCCACCATACATGGCAGACTGGACAAGGTTTCTTATTTGCATACTTGATAGAAAAGTAACCTTTAGTTATTCTAACACAATACTCATAAAATTTACACTAGTCCATACTCAGACCATATATAATATTGGGATTCACATATTTCTATATCTGATTTTATGGAAACAATTTAAATTCATACATTAATTAGCAAGGTACTTGTTCACCATTAGAGCCTTTAATAGGTGATACATAAGTTATTGAAAAAAAGAAAAACTCTAATATTTTTTTTATAAATAAAGGATTTATTTTTGAATAAAAATCATTTATTTTTAACATGAATAAACTCCATAATCTGCAATAAACTCCATTTTTTTCTGACATCTTTCAAAAGTGACAGAAAACCTTTTGCACTTAAAAGTCCCCAAAGATTCTTAATTTATTGTGCTTGGGACACAGTTGTTGGGATTCTTTCCATCCAATTAGGAGAATCTTTAGAGTAATGAGAACATGCTAAATCTGGCTGAAATAAATAATTAAAGTCACCATGATACTTAAATGAAAGAAGTTTTTTTCTAAATACTCATTAACATCAATTGTTATAGCCTTGGAAGTACGAAAAAATGACATAGCATGGTCAGATATGTCTATCCTCACTATTAACTTATTCAGAAATATCTCTTTTCCTAGAGAGCAATCACTTTCTGAGCATGCTTCTTTGATGTTTGTGTAGCATACAAAAACATTTTTGCAGTTGATAATATGCCTGAGTTAACAGGTGATAACATGCCTGTTAGGCATTTACTTTTATATATCATATTTATAGTTCTATATATCACCATGTTTTATACTTCTTTTCTTTGCTTTTATTTGTTGATCAATTGTGTAATTTGGTAGTCTTTTCATGTTTTCTTTATTTAATATTCATTTTTTTTATTTGATGACCAATTGTAAATAAATCGTTCATTTGCACCAAACTTAAGACCCAATATTCTCTGACTGACTCCTTTTCAATTGTTGATGAATGTTTTGTCTTGAAAGTTTGGTGTTTTTTTCTCTAGTCCAGGATGTTGAACAACCAAATCAGAAAAAAAAAAAAGCTTCAAGTTTTTTTAAGTCATCATAGATTTATTTTGAGCTTTTACTTCATATACCATTTTCAATTGTGTCAGATAATTTCCAGGAAAAAATGTACTTTACAAAATTGTATTCATAAAATACCTTAAATTCAGTTTTTATCTGAGATTTCTTTTCTTAGTTTCTAGTTCATAGTCAGTTTCTATTTCATAGTCAAATAAAGTAGCTGTTGCTATTACAACTGCAGTAGCATCTCTAACTTCAAATCTTCATGCTTGGTATAATTTTATATTTTCTTTTCCAGCCAGCTTATACTGGATTTATAGTTTGTACATTAAATTCTCTCAGCAGATAATACTTTTTAAAATATTCTGGATATTATATTTTTTAATAGTTTGTCTTTTATCAGAGGGAGGTTTGGATTAACTCTATTCACAGTTTCTGCAAGTCACTATTGACCTTTGTCAAAATTGATAGAATCAATTTTCTGTCCATTAAATAATTATTTATTACTCTTGTATTAAATTAGCTATTTTTAAGTTGGTAGCAAATCTTCCAAATGTTTTATTTAAAACCTTAGAGGACCTTTGCAGGTCCTCTTACTTTCTTTGAGCTCATTCTGATATCACAATATGAATTATCTGAAGTTAGGCACACACATTTTCTTCCTCGTTAATGTTTTCTTTCATTAATATAAAATACAAATATAAGAAAAATTTTTAAGTTAAGATATTGAGTGAGAAACTATTCTTTAATTTATATTTCAGATAAAACTATTTGTACTTGAATAGTTATGCCGGAATAAAGCTGTTATATATTTTTAGTAAAAGAAAAATAACTAAAATCCTGAAAACTATACCTTATTTTTTCAATACTAGAAATGCTGAGGGACGTCTTGCAGTTGCTGGTCAGTATATGTACTATAAATTTGTATGTTTTAAGTTAGATTGAATGGTTGTATAAGTTATTATAATTGTTGGTTTTGTAAAAAAAATTATGATTAATTATGTCAAATAAAAGGTTCAATTAATAAAACTTCCACTTTAGTAACTCTTTCTCTTCTAGTGTGGTCCGCAGATTATGTTACCAACCTCTGGATTTAGTGAAGTTATCACCCATTTTAAAATTTCTAAATTTTAAAAATTCAAAACATTCAAAAATTTGGCAATGTTTTATTGAAGGGTGTAAAGTTTAATGCAGTAATTTTTCGGATAAGTGCACTTCACATAATACAGGAAAAATACAGGAAATTTTAAAATACAAATTGATGTTCCGATAACTTAAATACTATAAAACCATAAAATTACTGAAAAGCCACTATTATAATTCTTGGTATTGTTGTTGTTGTTGCTATTATTATTTATTATTATCACTATTATTTATTATTATTATTATTGTTATTTTTTATCATCATTATTTATTATTTTTTATTGTCATCATCATCATCATCATCATCATCATCATCATCATCATCATCATCATCATCATCATCATCATCATCATCATCATCATCATCATCAATAACACCCAAAACATCAATCTATAAAGGCTTTGCAATCCAACTAACTATTTTCTGAAAGAGTTTTAATATTTTTCCCTTAGTAAAAAATGAAAGAGATAATTTTTTCTAATACATTTTGTGTGATTTTAGTTTTATCTTTTATGCTTACTCTCCTGTACCAGTTAAGTAGAAGTAAATTAAAATTAAGAATTAAATTTTACTAATTGCTATTATTTTTTAGTATCTTCCACACATGACATTAAGTTATACAACGTTGAGACATTTTGCAGTGAAGGCATTTTACATGGTATGTTTTACAACTATATTTTCATTTTCAAAGTTATAAGCACTTTTAGTTGAAGAAAATTTTTGTAAATTTCATGACTGATTGAATAAAACTTGGTTAAAAAACTTTTCTCAGCAAGGTTGTTACTTTTTATACAAAACCTCTTTCTTAAAAGTGTATTTAATTTGTTTTCTGTCTCTTTGCTTTACTAAATTTATATTTAATTTTAATGTTAACTTTCATGCTCCGTAATGCAGACTGCTCTGTAATAATTTCAATAAAAACTAACCTCACATGGGGAACAAAAGAAAAAATGTGAAAAGAAAATTTTTTAAAAATGTAAACACAAGGAAAAAAATGAAAGTTTATTATTTTGTTGTTTTCACAGTAGATGAGCATTCTTAAACTTAAAAATTCAAGCAAATGATTGCAAAAATCATTAAGAGCTTTTGTGACCAAGCAAAAGGTAGGAAACAAAGTTGCTGTACTTGTGAATCTTTTACTTTCTCTAAAGTGAGTTTAGAGTATTAAATAGAATCAAAGGTTCCTTTACCTTTTTGTTGATAAAGCTTTGCTTATAAAGATTCATACTCATTAAATTCATTCAATTTTTCAAGCTTCAGTTTATTAAAGAGTTTTGCTACCGCATCTTTTCCATAAATTTTCTATTGGATTTAAATCTGATTGTGCTGGCAAATCCAATCATATTATACCATTATTTCAGAACCATCTCTTTCCAATAGAAGCTGTATGTTTTGGATCGTTATCTTGTTGAAACATCCAAAGCAATTACATGTTATCTTCAGTATATGGAAGCATTATTTCTTGAAGTATATTAACATAAATGTCAGCTGTCATAGTGTCTGTTAATAAATAAATAGGACCAATACCAGATGGTAAGAAACATCCCCACCCCACAATGCTTCCACCACCAATTTTTACTGTTTTTTTTAGTGTGGTTCAAACTCTTTATTTGGTGGTCTGCATAACTGCTTACCATCAGTTCATAAAACTAAGCCCATATTTCTTATTTGTCCATGCAGAATATTTATGACACAACTCTTTTCTGGCTTTTACGTGTCATTTTTTAAATAAAGGTACACTTCTAGGTGATCTTGAAAATAATAACTCTTCAGCTCTAATCGTACATGAGGTTATATTTAACTCTAAATGGCGTTGCTGGAGATAAACAGATCCTTTTAGCTTCATGAATAATTAGTTTATCTTCTTGGTAAGTTGTTTTTCTTTTTCAACCTCTAGGTTCCACAACTTTTTGTGGTTTTCAGTGTTTTTAAGTCATTGAATTACTAATCAATCAGCTGAGGTGCATTGTGACTTTCTTCCCATAGTATCTTAAAACTGCTGT
Source organism: Hydra viridissima (assembly GCF_058129835.1). Lineage (NCBI taxonomy): Eukaryota > Metazoa > Cnidaria > Hydrozoa > Anthoathecata > Hydridae > Hydra > Hydra viridissima. Next base: position 8,417,734 of record NW_028324314.1, read on the forward strand.
ATGAATTATTTTTTAATATGCTGTATAACATTAATATCCCCTCATATTTTTAAATGTTAAAATTACTTACAGGTTTACAAAATACTGTAAAATACTATTCATGATATTACTCAGTGGCATAGGAAAGTCATAGTTGTCATCATCGGGGGGAATGTCTAAGCTAAGCTGATTTGAAGGGAAGGGGTAGTAGTGAACCCTCATTTTGATTTAATATGAGGCTTATCACCCTCCACCTCCTTATCCTATGCCAATGATATATTGAGTCAAACAAATATTTTACACATACATACACACACACACACATATATATATACACATTAAATAGATTTGATTTTTGATAAAAAATAATTAACATAATATTTTATGCAATTCTTGTATTTGGTCATTGATTTAGGACATACATCTACTATTTCATCTATACAATTTGATATAAAAAATCCTAATATTATATGGTCTGCATCACTGGATGGTACTCTTCGGTATTATGACTGGATCTACTAGAGTTGTAACTTGTTAATTTTTTTTAGTCACTTGACATAATATCCTTCCATTTACAGAGTAATAATTTATTACTTTCTGTTTTTTGAAGTTTCAATAAATTTGATAACTTTCTCAGCTTTCACAAGAAATTTCAAGTATTTTGATAAAATTTTTTTAGCTCCTGGAATATTGCTAAAGCTGACAAAGAAAGTTCAATTATAAGTAATGATGTTAATCATTATGTTTATTTATGTATGTATATGTATGTTATGTTATGTTATGTTATGTTATGGTATGGTATGGTATGGTATGGTATTTATGTATGCATGCATATGTAAATTTATTATAAGGTCATTCAGAGGTTGGTTACTCTGCTCTTGGAATAAGTTGTGATGGAGCACTTTTGGTTGCAGGAACTGAGAAAGATGAAGAATCAGAAGAAGCTATGGTGGAAATATGGTATGAAGTGTTACACATACAATTGTTAAAATTTTTTTAAACATTTAATTGAAGTTCATGAAAATCAATAAATAATTGAAGTTCATGAAATTTTATTGTTTGAATGCAATTGAAATGAAAATTTTATTGTTTTAGATTTAATCCACCATTAAATTTAAATTTCCAATTCAAATTAAGGATATTATTCAATATTAGAACACAACTCTTCAAGTTTTAATTCATGCAAAACGTGCCAAGTTGCAATGGAAGAATATCAAGGAAATGAAAAATTTTTTTTTTAAATTTTATAAGATATTTTATTTAGCATATAAATTTATTTTATTAGGGACATAAGAAACTCTGAAGAAAGAATTCCCAAAAAACTTGCTGTTTTTAAAGATATTCATTCTGATGATATAACTAAGGTCAGAGACGGTTTCTTACAATCTCCCTCTAAGTAAATAGCTTCTAGAACACAAAGTCTTGAGGAAAATTAGATTTTGTATTTCTAAGAAGTATCCAAATGAGTTCATCACTCATGTGGACATTTCTTTTATTTTATATTTGTTTTGCTAAATTCATTTTTAAATGACTTTAGATATTTCAACATTTTTTTGTTTAGATTCTTTTCCATCCAAGTAATCCAAAGGTGGTTGGTGTTGGTTCCACGGTATGAACATTCCTTGTTTTTATTTATACAATTTATCATCAAAAGATGTTTCAAATTTTTAAAATTGTTTAATGATTGCTGATGATATTATAAGTGTTTACTTTGGATTAAGGATGGCTTAGTTAATATTTTGGATCTAACAACATATGATGAAGAAGATTCATTGACCCAGACACTTAATACAGAATCATCTGTGGTAAGACATTTCAATTTAATTTAAAGTTAGTAGTTATTTTTATTATAATAGTTTAGATTTTTATATATTGAAATAGAAGTTTAAAAAAAACATATTCAAGAATGTGAAACATGTAGCATAACATTTCCAACCTCTTACAATGAAGGTTTATTTAATATGGTCAAAATAATCTGTAACTGTCAATAGAATGATTATTGGTATGAAGTAGTTATTTATATGATTTATTTATGATCTCGGAAGTATTTTTGATGAGAATTATCAGAATTATTATACCTATGATTTAGGTCAATTTTCTTTCTGGCTATTCTCAAGTCAGTGTCGTTTAAATGTTAATTTGAAAGAAGAAAAGTTTTAATTTTGTTAAACAAACCTCATGTAAGATAATTCCTAAATTAGGCATTCAAAGATTAATGTTTGTAGTAAATGTTACTGATAGATATAGAGATAAGAACAAAAATATTGCTGAGCTTTAAAAGTCAATTTGTTATTAAACCATTTGAGTAGTTCAGATATCTTGGTTTACAAATTGCCTGAAAAATTTCAAACACCAATTGCATAGTTGAAAACGAACACCCTCTAGAAGATAATTAAGTGACTACCTTACACTCTGGCTGATTGGAGCTGTATATGCTGTTCAAATGAATATCACTGCTCTCTAAATTGGAGAAAGTTTGATTGGTTGAATGTGATTGTCATTGGGGCCAAAAATGGTCAAAGCCGATGTGACACAGACTCGTTGTAGCAGCAGTGGAACATCAAAAGGTAGGGAAGCATCAGAAGAAGGTTATGGTTTGTATTCTATAAATTGATCTACTGTCAACTGCTCAATCCAGACAAAACCTTTTTATTTAGAGTTGTTCTGTGCAGCTTAAGGTTTTGTTAACTAGAATTATTACAACTGCATGCTTCAAAGCAATCTAATCATCATAAAATTTAAAATTTATGTTCAATTATATTAACATTTAATCTGTCATGATGTTGCTAAATTTCTTTTACACTTGGTAAGCAATCTAGTGCCAAAGTATTCAAAGCAAAGGCGGCTGCATGTACCAAAGTCCTTGTGGTATTATAACTAAAAGATCTGATCAGAAAAAATTAACTCCATATTCTGTTGTTTTAAGTTAAAAAGATTTGAAGCAAATAAATTTTATGATTTTGGCTCAGTATGATAGCATCAGTCAGAATTTCTATGCTTCATAATTGAATATGCTTTTAAAAAGTAAACAAATTATCATTTATTCCAAGATAATTAAGCTGACAAAATTGTTCAATTGAATGTCGAAGATCAAAATAAATTGCTTAATAGAATCTTATTAAGTGCATTATATATTTGTTTTATTTTTTTTGTTTGAAAAAAATTAAATATCTTTAACATATAGTTTACCTGCTTTTAGTTATAAGTCATCAAATGCTGTCTAAAATGTTGATAACACAACTGTACAGTAGCAGCAATGATGTCATCATGTAGTAATTAAAGATTTTATATTTTTGATTTTTGCAGCTAGATAGCAGAATTGAAAAAATTTTACATGAGCTGTTAGCTGAATGTGTACAACTCAGAATTTTCCTCTACAATTTCATTGTTCATTATCTAATATTATATAATGACCAATATAGTTATATTATATATTACAACCATTATATAACCCATCAAAGTCCAAAAATTTCGAATCTTTTTAAAAAAAGTAAATAAGTGTATTGAGTGCAAAAGAGTTTTTTTTAAAAATCATTTCATTTCAAAGATTATTCATAAACCTTTGCATTTAAAATATGAAATAAAAGATTATTTTAGCACTAAAATTTATTATCCAATTTTTACATAGCTTTGGTATTATCATTATCTATACCTCCACCTACACTGGAGACATCTACACCAGGATTGCAAATATCAGCACTTTTAGCATTGCTATTTAATGTAAAACACTAACCTAAAAGAAGGCTATATAGGAAGATCAACAGTTGTCCACTTTTTCTATTCTTGAGAAAAATGGAATTTTGTGTTTAAAGACTTCAGTCAAAGTTTAAAGCTTTAAACAGTTTTAGACACAGATATTTGTGCCTGTTATTGTTGCATTTTTTCACTTGTATATTGTCATAAGAAATGGGTAAGCACCTAAAAATGATGAAAATGAAAAAATGTGTAAATTGGACATCTGTGGCTTTTCCTGCGTAATTTTCAAATGAAATATACTATGTGAAGGACATTTTTTAAGGCATACTATTACATCATTATATACTATTATATTTATATGTAAAATTACTATGTTGGAGTTTTAAATTCCACAAATTTTGAGCTTGAAACATGTTTTTGGATTATTTAAAAAATAGTGTTTTCAGATGATAAGAAGTTAAATCCGCACTGAGGTATTAAAAAGCATGTGTTTTAGGACTTCTTTTTACCTAAAAACTCATGGTATTAAAAAAAAGGTTCATTGTATTGATGTTTTGGATGAAGTTCTCTATCAAATTTCTACATAAATTTCATCACAAATTTATAATTACTGTTAAAAATTAGATTTAGTTATAATTAATTTTGCACCATTTAGTGCACATTTGGTTTTTTTGGTACATCATCAGAGTTTGTGTATGTCTTGACTCACATTGAAACATTGCAGATTTGGAAATACATGGATGTATGTAAAGATGTTTTTTAAAAATTATTATACACAAGGAGTGAGCTAAAAACACTAAAAACATTTAAATGCTGTTATGAATTTTTTGTTTACTCTTGGGGTTTATTTTATTGTATTTTTGTTTTATTAGAGAATTAAAAAAAGTTTATATTTTTCTTTCTCTTTCAGGCAAAGTTAATGACGTCAATCGGCGATTTGCGAAAAAAAACTGTAAATTTCTGTTTAAAAAATTCTGTTCGAAAAATAATGTGCAACCTGTTTTTACAATTTCACTTCAATATTCTATATAACACATTTAAAAAAAAGCGATATAAAAAATATGTTTATAACCATCTTTATTATTCTTGAAATGTTTAGAAATCAATAGAGTACATCATAGACTGTTTTTATCACGAACTATCACAACGGTTGTTTCTGGTGGGAGGCACACAATGGTAGGTAACTTTTTTCCAAATTTTTATTAATGATAGACTAAGTACCTGTTGTAAAATGGAAGATTATGTTTTACAGCGGACAAGTTGAGATCTTTCACGTCAATGTAGACGTCATCGAACCGTTTCAAGTTTTGCAAGAGGGCCATTCTTCTATTGTCCGCTGTATTGTTTACACAAAGCAGGTTCGTCAGAAATCTACATTTTAAATGCGTATTTAAGTTTTTATAAAGATAGAACTCTTTATACATTTATCACATTTTTTACAAAAATGTTTTCAAAGAAAAAATTCATTTGCTTTTGTTAATTATCTCAATTAGCATGGTGTGACCTAACAAAGTACTAACTAACTAGATGTCTAGTTAAAATAACTAAGTTACTTTCTCCAAATGTTTATTTTATATATACGAAATTTTTCATTTCTTAAATTAAGACTTTCTTAAAGCATAAGACTTTGTTAGGTCAAACCACCGTATCTACTTCCTGTTTATTTAACTAATAAATCTACTTCCTGTTTATTTTTATTTAGTATTTCATTACTGGTGCTGAAGATGGTATGATGAGTGCCTGGATGCCTTCATACGATGTTCCATCGGATCAGGAATCTGTTAGTTTTTTCGAATTATATTTTAGGCTCACTAAGATTGTATGTGTTGCTTGTTCTTGTTTTTATCGTTTACATTTTTTTATCGAAGGTTCAAGTTAAAAAGATTAAAAGAAGGAATTTGAAGAAGAAGCCATACAGTGCTGCAGAAGATACGATATAAAGTGTCTTCTTTGTTTGTGAAGGAAAAACAGCATCATCAAAGTTACTCTAATGTCGTGCGTTCAAATCCCATTCATCTGGATGTATACTTGACGGACAGTAGTATTTAAAACAATCTTGTATTTTTACGTAACAGTTAAGCTAACAATTGCGTAACATTGCTTCAAAATTCATTAACGTTTTAGGTTTTGATTGCAACCAACCAACATTCACTGAGATCCTTGCTGGATCATTAAATTTTTTACAATAATTATATAATTATTATTTAATAATTTATTTACCGCGTCTGAGGGCAATCCAACAATCCAAGTTTAAACAACCAAACCCCAAACAAAGCAAACTAACAATAAGAAAACACAATATGAAAAATGATATTAAATTTGCTGTTGTATATCAAAAAAGCATAAAGTTCAGAGAATCGAAAGGTTTTTACGAAACAACATTAAAATTAACTAAAACAGAATTAAAAAAGAAATTTCATATTTTTGAAACATGATCGGTGGAAGTAATATAGAAACGATAAAAATGAAAACTATTCTTTAATTTTTTTTTTTTTTTTTTTTTATTTTCGCAGATAAACTCATATGGTTGGCCTTAATATTGAATAATATGAGTCGTACAACCGACTAAAATTGACTTATAGTGTTTTTCATCTATGAATTTCTTAAAAGGTTCAGCTTTGAATAACAGATTTCAAAAAAATCTTGTGAAAAGTTAAAACGCGATAGAAAAAGTTTTTTCTGCTATAACGAAAAGAAAATTTTTAATGTTAGTTTTTTTTTCAATTATTCAAAGTTGTAAGGAATATTAGAACATCACTGTGCAAATAATGCTTCAATCTCTTTTTTGCTTCGTTGGCTGAAATAGTTTCAGCTTACAAAGCTTCTGCAGGTCCTGTTGTTTATAGTAAAATGCTACGTCTCATAACATGCGTAATAATAAACTTTATGAAACAGCGTAGTGTAACTCAAGTTTTAAGTTTTAGAAAGTAAGTTATTACAAAGTAGATTACATTAAATCACACTTTCTGTAATTTTTAGTCCATAGTAATATAACCAATAACAAAGAGAAAATAAGAAAATAGTTCCGTGGTCACTTTTCATGAAAATCTGATTACACTACAAATCGTATCCACATACATACTAGTAAGCAAATTAAAATTTCTCATTTCAAGTTCAGCCATTAAAAGTTGTTTTTAACAGACATCACAGACTTTACGACATTTCATGTTCATGAACGCTTTGTTTGAGTTACAAAGTCCTTGACCCTTCCAATAATTACAGTCTGCTTCCTTCTCTATATTGATGCAGTTGTTTGGAAGTGGTCCCCCTGTAAATAATTATAAAACCGGTGTAAATAAAATTTTCAAAATTCAATGAATTTTAATATTTAAATGTTAATTTATCTGCAAAATGCGCACCTGCTGGACAGTTGTACATCAGTCTAATTTGCTGAACATCAATAACACTAAAGCCTATAATTTGGTTAAATGTTTCGATGTATTTCATATTTTTAGGATCCACTGTCGTAATGGTTTGCAGGCCTGGCTTTGCGAATGCTTCGGAACTTAAAAAAAAAAATTTTTGTTTGGTTTTTAGACTGAAACGTGTTTGCATGAAAAAAAAGAGGAATTTTTAGAGTACCTGTAATGCATCATTGAACGGAGATCGTACTCTGTGTTTAAAGAATCTACATCTTTGGCAATGTCGAAGTTAAAAGCTGCATTATACTCTGTAATAAAAAAAAATACTTTAAAATCTAATAACTTTACAAGAGTACGGTGATATCTTAAATCATCAAACTTTAGCTTTCTAGGTTTCTCATGCATTACTTTTTGTTAATCGTATTTTGAAGATTCACTTAAATTGGCGATTTGTTGGTCTAGTTATCTCTTTACTCCATTCACTTGGTTTTTAAAATTAAAAAGAAATACTAATTTTTAAAATAAAACAGAAGGGAGAAGAAAATTTATTAAAGAAAAGCCATTAAAAGCTCTGACGTTTTTGACAAAAAGTAGAAAGAGTGATTTGTTTAAAGAAGAGCTAGAAAAGCAGAAGAGATGAAATTTATAAAAACAATTGAGTATACATACACAGAATCTAGGATTAAAAAATGTTGTTTTAATTTATCAACATATTATGACGGCACATGTAACTCCAATGGTTCTCAATATAATTTTCTTTTTAACAAGCTATGGCGGTTAACACTTTTTATTTATTATTGAATTCAACAATCAATAAAAAGTGTTAACCGCCATTACATGTTAAGAAGAACACTATATTGAGAACCATTGCAGTTGTAATTTACTGAGGAAGAACAACTAATAATTCTTGCCGTTCCAACTAAAATAACCAAATAGTCCCCAGATCCTTAATATTAACTCCAACCTTTGTACTCATTCCATTTAACCCACACCCCCGAAACCTTCTTTTACCCTTTCCCACATGCATCATTTAAGATTCCTCACACTTGCTCACCTATTCCCACACTTCTTTCACACAAACTCACAAAAGGTTAATTGGAGTTTAAGCTTTTTTAGTTAAAATGGAGTTTAAACTATTTTAACTAAAAAGTGAATGAAAACTGCTTAACACAACAATTGGAGTTTAAACTTACTTGGATCTATGTTGTTTAAATTAATTCTAACGAATCTTCCTCTATCTGGACGTGATTGTTCATGATGTAATCCTAAACAGAATTCAGATTTTTGGCGATAAGGAATATTTTAATTACAAGCGCGTAATAGCTATGAAAGATTTTGACTTTTTTTAACTGTAGTTACGTTTATATTTTTCTTACTAATACTTACCGATACTGTGGCCAATTTCGTGCAAAGCAGTTCCTTTATCTCCACAATTTTCACCGAGTGAAACAACGTTCACACCGCCACTCATTCCCACGGGTGAATTACATCTGAAAAAAGATTTTGTTACACATTAGTACTAAAAAATTTGAAAAGTTAAAATGAGATGAAAATCAATGACATTTCTGACTCTTAAAAAAAAAAAGAAATGAACAAAAAAGTTTACAAACCCGTTTCCCTTTGTAAATCTAATGTAATTTGGTTGGCTAATTCTTGGAACAAATCTCAAACAAGTATAAGTGTGATAGTCAGCGATAGCGTCGTTAATAGCTTGACGGGTTTTTTGGTCTGTTTATATAAATATAAAGACATATACATACATACATACATACATACATACATACATACATACATACATACATACATACATACATACATACATACATACATACATACATACATACATACATACATACATACATACATACATACATACATACATACATACATACATACATACATACATACATACATACATACATACATACATACATACATACATACATACATACATACATACATACATACATTTAATATATATATATATATATATATATATATATATATATATATATATATATACACACAAAATTCTTGTTACAAAATAATATAGATTTTACAAACCAATTGTGTTGTCGATTACGTATGGAACTATTTTGTTTGTCCATCTTTTATCTTTGATCGATCCAAATGGGCTCATTTTGTTTTGCATCCGAAATTCTTCTGCTGGTGAAAGCTGAATATCTCCCTGATACAGTTTAGGGTCTGAAATCAAACGCATATATATTTATGCTTTTCCATATGAGTACTTAGATTATGAAACGAACACTTTTAATCTGAAACGACTACACTCACTTTCCATTGCCCGATTCCATGCTTCGACAGTGATCACCATGACAGTCACTAAAAATACAAATCGCAACATTTTATTTTTTTGCTAGGTACTAGCGTTCTCAATAAAGCGAACTGACTAAATGAAACTAGAAAGAAATCTTTAAATACCCCGAATTAAAGAACAAGTTTGCATTCGTTTGCTCAGCTGAAATAAATGTCTGTATTTTAATTTTGATTCATGTGAGTTTCACAATTACATATTGTTTGGCAACCTGAAAACTGTGCACATAAAAATTGAGTTTTTATGAAAAAAGAAACTTTACAATAAAAGAATGTTGCAACCACTTACCCCCTCCTGTAATGACCTATTGATGGAATGTTACGAGAACCCTGATAGTTTCATGCCAGAATATCTGCAATTCTTATAAACAAACTTTTTTTCCTTAGATATATTGAAAAGTGTCAACTTCATTAGTGTACTTAAAAGTTAGTTGTTCATGCGTTAGACATTCTCAACTAATAAAGTAAATGTCAAATCAATGGCAGAGATGTCACGTTCATCAATTTAACAATAAAGTTATCAGCAACATTATTAAAAAGTTAACATTGATATCGTATTTTATCAGCATAAAAGTCTTGCAAAACTAGTATTCGGAATTTTATTCCACTGCGTCGGTCAAACTTCCTTTGAAAGTTTATTTTGCTAAATTTAAACTTATATCTTTTTAACTTTACTCAGTTACTCCTTTTGAAAAGTATCTTAATGTATAAACTTAAATGACTGATTTATGTTCATGAGCTATTCATATATATCATATATTCGTATATAACATATTCTGATTTTAGTTCAAAATTTATCTAGGTCAATACTGCCTGGTTATAATCTCATGCTCTTGCTTAAATCTCATACTTTATGTCTAAGAAAATTTAGCTCATGACCACAGGAACTTTATTCCATTGCGTTGTGAAACCCTTTTACCAGGTAAACTTCTTTTGAAAGCTTTGATAAAATTAAATTTCTATCTTTTTTAACTTTACTCAAAGTTAACTGACTGATTTATCTTCATAGATTATTCTAATTTCAGTTCTAAAACTATCAGAGTCAATTCTGAAAATACCCCAGATATAAGCTCATACTCTTGGCTAAATCACAAACTTTATGCATATGTGAATCGTCATTCTTTAAAAAGCTCTTTTTCAAGTTTGCATGTTTTAGAGCACAATAGATTAAAAATTTGAGATTATTATAGAATCGAAGAACTAAAATAAATGTTGAATAAATAAAATATAATATAGAAAGTAATTATAATAACGTTGAAAATGCCAGAAAAAAATGACATCATTTGACGGACATTATAAGACAGATGACAGTTAGCAAATTTCTTTAAAAAGTTTGTTATTTCCTAAGATCATACTCTCTTAAAGTCTGCTAATCGGTGCGAGATAAATAGAATCATTTTCTACACCAGTGATGTAATCAAACGTATATTTTTCTGGAACCAATTGTTTTTTCTCTTGAGTTGCTTTGCTATTATTTTGTTTGAATAGTTTCAACCATGTTAAATTTAATAAACCCTGAAGGGAGGGAGATACATTGTAATAACACAGTAATAAAAGTCAAATTTCAGACGTGTTAGAGAATATGGCCATAAATTGCAAAAGAAAGTTGAAACAATAGTAAATTTATTTGAAAAAGCAAAAAAAGTTTAAAAAACAACTTTATTACGTTGCATAGCAAATATTCAAGCAAAAAAATGAGATAAAGAGTTCTCATTTTCCTTCCTGTTGATCTGTTGTAATTTGGCTCGTTTAATGTTAAGAATCAATCAAATTGTAGATGTAATAGTTAAATATTTTCTGTTGTTATTTGATTAGCTCGTTTAGCCAGCTGATACTTTTAAATTTCGTTTAACTCGTCGTTTTTAATTAACACGTCTTATTTTGTTTTACCACTTGAAATCTGAGTACACAATAGAAAAACCATGACGCATTTTTAGAGATTTTATCGACCAATATTTTCTAATCGGCTTTTTCATTAAAGAAACGCAGCACCCTGATCACAATTCTGTTCAGCTGTTATTCAAGAAATGTGATATGAATAAATCTTGTTCACATATTTACAGTTTCAAGAACTTTAGTATTGTGGTTTTGTTAAGTTAAAAATTTACATTTTTTTTAAGTCAAACGTTTGTACACACTTTTCCTAATATAGACAGCGGCAAAAGAAATCTTAATAAGTTAAAAGAAATTTAGCCATGTTTTTTTTTTTTTTAAATCTTTAACTCTCATATCAAAATTGCACAAGAAACTGTGCAAGAAATTGCTCATAAAAAGCCTTTACAAAAAATGAGCGCTAATTGAAATATAATGATTTAAATTTCGACAGTTTCTTTACATTTTTAAAAGTTCGGCGCAAAATGTTCATCTTGTTTCTCACTTCCAGTTCGTCAGACAGTACCATAGAAATCAGCGGACTACCACGTTGTATTTTAGATTCGTCGGTAACGCTTTAGACTTTTTCAGACTGCTGTTTCCTTCTATAAAATGTTTACTGACTCATGCTCTTCAACAGTGTACCTGATGGTTTGAAAAAGTTAATACACTTAACAAGACACTGACAATTTGTTTTCCAAAATCTCTAGTTTCACCTGCAATTAAATTGATTCTGCAAGAAAAATGTGTTGCGAACAAAATGCTTTGCAAGTTTAAATGCGTTGCAAGCAAAATATGTTGCGAGCAAAATGTGTTGACAGCAAAATGTGTTTTGTATGTTAATTCTAAAAAATGGTTGCTTTTTTAATGTAGTGTAAAAGTTAAGTTTATGCTTTTTTTGCTGGATTTAAATCTTGCATGTATTTAAAGATAACATTTTGCTGGTTGCCTCAAATCATTGTGTTTTTGTTTAATTTACAAAAGCCTGGGACCCATTCGGTTCTTCCGAAATGGTCATTGAGTTCTCCCGAAATTTTCCTTGTATGAAACAGTTGTTTGTGAACTTTGCAAATGAAGTTTAAGACATTTTTTTCTTTTGGAAGTTTCTAGTATGATTAGATTTTTCTTGAAGAGATTTTGTTGTTTCTCGAATCAGTTGTTTTTTTTGTTAAGTAAAGTTCTGTGAGAAACGATTGATGTATATATCTACGCAACATATATCATGTATATATTAGGGTCTACGCAACAGCTATAATACAACTTTATTTGATTTGTTATAATTCTAATTGATGTGTAAGAGAAAGGGAAAACAAGCGGATGCTTTCATGAGAGAGCTACTTTTTTCTTTAGATCTAAAAAAATATTAAAAAACATAGGTAAAAATGTTTTAATGGTCAGTTTATCTAGCTAATAAAACCAATGAAGAAAACCCCTTTCCATTAAATGGAAATTTAATGTTACATTTATCATTACACTTAAATGTTATGATATATTTAATGTAAAATTTTAAAAATACACGTGTGTTCTCTTTAGTTATATCATCGTTATCGAAAGCTTTTACGATTGGTCTGTATTAAAAATCACTAATAAATCTACCACTATCAATTTCAGGTATTATCTTTATCTGTATGTAAGAAGTATATTACAACTAAAAAATAATCTACTTAAACATAATTGTACGCCATGAGAGCTTTAAAAAAAAAAAGAAAGTGGTTCAAATTATGCAAACTTCCAACCTTCTGCAACAATATGTTTCACATTAAGGTCCGGCAAACGCAAATTTTTAGCTGGAATATGTTGGAAGCAACATCGGAACGAACAAGTAGCCTACAGTTGCAAATGAAAGGTAAATTTCTTCAACAAGCTATTCTCTGAAGCATAACTCTGAAAGCTGTATGAAGTTCCCTCAACATAGCATGATCCACTCTGTGAATACAGCGTAAACGATTCCCGCAAGCCACCAAAGATAAAAGTTATTTACCAATGATAATGATGATAGTCACTTAGTAAGATATAAGCTAAAAAATTTAGATATATGGAAATGTTTAGGATTCTGCCCGAAACATTAATAACAGTTATAAAAATGATATAATATTGCGGCATAAACTAGAAAATTTACGTCGCATGTTCATTTGCTACAACTGAAAGTAAGTAAATGAACATGCGACGTAAAGTTTTGACTTCTGTCATAAATAAAGTTATAACAAATAATTTATGTTCGGTTCATTGTCAGTAATGCAAGTATAGTTTTTAAAAAAGTTGCTTATGAACGAATATTTCGTAACATCATTTTAACTACTTATCTTTTGTAATCATTTCAGTATATCTAATTTTATTAAGTCTCTTTAAATGCAATTTTTTTTTAGCTGTTGTCTACTGGAAAAAAAAGTAGTAGAAAGTAATTTTTTTTAAAAATGAAATATTTTGTTATTTACAACCCTTAAGAGATAATGCTTCTATTACTACTATAAAACTCATTCCAATCGAAATTCATAACCATTTCATCTGAAACCCGCTGAAATGTGCGTACTGCTAGTATAAGCATTTTTTCGTAATTTTTGCTAATATAAGCGTTAAAACCCGATAAAAATTTACGCGATCTTTGTGCAGCGGAAATCGTAAATCCGATAATTTGAGCTATCTTTTTTTTTAAAACAGCTTCGTGTTTTAAAAACAAAATTAGAAATCAGAAATGATAAGTTCCACATTTCTTTATTTTTCACAGCCTACCTCGACAATAGATAATCAACAGTCGGTAAGATATTTAAAATATGAATTTGAAGTTCGATCAAATTTCTAACTTTTTTCAGACCAAACTGCATTTTCACTTGAATTTCTCCCCAAATATCAAACACCAAGTTAGTGATTAAATGCTATTTTCAAAAAAGAGACTATTAAGTTTAGTATCACTAATGATGAAAGAAACTGCTTTGCCAATTACAAATACTTTTATTTAGATTTCTTTGTATTGCAGTATAAAAACTCAGAATTTGATTCTAGAATTGTTGTACTACATTCTATTAAACAATTTGAGTCAAATGTCAAAAACAATCTCATCCAGTGTTATTAGCTTTTGACAAACCATACCACTTTGATTAGAACCTGTCACCTTTGTAATCGCTTGTTTGATATTGTCACAGAAGTCCTACATAGTTAAATAATACATTTTAAGTTTGTAACATTTTACAACATTGATGACATCCTATACTATGATATTGCTATATTGCAGTATCCTGCACCATCTACATAAGGCATCATTTACACCTTGGGCAATAAGTCGCTTTTACTATACTAAAATATTGCATATAGCAATACTTTTTATAAAGTAAAATTATCAATGATATGATAACCACTGACTCTCTCTTTCTCTCTCTCCTACAAACTTACACTAAATGATAAAAAAGAGAACTAATCCTTTGGGGAGACAACAAACAATTGTCAGGTTGGTTAGAGCAAGCTTGATTACTACTTTAATCTCTACTAAAAAAATTTAAATAGTTAGAATTGAGTTGTTCAAATTTAGTTTGCTTGAACGATTTTTATGATGCTTTTTGATGCTCTTTAAAGTTATGTATTGTTATTTATAGAGTAGAAGTGGAAAAGTCTTCCTTTTAAGGGATTATGATGACTAGCATTTTAGGACCTATACATTTTGTTCAGTCAAAATGGATCCTGCTTCTGACAAACCAAGCTAATATCTAATGTGAATAAAATTTGGTTATCTAACTTTTAAAGTATGTTTAGAACACTTTTGCAAAAGAAGATAGTGTTGCATGTCTTAGGTAGTAGATGTTTGGAATGGGGAGTTTGTAACTGCTTTAGAATAAAAAGCCCAGGTTTTTTCAAGATTAATAAACTTTGCTGTTTTTGAGCCATCTGCGAACTTGACACCAAATCTTCTCATTAAAAAGCTTCTTTGCATTGTCTTATCCAGTCTACCAAAAGAATTTTTTATGACAAACACAAATACACTCCAACTGCTTAGGCATCTTTTTCTGTCCCCTTGGATAGAAAATGTTAAAAGCATGTTAGATATAATATCCTAGGTGTGGAAATGATATTATGTATAGGGTCAACACAGAGAGGCAACAATAACAATAAAGGATAACTTTGATTTACTGTGATGAAAATTATGTAACATGACATAAGTAATTTCATTTCTTTAAAATTACTGAATAAAATTTCTGCTTTGTGCCTGTCTTTGTTATTCCTTAGAAAAAATAATTTTTTTTTGGAAATTCTATGATATGTTATTATTGCCTTTGTGGTTTGTCACATAAAATGCAGTTAAAAAATTACTTATAACTATTTAATGGTGAAACAATTTGTTTAATGAAACATTCATTAGCTGGCCTTGTAAATTGATAAAGAACGTCTTAAAACCCCGAAAACATATGAATGTAGGAATCTGCTAGATCGGAATTACAAAAATCGATATTACGATTTTTTAATTCCGATCGGAATGAGTTTTTTAGTAGCGACCCCCTGGTGTTTCGGCTGTCTCGCACTTTTTTTCGCTCGAATAAGTAACATGCTTGAGTCTTGTAAAAACTTTATTATGTTAACAAAATCGAAGAACGTTAGGTATGTAAGATAGCATGTATTATGTTAATAATATCGAAGAACGTTAGGTTGTTAGGTAATATTTATTATGTTAACAACATCGAAGTAGAACTTACTTTTAGTGAAAGGATTGAAGAAAATTTCCATGGGAAAACTATGAAAAAACCCATAGAATTTCAATTGGTATTTGGAACAGCATGGGTCATAGTTTTTTCATGGATAAATCATGATTCATGGGTTTCCATGGTGGCGAAATGTAAATTGAAATACAATCTGTTGTTTTTACTGTTTCTTTACAGGATCCTTTGGTTTTTTGAAATCCCGTGGTATTTTAACTGACACATGAAACACCATGCAAAACCATGGCGCCTGAGTTTTATCAAGCAGCATATAAATTGAAATATCATTGAGTTTTCTTCAGACACCTGTATTATAAAAAAAATCTCGAGTTACGAAGAGTTGCAGTTAAGAAATTTAAATTCTTAACATTTTTGTAAGACATAAAACTTTTAAGTAAAAATAGCAGAATTACGAAAAGCCTGGCGTAACTTCAATATGTAAGAGGTCATAAGAGGTCGTTAACAGATAAATTTTTAACACGTAAACAAGAAATGATCAGCCTCAAGGCTAGGGTCTTGCTTTGAAAGTTTTCTTAAAGTTCAACAGTAAAAACTGGGTTTACTGTCTTTGCTTGATTGATTAGGTTTTCCATCTTTATTCATTTTAAAAACGATGTCTTTTTCAGTCGATTGGTACACAACGACTTTTTTTTATCACAGATGTTTACGAAAATTTTAATTGAGGGATAGTTTGGTGGTCCGCCCACTCAAATAATTAAAT
Source organism: Hydra viridissima (assembly GCF_058129835.1). Classification (NCBI taxonomy): domain Eukaryota; kingdom Metazoa; phylum Cnidaria; class Hydrozoa; order Anthoathecata; family Hydridae; genus Hydra; species Hydra viridissima. Next base: position 8,434,380 of record NW_028324314.1, read on the forward strand.
TGTGACAAAATTTAACTAACTTTTATTTGCGTGGGTGGACACCAAACTATTATTTAATCAAAACTTGAGAAATCTTCTGTAAAATTATTTTTAAATGCTAGAATGTTTACAAATTTGAATGTTAACTGACGAAAAAAAAATAGAAAAAAAACAATATGAAAATTAAGACTGACTGTAATTTTTACTTATTTGGAAAAAATATTATGACTTATCGCAGCTTCTCTTAATAACGTAATTTCATCGTCCTACGGAACTACCCGTTCTTAATGAAGATGTTTAATTTTGGAAAAGTATTATGTGGGGTGAATAGTTAAAACTTAGTAGGCAAAGATCTTGTGTGAAGTCCACCAAAGCAACTGTTGAGTTCTGGATACACACTAAAGGCGGAGAAAATATAAAAATGCCCTTACCGTGATGTTGCCATCTCTGTAAAATACGGAGATAGCAACATCATGTTAAGGGGATTTGGAATAACTTCTAAAGGAACGCAAAAATTGTAAACCAAAAAATTTGAATGAATTGTGGGAAGTATTACAGGAATTTGATTTCTACATTTTGCTACCAAATCTTTAGTTTCAAAACAGTTCTAAATCAAAATAGCCTCTGCAAACTGTTCCGTGAAAGGTTCTATAAGTAATAATCTCCGTTAATATTTATGATAATTTATAATTGCTTGATCTTGGATGTGCAAAAGAACCCCTGTTTTCAACCAGAATTTCTTCACTTGGTTAAGAACACAGACTTATTTTTTATTTAAACACTCACATTCTTTCGTGCAGCTTGAATTTTATCGTGTAACTCACAGTAATAAAATCCAATATTGGTTATGCTTCGTAAGAAGCCTATAATGGTAGTACTTCAAAACATTTCTACAGGTTGAAAATTTAATATCAGTTAGCACCTCTGTTCTTCCTCTGGACACTTCTCTAAATGACGTTGTTGTAGAATTTCAAACCTAAAGTGCAAGGGCTTAGATGTGCATCTAAAAAGTTGAATTTTTTTATGGATCATACAATAGTCTTAATTAACGATAAAGAAAGTCATGATTTGTTCATATATGATTTTTTTATGTGTTTATATACAGTGGCGACAATAAAAATAGCACACTTTCATGACCAGTTGGTTTTACTTTTTGATACCAACTTTTTTGTATTTATAGCAATTGCTGTTATTTTTTATAGCATCAACAATGTTCACCTTTTGGAACGGAATTACTCATTTATAGCCGTGTTTACCTTTTGGCGGTCATTTTAAACATGGAACAGATGTGTTTCGAGGACAAGAACAGGCATTTCGAGATCTAGGAACAAACAATTCTGAAATAGCTCGAAGACTGGGTTGTTCTCGTAAGAAAGTTATTAATGTTATTAATCTATTTAATGATACTGGTTCATTAAGCAACAAAAAACGCAAGTCTTGCAAACGAAAAACAACCCCCAGAGAAGACGCAGCCATCGTCCGTATCGCTAAGCTGAGTCCTTTTATTGGCGCACCAAAAACTAAAGAACAAATTGCTCAAAATTTAAAACTCAATCTGTCTTCAGCACTGTTAAAAGTCGCTAACGCGAAAATGAGCTATTTGGAAGGGTTGCCCGAAAAAAACCATTTGTCTAAAAACGGAATCTCGTCAGCCGTTTGAAGTTTGCAAAACAGCACATTCACAAGGATTTACGTTTTTGGCAAAATGTGCTTTGGAATGACAGGTTTAAGTTTAATTGCATTGGATCCGACGGAAAACAATATGTTCGTCGTCCCCAAAACCAAGAACACAGCCCTCGGTATTCTCTTAAGACCGTAAAACATGATGGTGGCAATGGGATAGTTTGGGGTAGCTTTTCATGGTGTGGTGTGGGCCAGTTACATAGAATTCAAGAGACAATTGATCAACATATGTACAAAGAAATACTAGAAAGCGTCATGCTGCCATATGCCGTGGAAAATCTCCCTTTTGTTTGGAAATTCCAACCAGACAACAACCCTAAGCACACTGACAAAAATATTAAAATGTGGTTTAACGCTAACAAGATTGATGTTTTGGAGTGGCCCACACAGTCACCAGACCTAAATCCGATAGAAAATCTGTGGGAGGAAGTTGACAGAAACATAAACCGATCAACTGCAACAAATTTAGACCGACTTTGGATTGAAATAAAGGGTGCTTGGGACGCTATTACGCCTAAACGATGCCAAAAATTGATTTCGTCAAGGGCCTGTCGTTGTCAAGCAATTATTGACTCAAAAGGATACCCCGATAAATATTAACTAACCTCCAATAAAGTTTTCTTACCTATTTATACAAAGAACCTCCATGATTTTGGTAGCAAAAGGACGAAGTGATAATTTCGTACAGGGTGTGCTATTTAAATTGCCCCCTTATTCTGTACTTCTAAATCATTTATATGATTGTATTTTTTTTTTTTTTAACTAAGTTACTCTTTTTTCTTACTTAGTAATGTTATCTTCTAAAAATAATATTTTATTTGGCCGAAAAAGTTTAGAACTCAAAAACTCAGATCTCTGAAAAATATATCATTACATATTGTACATCAATCTGTGCTATTTATTTTGTCGACACTGTATATATTTTTTAACATCAAATATTTAGACATTTAGACTGGATCTCAAAACTTTTCAATTGAAGAAAAACCCCAAGTAATCACATGAAGCTTACATCTCATAAACATGTAAACAGGCGAATAAGGATCATTTTCTACTATTTCTTTGTTAACAATAATAGAAATTTTATTTCAAATGGTTTTGTTTAAAGAAGGAATGAACTTTTTATTTCAAATAAATATGAAAGATAATGTCTTTCTATAATATTTTGACATCACCTGTAAATTATTTTATCTCAATACAGAAACAAATAGCGCTGTTTATGAAAACTGAAACATTTATAAATTAAATTTACAAAGTAATTTTTTCAACTTTAGAGATATACGACGCTAAAGTTGATTTTTTGAGGGAGGATCAGGGGCCCACATATTCTTAGAAATCTTGGAGTTATTCTTAGATTAAGTTAAAATTTTAAAGAAGCAAATGCTAAATTAGCTACTCAAAGAAAAAAAAAAAAAAAAGAATTTCAAAATCTGGATCGCCGAAGTTTATTAATTGCTTTCAGAAATGATTATTTTCTTCCATTTTATTTCTTCACTCAACAGGCAAATTAGCTCGAAGAAAACTAGTAGGCGCTTATATTAGTTGAGGTTTTTGGTCCTGGAAAAATTTTACATCAACAAGACAATATTTTATGCTTTTGTTAAATTTGAAGCATGCTTGCATGTCTACAAGATCTGCAGCCCATATTGCTTTTATACTATGAGCAATAACTTTTCTCTTTGCACAATTTTTTAATACTTGTTTATGTAATTCATCAGTCAATTGAGACATGGAGTTTAAATCCGAAGGATCGACGGAGCGAAGCTCTAACATTATTATTTTTTTCTTTTTTTGAAGATATATTCATACCTATTCTTTCTTTCATCTTTGTTCCAATAATCTTTCCAAAACTAGACTTATATGATTTTTCTCTAACCGAAGGATTATCAATACTATCCATTTTTCCCCAGCATTTATCACATGCATTATTGCCAGCAGATGTGTCTTTATTCAGTAGATAGCATACATCATAATGATATGCAGAATTATCAACTCTATCTTTGGGTTCACTCCATTCTTTTGGTGTAAGATCCTCATTCAATTTTTCATTTAGTGAAGCTATGGCCGGGTAAATGTATTTTAAACGGTAGCATATTAACAAGAGAGTTTAATGTAGATCCGCCTTTAGACTTTGATTCATTTACAGTAGCTTTAACTAAAGAAGAATTAAAGATTTGGCGAAGCGCCAACATATCTATTTTTTATACTACCATATACTTTACATCTTTCTCTTTTCATGTTTTTTTATGACTACTTTTGGAAAGTGTATATATATATTTTTATATCTTCTACTTGTCGAGCGTGCTTGATTGAACTGTACTTTAAGAGCTGTGATGTCCATATCCTAGTGTATTTATACCGTCATACAAAATAATTTTTTTATCACCATCAAAGCTCAAAGCCAATTTATATACCTCTTCAGTATTTATTTTATGCATACGACTAAGAATAACATTCGTCGGTAAGACTATTTATCTTATTAAACAAACAGCTTTCATAGTAATCAAATGTAATGCTTTTTTTTTTTTTTTTGTTACAAATTTACACTTTTTATCCACATTTCCATTATACATTTGGATTGATATTTGACAAATAATTTCTTTAATAATTTTACCTTTTCTCTTCAGGTTTAAACATTCCAATAACCATTTTATTACATCCAGTTTTAATGCCAGTTGGATAATTTTGCTTCAAACTCGCTTCAACACCTGGAGAAATATCTTTGTAAAAGTTTCAGCCTCTATTTTGTAAATAAACTATCTGTGTATACAATAGTTCTTCTTTTTCTTCTTATTTTTTCTTCATATTTTTTCTTCATATAACCGTAATGAAATTCATACATTGTTTTCTTACTATAATCAAAAATAGCGAAACCTGAATATGATATATATTTCATAATTTATATGTCTTATTATGGTACTTCGGATGCTACGGTTTGGATACAACGAACAAAAGTGAATGCTGAAATTCAGAATCTAAGTCTTGAACTACATTTTCCGATTCTTCTCAGAAAAACTGCCTCAGTATACGATGCTTTGACCGCGAAAGATAAAAGAGATGCAATAGAAGTCGAGCGTGCGTTATTAGAAACTTTTTCTGTAGATGCCTACTTTGCATACGAGCTAATCACAAAAGGAAGAGTAAGTGTTGGAGAGAATGCTAACGTGTTTTTGGCTGACTTAAGACGATCGGCCTATATTTCTAAATAGTCTGTGGTTTTGGCGTTTTTCGTAAGTTTAATCATCAAGATTTAGAGCCGTAATGGATCCGACTAATATTATGTTACCCAAAGTAAGAGCTGCGCTAAACCGTATAGATATGACTGATAGTGATACTGTTGGAATCTCGACACCATGCTGCAAAAATATCTGTAGTGTGTATTAACTGCAAGGAACTTTTCACCTGCAAAGAACTTCTATCCGAAGATCTTTCGATGTTTTAAATGTGGTACTGAAAGACATGTTGCATCAAAATGTTTGAAGTTGCAGGGAAACGAGTGCAGGAGCGAGGAATCTTTGCTACTTCGCATTATCTATTATTCATTTAAAAGTTGATGGTATGTTAGCAACAGCTATAGTAGACACGGGATGTTCAAAGACAATCTTAAATTAAAATTTTCTGTCCGAGAACTAACGTAAATGCTTAAACTCTCTGGCGGTAGTAACGTTGGTTGGAAAGGTTAATCAGTGAATTGGATTAGCGATCGTAGCTCTTGAAGTTGATGGCATTAAAGTATGTGATGAAGCTGTCTGTGTGGATTTCCAACAATTTGGAGTTGGTATGATGTTCGGAATTAGTTCTATTAAGTTAATAGGAGGACTTTCCATATGTTCGTTGAGAAAAACAAAGTTTGGGTTGAGCTTTTGTGGGACAGCTGTATTGAACAAGGATAAAGTCAATAAAATTGAAATTCAAAAGAAAGATCATAAAGCAGTCTTTGATGGTGTTGAATGGTAAGTCAAATGGAAAAGGAGAGATGGAGAAGGCCCCAACCGGTTGTTTAACAAAGTTGCATGGTACAGAATACCAAGATGCGCTAAAGCAGGCTATGAAAACGAACTGCAGGATCAACCGAAAGTAATTAAAAGAGTATGACAAAATTGAGATGGGACCATCCAAGGGCAAACTCCCTTAATGTCTGTTATTCAGCGAAACAAATCCGACATGTTCTGAACTGGAGAGATGCCTGTGACTTTATTGAGGCATATACAAGAGATGTAGATGTGTGATAAAAAACTTAGAGAATGGAGAAGAATGGGTAACAAACCAGTGATTATTGATTTGTGCAAGACTTATTTCCAATTAAAAACTGAGAAATCCCTCTGGCCGTTCCAAACTGTGGTATTTCAAAACAAAAGGTATTGCCTGACACGACTTAGTTTCGGATTAAATATTGCGCTGATGATTATGAAATCCGTTGTGAGTACCTTTATTATTAAGAAGATTTGGATAAGAGCGGAACATCCGCTTATGACTTAAGAACGGATTTAAGAGCAGAACGTCCGCTTATGCTTTAAGATATGGTTTGGAGACCAAAATGGACAGGTTGGTGATGATGGGTTTTCGTGTGCTAGGATTGCGTGTGCGTAAAGTTGGTAAAAAAACTGACGTGGTCCAGAAGGAATTGAATTGATGCTATTATTATTGCTTAGTAGTGCGTCTAAAAAGCTTAAATTTTTCATGGGTTATATTAGAAACTAAAACAGTGATTCATTTTTTATTAGTAAAAATTCTTTGCTGTCTTCAAATATTTTCAAAGCTTTGTGGTGTGTAAAGTATCGGTATTTCATTAAGCATACCTATATAACTTAGTTCAAGCAAGCAGGCCCTCACAGAAGCTGAGTGAGGCCTAGATCGCTTAAATATTTTGTATATCATGCTATTATAACCGTCCACCTATATCGTTAAAAAAATTAAAACCAATGTTTCCAATAACTGAACATCAAGTTTAACTATAGAAATTACATTTATTGCAGCAAATTTTTAAAAAACTTTAAAAAAGCTTGCAGGCAACTAAAGTGAATTCAACTTCTGGCAAAGAAATATCACTATTTACATTTGGGCTGTCAGATCTTATCACTAAGACTTCCTTCAGGGACTGTAGCGATAGGCAATTTACTGCGAGTTTAATTACAACAAAAACAAGAAATACATAAAAAGAAAGAAGAGGCTTCTAATTGATAAATAAAACTTTAAAATTATATTAAAATATTTATTTTCTATTAGATTATATTTAAAGTTAATATTTAATAATAATTAAACATAATTAATATCAGATTTATTAGCATTAGTCATGACCATAAATCACAAATACGTTCGGAGTTTCTCCGGTTGTTAAAACAACGAATACTTATTTTCACCATAAATAACATATAAAGAATTAAGTGAATAATAAATAACTTATTTTTTAAATAATAATAAGTATTATTATTACAAAAACATCATAATAATATATAATATATATAATAATACATAATAATAACATCAAAATAGCACTGAATCATTTTACTGAATACATTAGTTAGGATTTACAGTATAGTGTTTAATGTTTTTATGCTTTAAAGATTTAGAGGTCCCAATCTATCATAAGGCCCATGCCAAATGGCATCAATTTTCAATCCCCCCCCCCTCCTCTTCCCTCAGGCAAGGAAGTACCTTTAGCTGATTGAAATAGAACTCGTGTTCCGTTTAAAGTTGCGGTTTTTTCCATGACACATTGTTAAAAAGACGGTTACGTAACATGAATATCATTTTAAATCAACAAAACCCGAAGTACGTATACCATAAATATATACGTACGTTAATATAACATGATTGAATGAATTATAAGGCTTCTAAAATTCTGATAATTGGCTTCGTTAGTTGTTATGAGCACATAATTAAATAGTATTAGCAACGAGTTAAAGTTTTGGTTTAAGTAACCTATTAGATTTTACACACATGCAAATACACTAACTCATTCAAAAGTGAAAGAATTGTATTAAAAGGTTACTATAAGTTATATTACAAACTTGTTAGTATAAAATATATTAAACACAGCAGAATATCTTAGATTATTCAATATGGACTTTGCCTTCAGATCTAGCATGAAAGAGAAACATAGAAATATGTCTTAACTTTGAGCTATTTGCCGTGAGCTGGCAAATCTTTAGGTAAAGCTTTAAATAACATACTATATATATATATATATATATATATATATATATATATATATATATATATATATATATATATATATATATATATATATATATATATATATATATATATATATATATATATTTGTTTTTTTCTTTAAGTATCAATTGTTTGCATCAGCTGGTGAGAAGAAAGAGAAATTACTAATACAAAGTTAGTAGATCCATAAATACAATAAAAATCTACACTAAAATGTAAAATGTAAAAATTTATATTTATATTAGTGACATTTTAAAAAGTGATCATGTTTCTCATGCTGTAAATAAATTTGATTTTTTTTTTTTTTAACTGATCCTATTTTTAGTAGGCAAAAAATCTAACAAAATGAAAAAAAAATTAAATGCAATTTTATACATACAATTATAATACAATTCATTCAAATAATCAAATCAACCAAGTTTTAAAATGAGATAAAATAGGTGATTGCACATACTTTTCAAGCATTTCTGTGAAGCCTACATAAATTATATACCAGACAGTTGATGGGTTCAGTCTTGGGAAAGTTATAGTAAATAAAATCCTTAAAAAATCTTTTGATATAGTTGTAAGATAAATTCTGATATAAAATTAGTTTTTTTTTTGAGCATTTGTGCTAGATATAATTAAATTACAATAGTTTTAAATTTTTTGAGGCATAAAAATTGCACAAAAGACAATTCCTGAGAAATAAGAACAGACAAGTACAGTTAATATTAATTCTATATGTTTTGGGAAAAAAGTTGTTTTTTAGTTTAAAAAACCTACAGAATCTTATAATGTAAAACCCCTGTAAATGTGCAAAAAAATGCAAGTAGGTCTATTGATTGTTTGCAAACCATTTTTAAAAGCTTGGTATATATATATATATATATATATATATATATATATATATATATATATATATATATATATATATATATATATATATATATATATATATATATATATATATATATATATATATATATATATATATATATATATATATATATATATATATATATATATATATATACTAATTGCTTATGTTGTAAAATTTCATCTAAAGATTATTTATTATCAGTTCACATTTAGATGCAATTAGTCGTATGTTCAAGTTGAATATGGCATCATTTTGTGCAGTAAGGCTCTTTATGTTAATGATATTATTCATGAATGATGACTGTCATTATTAAATAATTATCATAAACTATGATATGGTAAAATATGTGATTAGTATTTCACAAAGTTTAAATGGCATCACTTTATGTGATATGTGTAAAAACACAGAGAAACTTGACATTTTCTTTTACCTGATTTCTTTCATGTTTTTTTAGACAAAAAAAAAATCCTTAAATAGAATACCAACACAAGAATCTGCTTGAAAAACTAAAAGTAAACCTACCTTGAAGCTTTAGCAAATTGAAAATGTCAAAAAATAGCATTAGTTAGTCTTTAAATAAAAGCATTACTTCATACCAGTGTAAAATAGTAATGCATGTTAAAGATTGCCACTTAGCTTGTTTCTCAATATTGTTTAAATTTAATATTCAGAAATATCAGATAATATTAATATACAATATTATCTTACATATTGTGTAATACATAAATATATATAATATTATTAATATTAATGTATAATATTATCAGATAATATTATACTTGAGACTTTATGATAGGAAAATGAAATCATAATTTAATGTAATAAAAAATGCTATTTTTTAAAAGATAGGATCATGAATCTTTAAAATAAAATTGCTATTCATAAGTGTGAATTACTAGTTGGAACTTAGATATTTGCTGTATGTGTTAGAATATATAACTTATCTCATAGAGTATTAGAAAATTATTTTTTTATTAATGTTAATTTTTTGAAAAATTATTTAATTTTCCAATAAAAATGTTATGAAGTTTTTAATAAAAGGTTCAATAATTTTTGTTTAAACATTAAAAAATTTCTACACAAAGGAAATTTAGTTTTAGCAAATCTTAATGGTTTTATTATAATTTTATATGGTGACAGATTTTAATCATTGACTAGCTTTCCCTGTATCTCTCTAAACACTGTTTGGTATTTTGCTGGATCATAAAAAAAATATCAGGAAAAATAAAACTGAGAATAAATAAATTGAAATTGATAAAAATTTTATTGTGCAGTTCCTTAAATTAAACAACCATTTGATAAATTTATATGTTTTATAAAATACATTTAAAAGTTTTAGCTCCTTAAAGAGCCCTCTTGTACTTCTTCTTTCTATTTCTTGATGGCCTCTAAATTTCTCAGCTGAGTGTTTCTCTAGGAGAGTGTTAACTAGGTGGTACCTCATGGAGATGGCTGGCTAATCTCATTGAGCACTTCTTGCGGGCAGTCCAACATACTTGTCTGATGATTTCTTTTTGAAAAACTTCCACAGAAAAAATTCTTTTGGTTGTATTTTTGGTGGTAAAATTTGGAGCTAAATAAAACACATCCTGTATAAGTTAATCAGATGTTATTGGTTATATACTTGTTTTTGATACCTGTCATATACCTGTTCTTTGAAACAAATTTTAATTCTGTCTTTGTAACAGAGTACAATGCATGGATAAAAAGATTTAAAAACTTTTTTTCTTTTTAAAAATATGTTTAAAACTTATAAAAACTATATTGTTAAATAAAATTTGAAACAAAAAATTTGTTTTTTATTATTAAGTTTTTTTAAAAGATACTTCACGCTTGTGTATATATACTGTGAATATGTGTAATGTAATTGAGTTAATTTGTCATATTGGTAGTACAATCACAGTATATTGTAATAATACATTTGTAGTAATTATAAAAGTATCTGAATTATTTATATAACATTTATGTGCATACAAATTTTGTTTAGAATGCAGTTTCAAGTGATGACTATAAGCTAAAATCCTCTAAAAAGTGTCTAGCCTGTGGAAAGATGGTAAGAAATAAATAATATTTGTATGCTGAGCATTTCTGGTTATAAGATTTACAGCTGTAGAACTATATCATTTTAAAATTTGTAAATTCTGCTAAGTTAAAAAAAAGCAACAGGCGTAAATTAAATTCTAATTATTACTAAGGTTAAACTCTTAACAATGCTGGCAAGTTAACCCTGGAATTTTAGTAAAAAGTTTATTTAATTACTTAAAGTATGCATGTTAAACTTTGATTTTTTTTTATTGTTGTGGCTTTTGAACATAATAGTATTGAATGAAAAACATATATTTCTGCTAGAATGCTGTTGCTAAAAAGAGATGTGTCTGTGGAAATGAATTTATATCCAAATGGAAAACTATTCTTAAAGAAAGTATGGTTTCTTTTGGCAGTTTTATAATAATGATTACTTCAGATTCTTTGATTTAAAAACTTATTATTTTTTTTATAGCACCTGTTGTGTTGACACCAGAACGTTTGCGGTCAAAGATTTCAAATGATGAATATCAATCAAAATTGAGTATTTACTCAGACAATGAAGAAACTGAGGAGGGTGGTATTAAAGTTGTAAAAGAAGATAAACCTAACATATCACTCACAGACTTGCAAAATGAGATATGCGTGGAAGTTAAAAATCCAAGTGAAAAGTTGTACCCAAAGCGAAAACGAGTTAGAAGTACAAAGTATGATATGTCATTTGAACTTTATGATTGCAATTTAACAACTGCACAAATAAGAAGTGTAAATAGTTATAATGAAAAGCTACTTACTTATAAAACAATTGACTCTGTTAAAGCTAAAGCTGATTTTGAAAATCAGCCAAGTAAAGAAGAGATTATAAAAGAAGTTGCATCAACCAACAATCAGATTTTAGAGACTGCACTACAGCATAAAATTGTTGAAGAAATTTGTTTATCTCAACCTGAAAAATGTGTACCTTTTGAAAAAAATGTCTGTTCTACTGCATCAAAAAATCACTCTTATGTTACCATAAAAAACGATTTTTCTTTAGCATCAAACAATGATGAAATTTCTCCTCAATCTAATCTTGATGAAAAAGGTTTAGTTACAAGCAAAGATAAAATTTTTACTTCTCAAATAGAAAGTCAACTAGATGCCAGTTTAACCAATAACAATGAATTTAATCATCTAGAAAAGCGACCAGTTGGAAGACCACGCAAGCATTTAAAACTCAATATACCTAAGCGTCCAGTTGGGCGACCTCGTAAAGAGGGAGAAATAACTAATAAGATAAGCTATTACCAAAGAAAAAAAGCTGAAAAACTTAGATTAAAGTTAGAAACTGAGAATTTCAATGAGCATCCTGTAAAGGAAAATTCTGACGAGCAAAAACCAAAGTTAACTTTGACACTAACCAAAGTGACTAAGAACACTGAAAGAATGATAGGACCTAATCAAATGCAAGAGAACAACTCGTTTACAAAAAAAGCTGTAATTTTACTTTGCTAATTTTCTTAAAAATATTTTAAGCATTTTTGAATTTTTTACTAAGTATGTAAATATCATACTTTAAGTTATATTTTCAACAGGCATTTTTTTTTCTCAGCATTTTTAAATCATTTGATAAAGAGTCTTATTTTAATAACAATGACTTTAATCATAGGTAGTTGCTTCTCTGAAACTTATACTCTTTATTAAGGTTAAGAAGCGAGGCCGTCCAAAAGGTTCACGAGATTCTAAACCACGCCAATTACGACATGATTACATGGAAAAAATTTCAAGTGAAATGGTAAATAATTTCATTTTGAAATATTATATATATATATATATATATATATATATATATATATATATATATATATATATATATATATATATATATATATTAATTGGGAATATGTAAAAGTATATGATTTTTTTGCACTGTTTTTTGTATTATCTTTGTAGCTTTATTTAAATTTTAGAGTAAAATTTTATTTCAAATTACTGTTATATAATCCTCTCAGAACACAATATTTATCAGTATTTATTTTATCTATTCCCTCTTCACATATTTTGAAAATATTTGATGGTGATGATGAGAATGATAATCATAATCACAATGATCATGTTGGTCAAAGTGATTACTTAAAACTTTAATTTTTTACATCAGGGCAACAAACAGAGCTGCAAAAGTATAAATTTAGCTAATTCAAAAAAAGCAAGATGTCTTCTGTCTCCACCTTCCCTAATGTCATTAGCAATGAAGGAGCGATTAAAAAAAGAAAGACTCAATTTTAAAGAAAATGATAGAGTAGAGCGCAAACTTGAGAAAGAGCAAAACTATATTCCAGAGGAAAAGAAAGAACTCTTTTCTCTTATACTTGATGAAATTAACCGCAAAATTGTTTCACAAAGATTTACTTTATGATATGTTTTAGATATACAAATGCTCTTTTTCGCATGTGTTATTGTTTCCAATGGTGTACATTTTAACTCTTACAATATTTTTCATTTTTTATTAGTTTGATCTTATGATGTATGGGATCTTTAAATAAAAAGTAAAAAAGGTTATATTACGTAATAAAAAATATTGTTTCATGAAAATGTTTTAAGTAAAAAATAATGAAATACATTGAATTGTATATATTGACAATTGTATGTATTGACAACTGTATATGCTGAGAATCTATTTAAACTTTGTTTCCATAAGTTTTTAACTGTGCCAATGATATTAAAAGAGGCAGGAGGCAGTTTAATTCATTGCATTACATAAATGTTGCAAGTTAAAATAACTATATGTATTTATTATGTATATATTTATATTATATTGTTTGAAAGTATGTCATTTGTAGTGGATATCTGTGGTTGTTTTCTCTATTTTTTTTAGTTTTATATAATTTTTTCAAAAGTATTTTTTAGTGGAAAAACAACAATAATGGTAAGTAATATTTTAAATGAACATTCAATGCCTGAGCAAAATGAGGTTGAAATGCAAAAAAAAGTATACATGGACTACAACGCAACTACTCCTTTGGCTCCAACAGTTGCCAAAGAAATCCATCAGTCATTAATGACAGCTTGGGGTAACCCGAGTAGCTCTCACTCTGTTGGTGTTCAAGCAAAGCTAATTATTGACAAAGCTAGAGAACACTTAAGAGCAATGCTTAATGCTTTACACTCTAGTGAAATTGTCTTCATGTCTGGAGGTACAGAGGCCAATAACCATATCATTCTCAGCATGCTGAAAAGTTTTAAAGATAATTTTATTGGAAATACTGTTACAAAACCTCACATAATTAGTAGTGTTATAGAACATGATTCAATATTAAAGCCACTTATACAATTGGAAAAAGAAGGATGTATTGAAGTAACATTTGTTAATGTTTGTAAAAACCTTGGTCATGTGGATCCAGATCAGATTTTTAGGAGTGTTAAAGCTAATACTGTTCTTGTTTCAATTATGATGGCTCACAATGAGACTGGAGCAATACAGGTAGACCCTTACACTAGCTTATTCCTATTTTTAATTCTTTAGCATGGTTGTCTTTTTATAAAAGATACTTTTATACTGTTTAGCCCATTCAAAAAATCTGCTCAGGCATCAAGAAGATCAATGAGCAAAGAAGATTAGGAGCTAGTGATCCAATAATATCTGTGCACACGGATGCAGCACAGGCTATTGGAAAGGTCAAGGTGGACGTGCAGGATTTAGGCGTGGACTATCTAACTGTAGTTGGACACAAGTTTTATGGACCCAAAATAGGTTAAAATATGTATTTAAAATATCTCTTTTGTTTCAGAAGAAAACCTGAACTTCTTTAATTTGAAAGTAAACTATTTTTATGTAAATGTTGTTTTATCCAGGTGCATTGTGGGTTCGCTCTTCATGCCCCTTATATCCAATGTTATATGGTGGTGGACAAGAGAAAGGAAAGAGACCCGGAACTGAGAATGTGTGCATGATTGCAGGACTTGGAGAAGCTGCTCGGTTGGTTTGCGAAAATTTGCACATTTATGAGGATCATTTCAAAAAGGTAGAGATGATCTGAATTTAAAAATGTATAAAAATTAATGTTAAAATGTAGGAAAATGTTTATATTTTTATTGTATGTCATGAAATAAAAATAAGCTTAATTGCTTTCTTTTTTGCAACCTCTGTGTGTGTGTTTGTGTGTGTGTGTTTGTGTGTGTGTGTGTTTGTGTGTGTGTGTGTGTGTGTGTGTGTGTGTGTGTGTGTGTGTGTGTGTGTGTGTGTGTGTGTGTGTGTGTGTGTGTGTGTGTGTGTGTGTGTGTGTGTGTGTGTGTGTGTGTGTGTGTGTGTGTGTGTGTGTGTGTGTGTGTGTGTGTGTGTGTGTGTGTGTGTGTGTGTGTGTGTGTGTGTGTGTGTGTGTGTGTGTGTGTGTGTGTGATACAAATACAAAAAAAATTGTTTTAGTTAAAAGATTATCTAAAGGTTCAATTGAACGAAGCTTTCCCGTTACGCATCACTTACAACGAAATGTCTTGTGCAACATTGTCTAATACTCTAAATATATCACTAATTGGCTCACCATTAAGCGGACGGGAGATTTTAAATCGATGTAAACACTTGCAAGCTAGCGTTGGTGCCGCTTGTCATGCGGAAGATGGTGAAAACGTATCAGCTTCTTTACTGGCACACGGTATATCTCACGAAGTTGCAAAACGCGCCATTCGATTGAGTTTTGGGAGAGATACTTCGCAAAAAGATATTGATGTTATTGTTGCTGACTTAAAATCTGTTTTTGTCTGAGGTTTTTCGAATCAATTGAATCGGCTGCCGTAAAAAAACGACAAAGTGCCTAAATTATTTATTTAGTTTTTAGTCTTTAAATTCGCCTTTCAATTTTCTTCCTATTGGTCATCTCAGTTGTTTTTTTTGTAAAAATTAAAAAAAATCTTTCTAAATCTTTTCGTTTCTTCGTAAGAAGTAAATTAGTTTCTTTTTTAATATTCAAAAATTTAATGTTTAATCGCAATTTCAATTACTTTCCATTTTGACGCGCACGTAAATTTCGTTTTTTGTTTAAATTTAAGTTAACTAATATGGAGCATTTATTTATTATTGTATTTGCATTTTTGTTAATATAACTATTTATATATCGAAAAAAAATAGTTTTTTGAAAAAGTTATTTAAAACAATTTTGTTAACAGCTCTGTATAAATTTATTTATGTTTTATTTTATCCTAATATATATTTTTAAATTATTTTTTGTGTTAAAAAAAAAAGATTAAAAAATTAAAAAACTTTTAGGACAGGTGATACATAAAATTAGTTAAAGAAAGATGTATTATTTATAAATTTAATTAAAGAGATATTCCAAGTCTTATACATTTGTATTAATTCCGTTACCTTAAAAAATTTTGAAAGTCCTACACACTTGAATATTTCGAATTTTTTTCCGGGGCATCTCTACTTTATTCTTTGGTTCGTAAAAAAAAGTAATATTTCTCTTTTGCTTTATTGTAAAAATCTTATCAACCCTCCCTGTGTTAAAGTGGTCAAAATACTAAAAAGATATTTAAGAAAATAAAGTATTAAACGATGTTTGAGTGGAAAGCAATTTATAACCCAAACCGAAAATCTGAAGTCGTTTGCTATTCGATTTTTATAGATATAATGTTGTTTATAAGCAAAATCTTGTCGATAAATAAAATGCTGTCTACAAAGTGTTTTAATTCTAAAAAATAGGATAAAAAATTAACTACGATATCAAACAAGAAGTTCCTTTGTTACTCTTCTGTCTAGGTTTTTGCTCATTCAACGTTGGATTGACTAGTATACCACACCTTATACCTGTTGCAGGTCGTGGTAAGCTTGAAATGCGCATCCATTCGTGAGTTACTAAGTCAAAGTATTCAACAGAATTCAAACTAACGCCATCCCATCCACCTACTACGTATATCTTCCTATTCATAAAAATTGCTCCAGCGTTAGATCTAGCAATGCTCATTGGCTCAATATTGGCCCATTCGTTACCTGAGATGCTAAAGAATTCACACGATCGCAGAGTATCGTGCCCATCATAACCTCCCATTACAAAAATTTCATCATTTACATTAACTGCACAAGGAAAGGAACGGCGATCAGACATTGGTGCTATCTCAGTGCTTGACCACACATCTCTAAAAAAAATGTTTTGCTTTTACTAAAAATTATTCAGCTCTTTCAAGGAACGAATTCTTTTTCTTAACTTACTAAAACCGAACTTTTAGTAGGAAGTGATTCGTATTAATTTGTTCATTTTTAATCCAAGATACGTAGTTGCATAATGTTTTTTTCAACAAAACAGTTTTTTTTAAAAAAATACCTACCTCTCTACATCATACGTTTCTATAGTGTTAAGAATTTGAGCACCGTCGTGGCCTCCCACCACAAATATGAAATTTCCGCAAGATACCGCACATGTGCAGCGTCGATGAGTGATCATAGGAGATACAAATTTCCATCTAAATAAAAACTTGTTTAGTGTTATTGAATTTTCATATTGATACGTCTTTATTGTGATATATTTAATGTTATCAATTTTTTTAAAAATTTTAAAAAAATTGATGAATTTTTAAAAAATAAAATTTTTTTGAAATACAAAATTTTTAAAAAATTTTCAAACAACCACAGTTACCATGTACTGCATTTGCCGCCATTTCAAAAAATTACCTGTCTGTGATAGGACAGTAGCATTCCACTGAACTTAGGGTTTGAGATCCATCAAAGCCACCAATGGCGTAGATATTACCAGCACACTCAATGACAGACATTTTACTTCGTCTTGCGTGTAAAGATGCAACGCTTAGCCATATGCCTTGCTCCATATCATATTTTTTCACTACAAATTTGTTGAGAAATATTCAATTTTTTGAAATAACAATATCAACGATTGGGTTTAACCAAACAATAAAATTGATACAGAAAAACGTCGTCGATACCAGTTTCTAGCATTTCAGTCGTATTTTCCCTTCCTTCAACTCGAGTAGTAGTTATTCCGCCAACAACAAACATCTCTCCGTTGAATGTTGCTAAACCGTGATAACCACGTTCCGGAACCATTCGGGGTAGTTCATTCCAACAGTTTTTAACCATGTTGTAAGTAAAAACTAAATTTTCAAGGCTCGCAAAAATAATAATAGCAGCAATTATAAACTAGTTGAAGTTAAATTAAAAAATTTTAAAATTTTACTAATTAAATTAAAAATTTTTTAAAAATTTCAGGCAAAAAAGTTAAGTACTTTAAACAAGTCAATTTTCAAATAAAAGTTTTTTTTTAAAACAAAATCGTATTGTTAGTACTCGTAAATAATACTGATTTATTTACTGATAAAAAAGACAGGTTTATCGATTTTTATCAAGGATTCTCCTAACCAATCAAACTATCTCCATCTCCATCCCATCTTCATTCTTTGGTATAAAATTAGACTGATAACTTTTATAAAAAAGTCAGAAATATATATAAGATAATCTCCAGAACTGTCTTGTACAGCAAATATCCTAATCGCATTAACAATTATAATAACAAACTTTACTTTTTACAAAGTTTAAGTGAAAACTACAATTTTAGTGATTATTTACCCTTTTTTTTGTTGGATTGAAAACTTGTTGAGAAAAATTTTCAAAAACAAAATTGTTTTAGAAAATAAGGGAAGCGAATAACCCAGGTAAAACGAATCAAATTTGATAACTATGCAAAAAACCTTACCAGTTGAATTTGTTGATGGCTCTCCATTTCCACCACAAGCTACTAATATTTCATTACCATTTTCGTATTTTCTTGGTCGCGTTCTAGCGTTTTGGCTGCCAATTTTTCGATTTGGAAGTAACAAGTAATGATGAGCTTCTAATAGAAGTTCCTTACATTTGGGAAACTCGTTGATTAAAGGTTCTGTTTCAATTCGATCAACTAGGTAATCTGGTGACACTAAAGGTAACCGGATAAGTGATAATAGACTTAAGAAATAAAGTTTCCGCATCTTCATGTCATACTTAATCCATCTTAACAAAGCCTCGTAAACTTGTTCCTCGTTAAGTACTCTCAGTTCATCACTAGCAAGGATTGGTTCTAATTGCATAGGCTGCATTTGAAGAAACTCATCGCAATCTACTACATATCCAAAGTTTTCGTGAATAAAGTTTGTTGTTACATTAAAAAGATTTTCACAAGCGTACGACTCTGCAAACTTTTGCATCCCAAGGCAATTGTTGACGGTTAAAAGAGTTTCGAGGAATCTGCAGCAAACATCTTTTAAAGATTTTATGAGCATCAGATTTGCAGCTTGTAAAACATCTTCCACATTATCGTTACTTAATGGAATACTTCCAGTGTAAATAAAATTTAACACCAGTTTCATAACTTCCAAACTAACGCTGTTAATCTCTATTATTTTTTCTTTGCTTTCTTTCATATTACCATTAAACATTGCGTAGAAATAATCGGAACATGAAGCAAGTATAAGTTTGTGTGCAGAGAATTCGTGCCCATCAAGTCTAAGCGTGACATCGCAGAATCCAAGTTGACCGTGTTGCCTTAAACTATCTACTCTTTTTAGAACGTCTTTTAGATGGTTTTCTTCTACGTGAGTGGCTTGGGTGTCTTTCTTGCTTGCTGTAAGAAACATAATTATTGTAAACATCTACTTTATCCAATATTTGATAATAGAATGATGTAATAAGTGAGACATATTTTAACGTTGAGTTGATCCAATCAAAGATGCTCTTGTAACGTCTCTTGTGTCACTTTTTAACGGTTTATCTATAACTTCAACATAAAATTTGACGTCATCTATAGTAATGAAGCCCTTATAACTGAGCTTATGTCAAGGAAGATATTAAATGATTGATTTTACGGAATGAAACTTATTCCTGATTGTATAGTTTTTTTTTTAAAAAAAAAAAAAAAAAAAAAAAAGGTATTTGTATAAATATCATAAAACGTCAATTTATTGTAATTTTATTTGGTGTTTTGTTGTTTATAGTTAGAATAATTTTTAACAGCTAATTCAAGAGTAAAAACTATTTTAACTTAATATTGAACTTGTTTGTTTTTGTTGAGATGTAGTTTCAATTAACTTGAACAAAATATAAAGTAGAAAAAGCAGAGCTGTATCAGCACTGAGAATAAAAAAAGAGGCTGTACCAACACTTAGAACAGGAAATTAGGGTTTGCATAATTCAGACCAGTCAATGTTTGATACTTATTTTCAAATACTTACTGGCTTTTTTAAACGTTGATTTTGGAGGTTCATTCTTGTTAAAACAAAACATTTTAGAAAGGTGAACGTTTACTCTAAGCCTCATATTGATGACCAGAGTACAAACCTTTAAAGAATAGTGATTATGATCATAATCTATTCCTAAAAAAAAAACAATAAAAAAACAATAGTTATCATTGAGAATCTAAAACTGAACTATAAGTTTAAAAGTTAATGCATAATGATAAAGAAATTAATTGCATAAACGCGAATATTTCGGACACTTAAGAATATTAACGACTGGTAAAGATAACTAATCATTCAGTAAGTTATAAACGGTTGCAAGGAAGTAATTCCTTGAAGAAAAGCCCTCCTAAATTAAAATGCGTTTCATTTTAAAACTACTTCAATCCTACTAACCTTTGGTAACCTATCTCTATTCAAATCTTATTCCGACTCACACCTAAACCCTAAACCAAACTCTATCTTCTTGATACCATTATGAAGAAGTCAGTAAATTATAAAAAAAATACGTATTGGTAATTCGCTATGATGGCTCACGAAGTGGTTTGAGTAATTTATGAGTTTCCATAAACTTCGAGCAACTTTACTGTCAGAATTGCTGCAACTAAATATGTTTAAAAAATGTGCTTTTTGGCTATTAGGCCATGTATTTCTATTTCCTCACGGTTTATTTTGTATTGGTTTATTTTATCATGCGGCGACTAAATAAACTGGCAACAGTCAACTCATTCTGAAATATCTGAATTTGCAATTGTGAAAATGCGCAAATGTTCAGTTAAATAAGTTTATCAATATTTAATTTTTTTTTGTTTTCAATTGTTTCAAGTTTTTTAAGTTTTAAAAATTATCATTTGTCCAGGCCTTACATTTTCATTAAAAGACCATGTCAATATATTGGCATCTTGTAAACTATAATGCACTGAGCCAAGAACTCAATTTAATAAAAGTTTTTGTCAGTGTCGAAATTAAGATTTAGTTTTTAACAATCATCAGCATCTTTCATACCAGTTAATTATGAGAAATACAATCCTGGTATGTGTTTTTTTTTATCAAAATTTACAAGCCTAGATTTTAGAAAGTATTTTTTGTTCTCTGCAAGTTTGAAATTCTTGACTTGTGGCTCGTTTAACAAAAAACCGATTCAATTAGAGAACGCATTTGTAAGTCATAAACGAATATTTAAATAGATGTTGGAGGTTGTGTTACACGTTATATCTAGTTGAAAATTTTATTTAAGTATTAACCTCAATTGTTTAACAGAGAAAAATACTTTCTAATATTTCAATTTATAATTCATTTTGAACTATGTTTCTATTATAATTAATCAATAATATCTATTGAACTTCTTTTTTTTTTTTTTTTTTTTATCAAAAAAAAGGAGTTTTCTTTTTTTAAGGCTTCTCCTATTTTTGCTCCCGATTGAGATACATTGAGAAGCAATAGAGAAAAACAATAGAAGACATGTAAATGTTCTTTTCGGAAACACTTACATATGAGAACCAGTTGCAAATTCAACAAGCCAATCTCTTGAAATCGATATTGTTACCGACCATTTCATTTCAGTTTAAAAAGTACATCGGCCCGAATTTAAAGAATTCAACGGTCCTACAGATTTCGTTTGATCTGTAAAATTCATTTTTTAAGTTTTAACGCTGAGCGAAGAAACAAAATTTAAACGTGAAATGAAAAACGATGTTATTTGACAAATCATTTTTCCTAGCAGACTATAAATGACTCCAATTGTTGATTTTTAAAAACTATTTACGCAAATGCTATTTTATAACTATGATTACGGTATAAAAACTTATAGCTTATAAAGCACTCACCTGTTTGCAAAGCATTTTAACAACTGTTACGTTACGACGAAGTTTTTTTAATCGAATTTTTGCCCAAAAAACAAAACAATTTCAAGAATTTTCAACTCTTCTTAATCGAAGCAAAGAGAAAAAAAAAAAAAAAAAAAAAAAAAGAAAACACAACGATCTAAAAATAATAATAAAAAAACAACTAAATTACGAGTTAATATTTATTTTATGATTTTAAGAATTATATTTAGACATCAGATAAATATTTTGCTAAAAACGATTTTTTAATAGAGTTATTTTAAACCCAACTTATGTTTCGCGAAAGACTTCGAGAAAATTTTCGAAACATAAATCGACAGCTGTCGCAATTTCTCTACAATATTAATAAAAGAACATCTGTCGCTAATCAAAATACATCGAAGACGTATTCAAATAAATGCCCAGACAGTTTTTCTTTCACCCACACGCGTCAATTAGACTTCCGTGTCCACCAAAATCATACTATATATAGTCCATTTTCTATTTGAACTAATGCGTTGGTTACTTTAAATCAAACCCACTCTACAGTCTGCTTTTCCAAAACAAGGTCGAGTTGATCGTTCACTATTCGTCCAATCTTTCTCCCGACCTAAAAAAAAAAAAGAATGCCATTTTATGACGATTTTAGTGACCTCAGCATCATAGGATGTTGCTATTAAAAGAAACAAAGAAAAACTATAAAGATTTTTAAGTGAGCTTACGAGATTTTTTAATATATTTTACCGAATGCACAAAAAATATATTTTACCGAATGCTTAAAAAATAATACTTAAAAAAAAATGGATAGAGCTTTTATCACCCGGAGATGAATGAACAATTTTGAAAAGTTCTTGCCGATAAAATAGATTAAACTTAACATAAAAAAAAAACAGCAACTTTGAATCCACGAAAAGGTGTTGCTTATTTAAAGCATAAAATTTAAAAGATATTACAATAAATTTAGTGGTAGTAAAAACAAAAGAAAATTTTGATCGTACTTTCAGCATTTCAAATAAAAGATCAGGATTAATTCCGCCGCCAGCATGTTTCTGTAAACTGCAAACGTTTCCTTTCTGATTAATCGACACCAGTAGCTGAGCATCACTACATACTTCTTCTTCAGCAGTTGCGTCAACTATATAGCGATCTCCTATCTAAAATTGCGAATATATTTATTAAAAATAGGTTTTTCAAGTTAATTTAGAGCGCTTAGTAGCTATTCAAATTGAATGTAAACTATAGAACTTTTTAAAAAATATATATAAAATCTACTGACATACTTTGTTCAAAGTGATAAGTATAGGAACATTTGAGATGTCAACTGGCAGAGAATCGTAAGGATCATCAGATACCTCAATGCTTTTTTCTGAGCCATCACCAATCACAGACAAAGTCGGTATCCTCGAGAAAAAAAATGCAGAAACTAAAATTTAAGGATGGTTGTGTTATTCATCTCAACTGTTGAACGCTGGAGATGCGGTGATGAGATAGGGGAAGATGAGTACAGGATGAAAATAAATTTAAAAAATAATCAAACACTTAAAAAAAAAAAAAAAAAAAAAAAAAAAAAAAAAAAAAAAAACCGCTTCACACCTTGTGTTATGAAGGGCTGCTTTAACTGCGATAGAAAGGGCATCAAATAAATTGCCACCACATTCCAACACCTCAATTAAAAAACATAATTTTAGAAAATTTATTTAAAAATAAATAAATCGTGAATGTCATGACACACTTAAAACCTTGTACATAAAAAATTTCTAAACCCTTCTAGTCATTACCAAAGCATCAATATATAATATCCAGCATGCCTTTCCCGGTATAATACACAATTTCTCTAAATCTAATGCCCCAGAAAACGTATTTTGTAATGCAGTACTTAACTCTGTAGCTAAGTCATCCCCTCCTCTACCTTCAAAAATAGGTGATGCATTTGCAGAGCTGAAAGTAAAAAAAAACAAAAACAAAAAACAAATCTAAAAACTAAAAACTAACAACTAAATACCGACTAAAAGTTGTAAAAAATGATTTAAAAAAAATTACCAATCAACAAAGAACTCTACCCTCCCCAAGCCAGACTTTGATGGTAGTGGCTCACAGATCTCTGCTTTTACACCGATCAAAACATTCGTACCAGCCTGATAAAACGTTTCAAATATTTTGAGTTTGATTTGCAGCAAAATTGAGGCAATCGCAGCAAAACTCATCAAATTTTATGGTTTGTAATATTTATGGTAATAACATTACAATAAAAAGCATGTTTAACAAATAAAAACATTCATGAGGAAGAAGAAAAAGAAACTTTACCAATTTTACTTGTGCTGATCCACTGGTATTTGATATGACTCCTGTTTGAACTGTAATTGATCTATAATCATTACATGATCTCCCATCTGTTCGGAAATCATCTTCAATTCCTGTTATGATGAAATACTTCTCTTCTTCAGAAAGCATAGTGGTTGCCATATTAATAAAATATTCTTTAAATCAAGAGGTAACATTTAATGAAACCATAATGAAAAATAATGTAAACAGAAACCATGAAATGAATACATTCAATAAAAAATAAAATAACATGCAACCAAAGTTCATCTTATATTTGCAACATTTAAGATGGAAGAAAAGTAAGAAAAATAAAATGATGATGTGAAGAATAAATCTGAAACTTTTATTTTAATAGTTCAATTATCTGATTGAAAAACAATTATGTAAATATGTAAATTATGATAATGTAAGAGAAAAAAAAAAAGTCAATTTTAAAGGTAATACATTTATTACTTAATACTAATGTTACCAAAGAGAATTTATAGTATATGTAATCAATGTGGTTATTTTTCTGACATCTTTATTGTTTCAAAGAGAGTCATTAGCAACTTTGCCAAAAAATTCAAGGTTTGTATTGCTCTATCCACTTCATTTCAAAAGAATTAGATAAGCTTGCTCAACTAAAACTTTTCTTTTTAGGTGTCCGATCAAACGCATTTTTATCAAAGACTACCCCATTCAAATATGTACTTATAGAACACTTCATTTAAAACCGATCTACTAAAGAAAGTAAACGCCTCCTTTCCATCTCAGCACTTTCATTGGTTGTTGAATCACCTATGTGACCAGCATATTCTAAAATACAAACAAAAACCTTTAATAAAGAAATCTTTAAAGAGCTGCAAGCTCTTATTCTAAACTAACTTTTATTTCTTTCAAAAATTTTTAAGTCAAATCTTTTAAATGTTTATTGAAAGTACTTGGCTAATACTTCCTTCTAATACTTTTAAATTTAGTATTTGAGTTTTGTAATGCCAACCTTTTTTAATATAAATTTTTTAGATATTATTGAAATTAGATATTTTATGTTTGACAGCTTATTGTTTTGTGTATTATTTTAGAAGTTAATCTGTAAAGTTTGAGTTAAATATTTCATAATTATTACAAAAATCAAAAATATAAATAGACTAATAAAAAAAAACTAATAATGTTAAGTGATGGGGCCAAACAAAACAAAACATCAATAGTAAGCCATATTTCAACCAATATCAAATAACAATTTATCATTCTTCTATTTATAATTGTATATTTACAACTGTATATTTTCTTTTCAGAATTTAAAACTTTTCAAAACCAAGAAAAGAAACTAAAAAATTATGAACAGAGGAGCAGTTGCAATCGCAACTTTTATTATGTTTTTAACTCTGCATCAAATATCACAAAAACTCACAACACTTTCAACATTTTGATGATTGTAAATCTTTTACATTGAAAAAACAAAAAGATTCAAGCAAAACTGACATTTAAAAGGATGACGTTCAAAAACATGTTAGTGAGCTTTAAATATTTGATTTTAACCTCACTCATTTTTTAGTAAAAAAAAATATAAAAGAAATATTCTACAGAAACATCTTGTTTTAGGACATTCTCTTAATAAGCACATGAAAGATAATTTTTTTAATTGTATGAAACCACAGATTAAAAAAAAGACAACAACAATCTGTCAAACTTTATAAAATACCTCTCATCACTTGCTTGATTTGTTTCATTGAACCTCCATGCTGACTCAACAATGTTATAACTCTTTGCTTTATCTAAATGAACAAAAAAAAAACAAATTGAAAAAGAAACCATAATAATCATTATGATTAATATTATTATTTTGTTAATGTTATCATAATAATGGTTTCTTACAAACTTTAGAAAACTTACAGAACCAACCCCAGAGCAACATGCTTCTAACATAATGCAAACAATAGACTGCAAGATGAATAATCCTGCATCCAGCCTCTTTAGATAAAACATATCTTCCATGGCTTCATCGATTAGCTCACCTTGTTCTTCTAAATCCTTTTTTAAAATTTTAATGATATGATTTTTTAATTTCTTTTTTTTTTTTTTACTTTATGAAACATTTTTTTTATCTAAAGACGAGTTATTTTGTAAAAATAAAGTTTATCAGTACTAATACCTGAATTAGTTAAAATGGTTTAACCAATTATATCATAATTTATACAAATAACTATTTATAAATTACAGAAATAGTTGGGTGTTTGTAATTAAATCTTTAAGAAAAAAAGGAATTTTTTTAAATTTTACTTTTTTGCAATAAATGCAACGAACAACAATAATAAAATGACTCACATCTTTTTCTCGTTCAATTCTTGCATCTGCATCCTGGACTCTGCGCTGATACTTAAAATAAAGTTCCATGAGACGATCCAACTAAAATTTAAACAATCAAGTATTTTATTCACAAGTGTCAAATTTGTAAGTCTTCTAAAGGCTTTTTTACTTTTTTCTATCAGAACTTTCATTAAATGTAGAATAATAAATAGTAATTAAAAAGAAAATTCTTTTGTTATGTAATAACTTATATTTAGAGTAATTTATATTTAGAAAAATTATATTTATAAAAAAAAAACTTTTGAAATTAATTATTATATATTAACAATTTTATCCCTACTTATAAAATTGGATATATACATATACAGTATGTGCCAAAATTATCACCATGTTTGAACAAAGAAATATTATATATTTTTTTTAATAGAAAAACTGTGAAAAAAAAAAGAAATTTTAGTTTTATTAATTAAATTTAAGACTTAGCTAACTGAAAATATTGCTTTTTATTAAATTTAGAGGATATTGAATTTTTTTTTTTAATTTTTATGTGAAGAGCGAATGGTGACAATTTTGTTGTAAATGAAAGCAATTAACATATTTGCCCACAGTTAATTAGCCATACAACATAAATTAATAGCCTTATGATTAAAATGATTGAGTTATCAACTTTTCACAGATTTTTAACGATTAAATATCATTTAAAGTTTGATTTAGTTTATAAAGCATAAAAAAAGTATTGTTATTATCATCATGAGGAAAATAAATCTTGAACTAGAAAAAAATATTGTGGAAAGGCTTAAATCCAGACAATCTTATCATGAAATCGCTGCTGAGTTCAAAAAGTCTCATAATCTCATATATAAAATTATATTTACGCAATAATTTAGAAGTAAATAAGCCTAAAAGTGGTCAAAAGAAAAGTTTTACACCAAGAGACCAAAGAGCAATCGCTTGTTTAGTTGCTTCTAGAGAGTCTAAAACTGCAAAGGATGTTACTAATTTAATGAATAACAGCTATGGGACTCATGCTTCAGTGCGGACAGTCAATAGAGAGCTCAAAGGAATTGGTTTTCAATCCAGAAGAAAAATCAAGAAGCCATTGTTGGTTTCTCCTCACCGCCAAGCTTGTTTAAATTATGCTAAACTTCATGCACACATGACTTTTGATGACATTTATGACTGGATTTGGACAGATGAAAGTAAAACTAATATGTTTGGATCAGATGGTATAAGATATACTTGGAGCCTAATTCACCATTAAGTGCTCGAGATGTTACATTAACCATTAAATATGGCAGAGGAAAACTCTTGTTTTGGGGATGTTTCTGTGCTCGTGGAGTTGGTGAATTAGTGAAAATTAATGGAATAATGAACGCTGATGACTTTATCAACATTCTTATGGTCAGATATTTCAAGTCCCTTCAAAAATGGGGCAGAACTCTACGTAACACGATGTTCATGCAAGAAAATGACCCCAAGCATAAGGCTGATAAGACCATTAAATTTATTCATGAGAAGAAATTGAAAGTTGTTGACTGGCCAGCACAAAGCCCTGATATATATATATATACATATATATATATATATATATATATATATATATATATATATATATATATATATATATATATATATATATATATATATATATATATATATATATGTATAAGCATTAGAGGAAAAATAATTCTGGAAAGTTAGTATTAAGCAGAATGGCAACAAAATTTAGCAGTTTAAGAAACAGCAGAAAAATGATCTTTGATTATCTATAAGGTTTAAATATCCTGATTTAAAACAAACTGAATTTAGAAGAAAAAAATCTTTAAAATACCTTAATATGATCTTCTTCAACAAACTTTTGCACCAAGCGAGAGCGATTACTACCAGTTAAGTGTCTGAACAATGAAGCAATAATGCTACAAGTGTGCTCTGAGTAGAAAAAAATTAAATAACAATAACCATTAAAATAATGCTTTTTTTCTTTCTTTGAAAAACCTTAAAAATATTGGAAATGATATTGACTTTTATTTCATCAATTTAATTACCTTCGCATTCCTCTTTACTATTTCCTGTTTTCTTATTTCTTTTAGGAGGCTGTTATGAATAGAAAGCAAAAAAAAAAAAAAATGTTTTCAAAATAGCTTTTCTTTTTAAAACTTTGATACTTTTATGTACTAATTTATAAAAAAAATATTACACAAATAACTAAATTATCAAAATTTCTCTCACCTTCATAAATAGAGGAAAAACACATCGCAAACCTAATATATCAACAAATTTATTGCAATTATCACCACCATTTTCACCAGTCATTGTGTAGGCCAACACCTTTAATGCACTTGATCTACTCATTTTCTTTTCTCTAAAAAACAAACCACAATAAGAGTTGATTCTAACATGTTTTAGACAAAATGAAATAAAAAATACCTTAAATCTCAAAATTTACAAATTCTTTGTTTTTTTTACCTAAGCATAAGAATCATAAGTTGAAGGCCTTCTCCTTTTAAGAAAAGTTCTTTATTTGAAGGAAAAAGTAATGCAGAGCATAAACAACTAAATAAATTCTCCATGTATTCGATCTCTTCCTGATTGTTGGGATTATGACCTTTGTACGCCTAAGAAAATTATTAAACAAAAAGAAATTATAAAAATGATAATTATTACTAATTGTACATTAAAATAAATGTAAAAGCAACATTTAAATAAAAATTTAATCCTCTATTTTTTAATCAAATAACTTTTAATTGTAAAAATAGTATATAAACCTATGTTGGAAAGTTAGCAACCAATTGGATTTTTATCAACTTGAAACACATTAAAGTTTTACTAATTTTACAAGGAGACTGGGATTTAAAAAGCATAAATAACTAAAAGTTCATTAATAAGAAAATAGGTTTGTAAGTTTGATAATTCAAATGGAAACTTATAACTTGTATTTTCTGGAAAATTTACATATTGCCAAACTTTCCAATGATAATGTTTTAAGAGAGAAAAACATCACTTTCTACATCAGGATGAGAATTAAATATATACTGCAAGAGCTTGTAAAAGGCTGTCAACTCCATTAGAATCACCCAACAGCTGACGATTCTCTATATATATAAAAAAAAAAAAAAAAATCATACAATTATTATTAATTATATGTTGATGATTCTGTAGTGGAAACACCACAACTTCAATGAATTTATAGTTTAGTTAAATTTACCTTCATGATTTTGCAACATAATGGAAATTATTTCACTGGCATACAACTTGTTATTGTCAAAAACTTTCCTCTAAAAAAAAAAAAAATAAAAGTTTTATGTTGAGCTTATCTCTAACTGCTTACATATCTTCAATAATGTATTTTTATATTATATAAAAGATGATGTTAAAAAATTAGTAAATTTTTTTTAAAGGTTTGATTTACCTTTAGTCTTTTGAGAAGCCAAGTGAGCAAACCTTGTTGCCCAGCTGTTATACAAACATCAGGATGAAACTCAGCTAGATTCTCAATCACAGCTGAAAGTAACTTTTACTATTATTTTCGTCAATTGTATATAAAATATATCTCAATATATTTATACAGTTTTTACAACTGTTCTAATATAATATTCTTACAAAAAAAAAGTTAATTATATTTATGAATATGTTAAAATGGCATTTAAAATTAGTAGTAAAAGAAAACTTGTTAAAGACTCTGTAAATTATAAGTACCTAAAGTGTGATGCACACCATCAAAATCCTCCTTTTGTCTTTCATCTAATCTTTGAAGGTTTTGCAGCAATACATTTGTTACTTGACCTTCTAACTAAAAAAAATAGTGAGAATGTAAGGGCAAGATGAATGATCTAGGGACAATTTACAGGCATATACTGCCAGCTTGAAACTAGCTATAAAGGGGGCCCCAAAAGTTACTTCCTGATTTGGTTTGATAACAAATTTTTATTGAATTTTACAAGTATACAAAGTGTTAACAATAAATGCAAATTTAAATCTTATAATTTTTTTACAGTAAGTTATGAAAAGTATGTCTAATAGACCCAATTTAAGCGCTAACAAGTTGGGGCTTATATTATTAAATTCTCCATAACAACCCAGCAAACCCTGTGATATGTTTGATCTAAAGTTAGTGGTATGTTCATGTATACTTCAGACTTCAAAAAAAGTGTGGAGCTGTAAACTCTGGTGACCTGGCAGGTTAATTAAAATCACTGTATTTGGAGATGATGCAGTTCAGAAAAATCTGTCACAATACATCTATTGTTTCTTGAGCAGTATGGGCCATAGCACTATCCTGTTAAAACCATATTTTCTGAAGTCCTAATTTATTTAATTCTGGCACCAATAAATGCTTAATCATTTGTCTGTAGCATGTATGGTTGACTGTAGTTGTGTCACCTTCAAAAATACAGTCCAACCATAAATTGGGCAGTTACTCTGCACCATACAGTAATCTTATGAGGATGTAAAAGCCTTGAGTGAGTTTTCCATGGACTTTTAATTTGGAGCAACCTACAACTTTGTTTACTATTCCATTCAGCTCAAAATGAACTTTGCATGACATTAACAGTTTTGCAGTAAAACCTGGAATTTCATTTTTTTTCATTTGGAATTTCATTACATAGAATTGGTGCTTGGGTGTATTTCAGATGTTTTTGATGGTCTTCAGTTCTTGAATTAACTGTATCTTGATTGAAATAAGTGTCTGACTGCAAGAACCAGTACCACGATGATTTTGAAATCTATTGCACTTTTCTTATTGATTTTTCTGGATAATCTTGTAAACTTTCAGCTACATACTTTTGTTTTCTTTGTTTTATTTTTTAACTGTGTTTGAAATTCAAATTGTATTGCAATAATTTCATGTATACATCAGCATTATTGGAGCAAATTGTTGTGGAGTGTAATTATCCATTTAAAATTTTTTGGAGTTTATCTACAATTATCTGAAAATAAAATGCCAAAAAAGTGATTAATTTAGAAGCAAAACAAAAAAGATAATAACTTTTGGGACACTTTGCATTACTGATACTTGTCACACACATGTACATACTTCAGCAACACATCCCTATGCTGAAGCAAAGCATATACTATCATACTCAATAAATACTGGTAACAAAATAAATATTGGTGAAAAGATAGATATTAGTAACAAAAAAAAATAGGTATAATAAAATGGAACAAAAAAAAATATTCAATTGCAACATTTACTAACTAAGGCTTCAACAAGAATATTAGCTTCTACTTCACTGTCCTGCAGCATATCAGTGTCAGTCAATTCTTGTAATAAATGGACTATTGCAATTGAAATATCTAACATAAAACATTTAGAATAACAATTAAAGATGAAATAAAAACTACAACAAAACAAAGTGCATTTTAAAATAATCATAAGCATGATGTATATTTTTAAATTATCATTAAGATAATCATGATAAATTATTTACAAAAATATTTAAAATTTGGGTTTAAAAACAGGTTCAAAAATGTATCAAAAAAAGTCTCTTATTTTCGTTTTCAAAACTCCTGCTAACTTAACTTAAATTTAACTAATTGGAAAATAAGACATTAACAAATTTATCAACAACCACCAACCTGTGTTTGGATGATTTAACAAACCAAGTACAGTGGAAACAGCATTGAGCTTAATAAATGTTTCATAGTATTCTGGAACAGTAGCTAGAACATGAAGCTTTTGAATTTCATCATGAAGTTCCATTTCAGATTCCATAAACCTAAAAAAGAATAAACATTTTAAAATTTAGTTAAAAATTATTGAATCATAATTAAGTAACAAGATGTTGAAGTTTGCATTTGTAAATGAATAGTAAATACTTAAAAACTATGAAAACTTTAGAAAAACTAAATACACTGCAATTTGTATTAATCACTCACTTTTGAGGCTGGTCAGGAAACTTTATCCTCATCTCTTGATTTTTAGTAACTTTTTTTTCAAATGTCAATATATATTTTTTAATAGTTGATTCATTGATGGCTTCTACCTGAATATGAATTATCCAGAAAAAAAACCAAATAAAAGAAAATAAACTTTTTGATGCAATAATCTAAAGAGTAATTTATCATCTAATTATAGCCTAAAAGTGATCAAATACCTCTTCATCATTTTCAACCATATTCAGAAGTTTTTCTTTCTCCTCATCTGTCATTCCAACTTTTACAGATTTGACTGTTGATACATCTTTGTTTACTGGAGCAGCAGGTGCAGGATTTTGTTGTGGTTCAGTAGTGTTTGCTTTTTTCAAAATTTTCTTAAACTGGTATGTCTCAGATTCTTCTTCATTGTTTGAGATTCTTTTAGCTTTAGGTCTTCGCTCAAACTGATCAGGAACACGTCTTTTTGTACCTTTTTGAGGCTAGGAGAATATCAATTATATTAAAGCATTCCAAATAACTTTCACTATACATACATACATGCATACATACATACATACATACATACATACATACATACATACATACATACATACATACATACATACATACATACATACATACATACATACATATACATACATAAGTAAGTTAATTTAACATAGAGGGTAATATAAATCACCTGGTATTTAAGAAGTTCACCAACATCCATTTTTTAAATACAAATCAGAAGATTTATTTATTCTTTACCTAAAAGATAAAAATATTAACATAAACATTGCCAACGATTGCAAACAAAAAGTAAAACTTGCTTTCATATTTTTATTTAAAACCAAGACATTTGAAGCATAAACACAATAAATTTAAACTGATTTATTTTTGCAATACTAATACATAACAAAAAACTTTCAATAAACACAAATAAAATATTTATTTCACTACTGTAAATCATCATGCAAACATTTACAAGAATGAATACTGATTTACATTGATCATTTACATAGATGATGATAGTTCATTAAGACTTTTTTTAGAGAAACTATCATTTCACATAATTTAACTGCCTGATTATCTTATTAATTTGCTCATAATATAATACAAGTGTCATACAAATACAATCTTCTTTTTTAGGCACTAGTATTATGTCATAGGTCTTTTATAGTACAGTCTATGTTGGTATAGCTTCTACATCTGGTTTTAGTTGTCTATCAGAGAGGGTTATTTGATCACCAGGTTTAAATGGTGGCATCCCAAGGTAAGGACAACTGGCACATCGAAACGCATCTCCCAAGTAACACTGAAAACAATTCAATAAAAATGATTCCTCTTAATTTTGTAAATAACAAAGATTTCCTTTTAGATAAGGTTTAGGTAACTTTTTTTAGGCAACTTTAGTTAAAACTTTTGATGAAAATCAAAAGTTATTTTAGGTAATTTTTAGGTAACTTTAGTCAAAACTCTTGAAGAAAATGTACTAACACTTCCACAAGCAGACTTTGGTTTCACAGGTGCATTTTCTTTTTCTAATTCCTCTGCCAGTCCACAAGTACTGAAAATTCAATAAGATAACATTGAAAAAAAAAAAAAATTCATTAGACTCACATAAAAAGTATTTTGCTTTAAAAGATATAAAAAGTTACCATCCTTTGCAAGCTTTTCGCTTTCCAGCATTATTAGTTCCACAATCACCTGGAATGGAAATAAGTAAATATAAAATTAGGATAATAATTTACATTTGTACTATTGTTAAAACTCCTATAATAAACTGTTCTACAAACTTGTAAATAAACATTTAAAAAACTCATAAATAAACGGATTTTAAATGATGAAGCACCAAACTAAAACATTTTGTTAATGTTTAAAGCCAGTGTAATTTAAAAATCAAGCAACAACAGAATGCAATACTTTTAATTGTAGAAGCATCTGGCCGAATAAAATCTTCAGAATCCAGCAATGCATCTGAGTCAATTATATCCTATCAAAAGAAAAAAAACAAACATTATTTCTCTCATAAAAGTGAGATATTTTTAACAAAAAACGGAGAACAAGTATTAAAGTTGTAATCTATCTAATTTTCAAAAGAATTAAGTCCATCAAATTTATACAAAAAATTAATTAGCTAAAATGCAAACTTACTACTTCATCATCTTTCATGTCTAGTGCAGATAACGTCCATACATTATTAGCTTTATCATCTATATCAAAATTGAAAAAGAAAAGAAAAAATTGAAGTTAAACAATGAGTACATAATTCAAAACCTTAAACGCAAAAAAATAATATCCTATATTTATTTTTATACCTTTTATACAAAAGCATCCAACATTTTTCAAATTTTAAACAAAAAGCAAATACATTTTGATAAAAACTAGTTTAAAACAAAAAACAGAAAAAGAATTGTAGAACACTATGCGTGACAAGGCTTGAATTAATGTAAAAAAAATGTAATGGCAAAAATTTTTCATACTTTTATTACACCACCACCCTCATTTAAAATAGTAAGAGGGCAAAAATGTGTTTTTTTAAATGGTTTTATGTAGTTACATTTGCTTATATAATATATAGCATGATAAGTATTATAATGTACCTATTTTGCAGCTTTGAAATAATAACATAAGCATTAGATAATCTAACAGGCGAGCTTTTTTCGAAATCAATAAACTTTCTTTTATATAAATCACTGATTTATTTTTTCATACTTTTTGATTATGTTAAATAGTAACTTTAAATAACTATATTTAAAATAAAACTGACATCAAAAACTTTAAAATAATTAAATGTGTTGAATAAAAAGAAACATAAACCACTCGCATACAAGGTTAAACTAAATTTTTAAAACCAAACAACTCTTCATTCAAAAGTTAAATTCGACCACTATTCATACAAATATTTTAGTCAAATGCATTTTAGAGATCTATTATTTAAATATCTTTTTACAGATAATTACATTTTAACTATAAAAAACAGAAAAAGCAAAATAATTTTTTTTTAAGAATTAATTGTCAAACTATGAATGATATGAATGGATTTAATGTTGAAGAAAAATGTCTTCAATATTAACATGCATTCAATTGTGTCATTTAAATTATATGCATAGATTTGTAAACTCATTACTATGAAAATGCTGTTTCCAAACAAAATGACTTTCCCTTTGTTACCCTTAGTTTTCCCTTTGTCCACTTATATGAAAATACTTTTTATTAGTCTCTTCTTTCAATAAGATTTTTGAAACAATTTAATTATTTATTTCATTATTAATATCTAATTGCTAAATAGTTTAACTAAATTACTTTACTTAAACTAAATATTTATTTTCAGAATTTTTTTTAATAAAAAAAAATAAAAATTTGATTGCTAAAAACACTTGTCACTAGCATTCAAAATGTAATGCAAATTGCAATTG